>NC_092820.1:145622952-145923952 GCF_023375885.2 Dermacentor andersoni
CACAATGGTGACAGTATTTATTTAAATGCTGCTCGCATGTGCACCCGGCCAAGTTTTTAGCGGTTTCGCGCGATCATCGACACGCGTGCTTGTCAACACCTTATTAATGGCGTTGAGCAGCGAAACAAACGAGATACGCGCATGTGTACACATGCCCTTACTTTCGCTATTTCGCCGCTCCGTGCCGTGATGATAAGGTGCTGACAAACACGCGGGTCGATGGTCGCGCGATACTGTTAAAAGTTCGTCGGGTGTACAGTACACAGAAGGGCACGAAGTGCGCAAGCGCTACTCCGAATCAGAGCAACGCCTTTGATCAGAGTCGGATGACGAGTGCTTCTCGCTGCCCAGTCCATAGGCGCGTGCGATCTCTACCGCTTTCAAACGGATGCATTCGGCAGTCACAGGCAGCGATCTTACACGCAGCTCGCGGACGGACTCCGCAACCTTGCCTTCCAGTTCTGCAGTCCACTGCGATCCGGCACGAAATGACGTTTTCTTTTGGTTGCTGCAAGTTGTAATACGTTGCTTTTGCCTCCGCCACTACCGAATGCTCTTTTCGGATACTTCAAGTTCGCGCTGTGCCGCCAGGTTGCCGTGGGCTTCCGCGTACTCAATCGCCTTTTTCTTGAAGGCGACGGTGAATTGACGTCGGCTTCCGCTCCCGCTCATTTTGAAACAAAATGAAAGTGCAGCCTTTAATTAATATAACTTTGCGACAATGGAAACGCAAAATGCCGGTGTCACAGGTGCCACAGCGTCGCCGCGTCGCCACGCCGCCATGCTGCTGATGGCGATGGCGAAGGCGGCTGTTTACTTTATCCGCCCATTGTTGCAAGACTTCCGTAGTTTTTCCGCCAATGTCCGGTATATAAGTCGAGGGTCGACTTTTCGCGATGGGTCTTTGAAAAAAAGTTCGACCTATATTCCGGTTTTTACGGCTATTGGAAGGCCTGAATAAAATATCCTCCCCGCAATCACTAGAACTTAAGTTTTTCTTTTAGATTCAACAAATTTTATTCAAATCACTTCAACAATTGCCACTTGAGGGAATTTCTGTCCGTAGTATAGATTTATATTGGAAGAACCTGTTGGAGGGGGGGTAAAATCCAATTCTTAATTTTCTTATTGCTATGTTTTTAAAGTTTGAAAACTTTGATGCATGGAATCTGTAGTGCAAAAATTTTAAAGACTTGTTTGAGCCTTGGGGGAAACTGCATTTGAACAGTCATTAGAATTTATTTTCTGACGCATTATCACTTGCAGTCTAGATGTTCTAGAGGAATCTTTACGATTGCTTTATTCTATTACAATGCAATACCTCTTGCAAGATAGGTCTCTAGAACAGTCCTTTGAATTGCATTCTTTTCCTTTGCTTTTATGAGTGAAGTACAATATCACTTGCAAGCTAAGCTACATATAGTTAGAATAGTCTAGAATTGCTTTTTTATATTATAACACAATATCACTTGCAGTCTTGGTGTCCTAGAACAGTCTTTATATAACTCCATTTATTTATTGATAAATGAGTGAAATGCAATATAATTTGCAGGCAAGATGTCTTAGAACAGCCAAAAAATTGATTTCTTTATTGTTAATATTATTATGACTGAAGTGCAATGTCACTCACAGTGTAGCTGTCTTAAGATAATTTTAGGATGATCTTTAAAGCTGCTTTTCACGATATTGTCAGTAAAATGCAGCATCGTTTGCAGGTCAAATGTCTTAGGTCTCAACAACGAAAAAAATAAATAAAAATGTTTTTCTTCTCTCCTTCAACCATGCTCCCATTTCAGCACGACCCACATTCCTCAACCTAAACTTCAATCTAAACTTGAGCTTGCGGCAGGCGGCGGGTGCCAAAAGTACGTCTTTCCAGGGAACCGGGTCCCATCATTTTTTCCTCGTTCGACAGAAGCCTGCCTGACACCAAATTCTGAAGCGTTCGGTTGCTGTTCCTCCTCACTTCTGTTTTGCTTGGCTCGAAAACATCTGCCTCCCCTTGTTTTCCGTTTTGTTTGGCTGGGAACGATTTGATTCTTTTTGTTTCACGGTGGCCTGGAAACCTGCAGCACTTGTTTTCGTTTGCCCTCTACTGGAGTTTTGATGTCATTCTGTCTTTTACTTTGGTTTTGATGCTCTTCGCTGTTGTGCAACGCTGGTGTGAAGTTTCCTTGAGGGTTTCTTGTCGTTAAGCCTAGTCATTCTACATGCATTAGCGTTTATTCAGTATTTGCTGAATTATTTGAATTTGGAGTTACTTGAATTTCTGCAGTATGCGATGAGATTCATAACTATTGGTTTTGATTCTTCCTAAAGTCCTACAGAAAATAATCAGAAGGCTATAATAGTCTCCACACCAGCGTTGTAGTTTGAGCATGCATTCTGAGCAAATTTGATGCTTTTTGCTTTCATACGACGCTGGTCTGAAGCTTCCTGAAGGCTTCCTTGCCATTTAGCATAGGTATTCTAAACAGAATATGGCTGTTTGCTAAAATATATGAATTTATTTGAATTTGGAAGGATCAGAATTCATGCAGTAGGAGCTAATAAAAGAACTAGAGTTAAAAATACAAATTTAAGTCTTTTCAAGGTCTTCCTTCCAGAAAGTCTTCTCACCAGCATCGTGGTTTGAGCGTGCATGCCAAACAGAGTGGATCTGCTCTTGAGTTTTCTGCTTCTTTTGCTTTTTGTGTGTCCTTTTTTTTCTTTACTTTTCTTGGTGCTTCATTCTTGTTAAAATGTTTGTGCATGTGGTTTATACATTGCAAAGTGCCTAGCATTGCGTTATATTTATTGTGGCCTCCACTTAAAGTGATATGTCAAGGAAACAAATAGTTTTTTGTTTACTGTAGTACTGCATTATGGAATTGGTTAAAGACAGTAACCCTATGTTAAAGCTTCAAGAAGAAAAAAAAACGGACTTTCTGGGATAGGTATATAAATTTAAAAAGAAATTTTTCCTGAGGCTTATAATAACATTGCAGCCTTGTGTTCCAAAACTATTACTGTGGGCAGCTTTTTGCAACTGTTTTATCTTCATACCAATTGTAGCACTACTAGTATGGAACTAAGAAATGTTAATAATAGTTTTGCATCTGATGAGAGACCAGCTGTAGACTGTCTGCTATTTCTAAATCAGATCCAAGCTGCCATAGTTACTTAAACTTGTAGTTACACGTGTGATAAATATTATTGTACTGCTGACTGAAGATTAATGTTTACTTTTTAATGTTATTATCATAGTCACCTGATATCTAGTGCGTAGTTCGGGTTGTCAGCCTTCTTTAAAATAAAATCACAAGTGGAGGCCACTGTGTGTCCCACATTGCAGTGGAAGCCACTAGCACTACAACTATGAATTATTTTCTTCATAACCGCCGAAAGACAAAGCACAAGAAACTCATGCACAAGAGTATTGTGCATTGTTACCGCTTGCCACTGTTTGATGCTCTTAGTTGTTACTGGCTACTATTGGAAATTTTCTCTTGCAGTTTTGCAAACATGGCCACAGCTGAAGAAACACGGGGCCACATGAAATTTGAGTGGGTTGCTTACAATTAAGACAGCACAGCAGGGGTCAGGCGTTCTCTCTATGAACTAATGATTTTTGAAGTACAGTAGAACCTCATTGATATGATCCCAATTCGTACTGTTTCCTGTCATCAACATTCGCTTTCAAGAACACAAAAAATGACCAGTGCAGTCATGCTTTTTTTTTTGTCGGCTAATAAGTTCCTGAAAAACACGATCTTTCAGAACCAAGGTTCAGTACAACGCCTAACCGCGATCGTATCATACGTTTTCGGGCGCTAGATCGCATGTGAACAAGCGAGGCACAAGCGATGAGGAACAGTAGGCTCCTCCACAGCAGCTTCCCCGCAGTACCGCAGTACTCGCTCACCCATGTCACATGAAAATGCTGGCATGCACCCAGTTTCCTCTTTCGGTACCACCAAATCTCCTCGCAGGTTGTTGCGTATCCCATCCGCAGCTATCGCCACCAGCCCTAGTTCAGCTATCTATTCCACAGTGTGTGACGCAGTGCCGTTGAAAGCGAACTGCACACTTTTAATAGGCAGTGACCCAAACATGCCGCTGGCGGCATGGTATTCCACCATCTCCCACCAGCTCAATTTCATTTTGGTTTCCCGTCGCCATCCTAAAACACTGCATAGTAGGAAAACAAAAAAGAAAGCACATCTTGGGTTGGCTCACACTTCAGCTCAACGTGTCTTGGCATGTTGGACCACAACGATTCTTGCAGAGTTGGCACCTCAGAACTTCCTGCCAAAATCCCCGCTTAAAGAAGCTGCTGACACAGTAAAAATTTGAGGACTGCAAACGTAAGCTTGCCGAAGCTGTGAGAATGACAACACACATTTTGGGCCACTCGGGCCCCACCACCTTGGCGCACGTCAGCTTCTCATGCTGCAATGATTCACGTAACACTTTGTATTACGTAGATGTCAACTATAGTTGAGTCCTCCAAACTTTTTAGTGACTTCGAGTTGTATGTTTTCCCGGCTAGCGTGTCTTTTCTCGCATTTCTTTCGCAATACATATGAATGCAGTTCTACTGTACACTGTAATTTTCATCGTCAGTATATCAATGCGCAGCTTTATTAAGAGGCTAGTCAGCACGAAGTGAGGTACAGCTTCTCGTTGCTTAACACAGTCAATGCGACGTGTGTCACAGGTGAGTCACAGCAGTTATTCCTCCAGTGTGGCTGCGCCGGTGCATTCCTGCAGTGCACTAGCGAAATCTACTAGATATCAAAGGAGAGGAAGAACTCTTGTTGCTTCTTATTTGAATTGCATGGTGCATCCCTCCACAGCTTGAGGAAGTTTCAAAGGAGCACAACTCTTTGGTGACATGCTGGCAGGTCACAACGCACCAGAGGAATATGACAAGTAAGGGTTGTAACAGTACACCCAAGACAAGGACAACAGAAGGAATAAAACGACGACACAGTGATGTGCCGTCGTTTTATTCCTTCTGTTATCCTTGTCTTGGGTGTGCTGTTACAACCCTTACCATGAATCCCAACCAACTGGCCCAACTTGCCGTTCTGATGGAATATGACAAGTGACCCACCAGTCATGCCCAGGAATCGGGACTTCAGAAAGTGCTGCCACAGTGAACATGTTAACTGGCTTCGTGGCTTCCACTGCATAAGTGGTGGTAGTAGTAGTTAAAGAAACATGGCTGCAACAATTTGAACTTCCGCAACCTGTGTGCTGTGGCGCTTTCAGCCTCCTCCTTGGCTGTCCTGAGCCCGCAGCCAACCAAGTTTGTGAAGCCCATGCGTACGGTCATTGAGGAGCAGACTCAGCATCGAGAGGCGCAACCCTTGTTGCTGGAAGACGACGATGAGCAGGTGAGAGTCGTCGTGACGGGGAAGCTGCAACTCCTAAGCTCATTTTCGTGCAGTCGCTTCTGTTTTCTGGAAATTTTCAATCCTCTAAGAAACTCTTCTCTGGCGTGCATTTTCTCGCTGTTGCTTTGCCAAACTGTTCGTTGCCATCACGTTGCAGGGGCATCAATTCTAGGTACTCATTATATTAGCACCTTTTTGTGGTTCTTTATTTTTTTCGCATGAAGAAAAAAAATCAAGGAAGTGAATTTAATTGATCATAGGCTCATATTTGAAACGATAATAGTTGGGGACTCAGTAGGGCGACATTATAGTTAAAAAATATATTCGGGCTGCCCAAAATCTTTTCAATATGAGGAGCATTGTGATAGACAAGCAGCAACAGTGTCATGGGATGATGATGTGGCAGTGGCGCCTTCACATTCCGTGCAGTTAAATAAAAACAACAGATTTAGACAAGCTCTACTGGAATTTATTGTCTTAAAAGATAGTATTAATACTGAGTGCAAGTTTTTCTCAAAACTTACTTGCCAAACACCCTTATTCAATGCATTGAACATTACCGTAAACGAACAGTATTTATGTTGTCGTCTGCTCTTTTTCCCTGCAGTGTACCTGTCTGTTTGCAAGCACACAGCTTATCTGCGGGCATAGCCAAGCACCAGTACCAATCTTACTTCAGTCTGCAGGATTAGTTCAGTACTGGACGAAAAAAACTTTGACTGAGGCATGAATTACAAACATTGCTAGAGTAGCTAAACATCATTGAGTTTGTCGTAACTGTTATTCTTCAGTGTCGAGAACACACAGATGAGGAAGAGGAACAGCTGGGCACCGTCTGCTACTGCACCTATGTTGTTTGTTTTTTCTCCTTTTCTGTGTGTCGTCTGCACTGCATAAAAGCAGTTAAAACAAGCCTGAAACTGCTAGCTTACCCGCTCACTTTCCTCGTAAAAATGGAAGTTATGTGCATGAAAGAGTTTTAAGCAGGTATAGAAAGCGTGTTTTCTAGATTTTGGGACTTGAAAGAGTTCAATTCTTTGTTGCGTAGTCTGAAGACGAGGAGAGGCCAACGGCGACGGCGCTTAGCAGGACTGACGTGGAGGCGGCAGCAGATGCCACCGCTTCGGAAGTCAAGAAAGAGCAAGCGACGTCACCTTTGCTGGATGTGGCCGAGAAAGCAGCGGAAGAAGAGAGCGGTCAGGTGCCGGAGTCCGAGGACAAGGACCAAAGGGAGGAGTTCACGGAGTTCAAGTCCTACTGGGCAGCCGGCAAAGATGAGGAGGTGAAGTCCGAAGGCAGCGACGATCGGCAGCCGAAACCAGTCGCCGCCATGACTCACTCCATCACAAGCGACGGCATCGCCGACCTTGTGGTAAGGAGCTGCTTTAAAGTGCGAATAAAACATGTAAAACTCTCGTTCAGCCACTGCTCAACTGTTTTAATGGAAATTTACGGGAAGAAGGAATGAGCGAGGGGGCCCTATTTTTGTTTGTCACAACCATATGAAGCCAACGAACAATAGAGCCAAGGAAAGCATAGGGGAAGCTAACTGTGGTTTTTTAATTGAGGAAAAGGAAAATGAAATTGGACAAAAAGATTACTTGCCGCAGGTGGGAGCCAAACCCACGTCTTCTACATTAAGCCATGCTGCTTTGCACAGTTAAGGCACGTTCACACCGAAGGCGGAGCGGACAAGCGGCCAAACGGATCTGACCAAGTGGCCGCATATTTTCCGCTTTGCGGAAAATACGCGGCCGCTTGGCCGGATCGCTCACGGACCGATTTTTTCCACGCGGACAAGTTGGCCACTTTGGCCGCAGCCAATCAGAACCCAACACGGCGGAAACGCTGGTGAACGAATGTCTTTCTCTGGGCTTTTCGCTTCTGTTCTTGAAAAGCATCAAAACGGCAAGTTGGGCCAGTTGGTTGGGATATATAGTAAGGTTTTTTACAGCGCAACACAAGACAAGGACAAAAGAAGGTATAAAACGACGACACGGCGCCGTGTCGTCGTTTTATATCTTCTTTTGTCCTTGTCTTGTGTTGCGCTGTAACAAATCCTGAAACGCGACTATACAAGTGGCGAGTAAAATGCCAACGATATCGTCTTCTTCGTCTGAGCTCATCATTTTGCAGAAGTAGATAGCGGATGGGAGCGCGCCAACCCACGACGAAAAAAAAATATCGAAAGTGCGCCTACAAACCCAAAGTGCCACGAGATGGCGGCACGTCTCTGAAATTGCTAAAGATATTGCGAAATGCCCCGCCTTCCTGGCTGCGCCGACAGCCCGACAACGTGTGACCGGTCTGAACAGGCGCGGGCGTTTGCCGCCTCGCCGCTTTGAAAATCCGCTTGTCCGCTTAGACGCTCCGCTTTCGGTGTAAATGGGCCTTTAAGCCACCACGGTGGCCGTCCTCCCATCCGCTTTCTTGGATGTTTGTGTATATGTACAAGATGTGACCCTGGGAGTGTTAGCCAGCGTCACTCGTCGCCATGGTGACGGATGTGGCATGTTTTTTTAACCACAGGCGTCGCATATGTAACCTTTAGGAGAGGGCAGCTAGCCAATAGACCCTTACCCTTGTACACTACAGGATGGTGTCAAAACTGCCCAAGTCGAGACCTTCGCCATACAGTGATACAGAAGGAGGCAAATCGAGGGGCCTGATTTGTTGCATTCCATAGAAAACATCTAATTCTAGTGACTGTTCAAAGCATAGGTCTCTGTTATACTGCAAGAATTGAGCCATCACCATTTTCGTCTCTGTAGCTCCATCATGTAGAGAGATTTTTCACAATTACGTAAGCTACACCTGATCGAGCATCTAAAGCGGACAAAACAGATACATATTATATTGCTCAGAAGCCAACCCATAATCAGTGAATGGTATTTTTGCTGAACTCACATGCAAAGCTTGCATTGCTAAGCTCGTGTTAATCTGGTCACTCTGTTATAGCTGTAGCTTCAGCTCCGAGGACGATACTATTACTAGTACAGTGAAAGTATTACATAAAAAATGCTTCCTTCTTATGCAGCTTTCTCTGTACAATTCTTAGCAGCTATTGTGTACTTTACTGTCTTTTTCTTTTTTTGCTGAAATGGACGTCATCTGAAAGCTTGAAACTTCAACTACTGGTGCATATGTGAATGGATCATGGCTTTGCAATTACATTCTAGATTATCTGGACATTTTTGTGCATCTAGTACCTGCATGTGTTACTCATTTTCAGGGCAAGATGGCCACTCCTCCAAGCATGGTGTCCAGTGGTTATGGGTCACAAGCCTTGTCCTCGACACCACTTTCTAGCGAGGACTCAGGGTCACTGCGGAGTGTCGGGGGAAACGAAGATGCCGGCACCCCTGACCTCGTGGATCCAAGGCCTGCGGCACCTACTGACAGCCAGTCCAACATAAGGTAGCCGTGTGGCTTTTGCATAATCCTTGCACAGTTCTCGCACTCCATTTTTTGGCAAAAAAGAAAAAGTGGCCAAGTGTCCAGTATGTATTGCACAACGGTGGCTGGTTTCCTGAACTCAGCTTTGCCATAACACACCTGTGTTATGCAGTAAAACATTTGAACGGCTCGAAGTCGGTTTTGGTGTTGTCTTCAATTGAACCGTGCAGGGGGTTGCTGGCCCAGTTTTCTGAAAAAATAAAAAAAGAAAGGCGTGTTCCCTAAATTCATCACACCACATAATTTTCTGCCGTCCTCCAATATGCTTCCTTTCCCTCGGCAGCCATTCCTAATAGACCTCTAATAGAACTCTAATAGACCACCGATTATCTTCCGTGCACTTTGCACGGCCTGTACAGCTCCATTTTTCCCTCTCGATGTCAGCTAGAATATTGGCTACCCCTGTTTTCTCTCTAATCCACACCGCTGTCTTTCTCTCGCTTTACATCGTCTATCATTTTTCATTCTTTTGTTTGTTGTACACTCCTTAACATCTTCTCAAGCTTCTTCATTAACCTCCACATTTATGCCTCATACATTAGTGCTGGTAGAATGCTATTCTTAGACTTTGTTGGTTAAGGTCCTCAAGTCATTTGCTGCAAGTCGATGTTCAACGTCGAACAGGACGCCTTTCACAGCTATGAATCCACAGCAGTTCACCCGCCTAGTAATCCTTTCGCAATGCCTGCTTGTAGTTTGCCTTAGGCCACTGCACGCATTCTGCATAGCCCGACTCTTCATGATTATTCGTGATGAGTGATGCACATGAAACATCGTAAAGAGCAACACGTTTTACTAAGCTTGACGTCCGTGCATCTCTAAATGCTGTTTGTTCATTCTTGTTTGTTACCACCAGTTGTGACAAGCCACAGGAAAAGTCGGACGGCACTGCGGATAGAGCCAGAGACCAGGAACCGAAGCAGAATCACCTAGACAACATCGACGAAGCCAGGGAAAAGAGTTGCCACGTCAAAAACGCTAAAAGTACAATCGCACAGGACAAGCTGCCTGCCGCACCTACAGTTCAAGAAGACAAAAACCTGCCACCTGCCAACACCTCTGAAACGCAGAGTTCGCCGGAAGACGCTGCTGTTATCGGCCTGGTGAGGCTCTGTGCCGTGTATCGTGCTATTTAAGGCAATGCTAATTGGCAGACATTGAATGCATTTAAGCTTAACAACCGTCGCTGCTACGTTTTCTAGAAAACTTCAAGAGTGGGCATCTGTGTGTCTGAGCTTTCACTCAGGAGTAAGTCGTGATTATGATCATGATCATGAGCATGTGGGCCCGATGGTTAGCATTTGTGGGCAATCACACTGGCCATGATGTCATTGATAGTGGCAAAAGAGGGAGAGGGGGCCTCAAACGCTGTACAGTGCAGTCCACTTATAACGATATCGATAAAGACGAAAAATATGATCGTTATAACCGATGATCGCTATATCTGGACTGCAGTTATCAAAAAAAAAAAAATTTTAAACGCGTTTGCGCTCTTTACCTTTGCAGCTCTGAACTCGAATTTGCTACTTGCTCTAAAGAATAGATGATGTATACAGTAGGCCGTGAAAAACAAACTTTATTTCTAGCGCCAATGACCGTGTCAAGGATTAGGCGCGCCGAAATAGTCCGAAATCTGCACTTGCTTTTGCGGCAGCTTCAGCTTCACAACCGCGGTGTGCATGGATTCCAGCTGCTGCGCGAACACTGGCGGCAATCCTTTAGCATGCATAAAATCAATTAAGGAGTCGATCGACGACAGTGTACTTTGCGTGGACATCGTGGTCGAGGTCAAGGAGCCACTGTCGATCTCGTTGTCACTGTCGCTGATGCCGTCGCCACCGTCGCACAACTTTGCGTCTGTCGAGACAGCACATCTTCGGCGATCGCCTCGTCGGTGACCTCATTGCAGAACGAGGCAGCACTGTCTGCAGTCAAAAACTCCTCCTTCGACACACCTGTAGGAACGAGCTCCCAGAGCTCGGTCAGCGACTTCCACCGGGTCGGTCTCAACGGGTTGGGGAAGTTCGTCCTTACGCACAAAGCCCGCCTTCTTTAAGCCATTGGTGATGAACCACTGGTAAAGCGCCTCTTCAACATCGGCGTACAAGGGGTCTCTAACCCCTTTTCCGCTGATCGGAATGGCCGCTGATAGCTCCTGCCTTCACAATCGCGGTGCTCCCGGTTTTCAAGATGGTTGATATCGTTAACTGGACGAGCTCATACTTCTTCACGAGGGCGCTCACCTTGAAGCCGCATCGAGAGTCCTGCAAAATATCCATCTTCGTGTCAAGCGACACAGCTTTGCGCTTTGTCGGCGCTATCTTCGAACTGGGTTGAACCGTTGGTTGCACGCTGCTTCGGTGGCGTCAGCCTGCTATCGCGAGAGAGACGCGGGACGGGCGCCACCGCGCCGCTTTGCTTGTCGCTTCTTTTTTTCTTTCTCTCTCTTTCGGAGCGACTGTGGCCGACGCGCATGAAGCAGCTAGCGCCATCTTGTGGCGCGCTGCGCAAACGTTGGCTGCGCCTACTCGTGCGCGGGCGGGGCGAGACGCGCTGCGCGATAATGGCGGCAGATACGAACTTACGGAGGTAAACATCGCCTCGTCTCGACATCGTTCGTTTCAGGGAACTAAGCAACGCAAACGTTACGATTATTTGGCACGGAAAACGCCGTCCAGACTGCAAAATTTTGATCGTTATATCCGATATGCGGTGAATAACCTATCGTTATAAATGTTTTTTTTCCCCATAGACCTAATGCATAAAATGACACTCTCATGTCGACCCATCGTTATAACCGATATATCGTTATACGTGGTATCGTTATAAGTGGACTGCACTGTAGTAGAGAGAGCAAGCTTTTATGTGAGATTGTAGGCTACCTGCTGCACGCAACGGAACAATATTTGGCTTGCATGCTCATGCCAGCATTGCCTACAGATCGTGATGCAATCTGTAGTTTTCTCGCCGTGTTCAAAAAGTGTCACAGTACCCTTTTAATGGGACACCAAAGAGAAAAAAAGTTTAGCCGAGCTATATTTGTAATTTACCCTTTTGCAATACCAAATAAGCCACTCTTGCCCTTACAACAGGTTTGGTGAGCTGGAAAAGGGGCAAGAACGATAAACGGGTGTCGGTGCCACCTTGAAGTTCCCGCGCTAGTTTGCCGGGATGTCATGAATTTTGATGGCATCTGCTCAGGTTTGGTTAGCTCTTCATCGATCAAGATGAACTACGTTGTACCCTAGAAGAGCTAAAGACATAACTTAGCGTAATGCCAGCGTGAAGGGTGCAAACACATGCACATTCAGCATACACAAGAAAATTCAAAGGCAAACAAAACGCTTTGTTTAGCTTTCACCTTTCTTGTGCCTCCTGCATGTGCATGTGTTTGTGCCCTTCAAGCTGAAGTTAAAATGTACCACCTTGCCCAGAAACAAGTGCTTCTGAACTTAGCATATTTCAAGAACTCTTACCAAGTTACAAGGGCCTAAATACAAAAAGACACTTTGTAATCCGTGACGTTGCATGGCCATTCCAGAGCTGGGATGTCAGCACAACATTCAATAAATGGAACAGCCTTGATTTTTTTTTTTTTTCATTTAACAAACAACTTATTTCTGTGAAATTAGCCTTAATACAGTTGTGAAAGAATACTTTATCGGTACAAACTGACTTAGTACTTCTCTTTAGTGTCCGTTTAAGCAAGCAAGCGGTGCCAACGTAACGGCCAACACTGCGTGTTGTCGCAGACCCAACTAGTGCAGCGAAGGCCGCAACCTTCTTCGGTCCAGCCTGAGCAGAGGCAGTCCTATCCGGCAGCCAGCACTCCAGCCAGTATAGACATGTCCAGTTCAGTGCCTGAACTCAACCTGCCACGCTCCGGCTCTCCGGCCGATGGCATCGGCCCCGCCTCGTCATCCTCGTCCGACGAGAACCTCTCCGTCAGTACGACCAGTGATGAGGCACTAGGTAAGCGCCGTAGTGCCCGTCCTCTCCGTCTGAGCGTATCATAAGTAAACAAAAGGTGTGCTCATTCTTTCTCTCTTCCTCTTTCCTTTCTTTTTGTTGAAGGTTATCTTTATTGGAATACATATTTGTTTAGTCCGTGCACAGTCGTGTCTATCACCGTTGCACATTTTCTAGCATGTTTTAGGCAGAAGTCCTATATTTAAACATGTTTTTATGGTCTATTCAATCTCACATGCCGTCTCCTTTATAAGCTTGAACACTTAGTCTATTGATGGGTGAATGAAATTAAACAAATAAGATGATAAAGCTTTCAAAAGGGGCGCTGGAATGGAGGATGTTTTGAAAGTGAAGCCATACCAACACCATCTTAACAGGGCAACTAAAGAGGTGCAAGAGCCAGTGACATGCAAAAAAAAAAGAGACTTATTTTAAGCTTCTGCAGATTTTGGTAAGTAAACCAGGCTGAATGAATTTTGCTCTGTATGCATCCTTATGCTGCAGGTTTCTTAGTGATAATCTAACATTAGGTTGAACAGCACTGACGAGCGTAAAACTTTCAAGAGGCTGAAACAGGCTGCCAGCGGGGAGTTTTTATTCATTGCAGAGTATGCATAACTTGCTTTCATTGCCATGTTATGGCAATGAAACTCTGTGATGCTGAACTCTGTGATGCTGAAGGGACACCAACAGGAAAAATTATTTGAGCTGTATTAGTAAATTACTCCATTTCTATACCAAAAAGAGCCACTCTTGGTAAACCAAAAAATATGCAAAAGCAAAATGTGGGTGGCAAGCCCCTCCCCCCCCTCCCCCCCCCTGGTGTTTCTGCATCAGCTTGCCATGATGTCATGGATTTTGGCAATTTCTGGTTGTGCCGGGTTAATTTTTGATCGGTAAAAATGATCTGTATTGCGTTATAAAATAGCCTAAGACAAAGCTCTGCAAGTTTTGGGAACGTTTGCTGCTTGACAGCAGCTCAAATATGAAAAATACCTTTTGAAATCTTTTGACTTGACACTGATGTACCAGCACTGGTGCTCTGGCGCGAAACTTAAAAAACAGGACATTGATGTGCCATTTCTTTTTTAATAATAATCAGCCTATTGCCGTAAAATTAATTAAGGTACTTTATAAAGAATACTTTAGCAGAACAAACTGATTCAGAGTTTCTCTTTAATGCCTCTTCAAGACACATTTTAGGACTTGCCTGCATGAAAGAGTCCATCCATGTACATGTGCTTGCTTGTTTGTGTGCTCCCTTGTATGTGTTTTTATTTGGTGCAAACTTAGTTGAGAGTAATCCTTGTCATTCACCCCCTGCGTCCTTTGCACTGGTTACCTAAAAATTGGCTCAATTGCGTTTGGCGTTTCAAGAAAAAACAGTATCTTCCACGGAAGTCGGGGAGCACAACTCTATGATGCTTTCTCTCAACGCAGATGTGTCCTTGACGGCTGATTGGACAGCTCCGGCTTGGCTAGTGCTGGGCGAGAGTGTCATGATCAGTCCGTACAACAAGACAGGCGTGGTCTCCTTCCTGGGGCCAACGCAGTTTTCTCCCGGGCTCTGGGTCGGCGTAGAGTTGGACACTCCCACAGGTACGTCTTATCTGTCTTATTAAAACAGTATAGCTTCCTGTTCTAATTGCTAGTAGGAACTCTTGGGCTGCAATCAATCAGCTACCGTTGAACTGATAGGTAGTGCAGAGATTTATCTTTATGCTTGCGGCTTCAGTCGTTCCTGTGGTGTTACTTATTCCACTTTCTCTTAAGTTTCCAAGCAATTGTGTGCGGTTCTTTTTTTCTTCTTTTCTTTCTTACCTTTCTTTTTTTTGCGTGTGTGACAGCAGTAAGACTCTGCACATATGCATGATCACTGTTGAATTGTTGCAATTATAATGCAATACAGTACAAACCTTGCTCATGCATTCCTCGCTCATACGCTTTCCCAGGTAGAACGTCACTAACGCCTGGTCTCAGCAAAGGCTCATAGACACCTACCTATTAGAATCCTCGTTAATACGTTGTTGTTCTCACAAAGTTCCCATATAACAGGTTGCAAATTTGCCTTATAATTGCAAGAAAAATATACACTAAAGTGGAACCTCTTTCGTAAGTTCTAAAAAAAGAAAAGGTGAGAAGATGCACTGACTGAAAAAGACATTTGATCGGAAGTCCCAAAAAGGAGTTGACGGACTTGACTGTAGTTGACATCTATGTAATGTAGTTTTTACAGCTTCGGCAAGCTTACGTTTGTGCTCCTAGAATTTGGTCTGGGTCAGTAGCTTCTTCGTGCGGGCATTTTGGCGGGAAGTTTAGATGTGCCCACTCAGCGCGAATCGTTGCAGCAAGCTGGCAGGACACAAGTGATGCGAGAGCCAATTGTTGTTTTCCCGTTGCGTAGTGTCTTAAGACTGCCATGAAATTGAGATAGTCAACACCATAATACAATGCCTACGGTGCCTCCAGAGCAATACGTGATGCTCCCTTTGTGTGGCCTGCAACGGAGAACAATGGCATGTTTCGGTTTTATCTATTAAAACCGTGCTGTAAGCTTCCAATGGCACTACGACCCACGTGTTGTGAAGCAGATAGGAAAGATCCCCATCACAATAGGATCGGCGGCGATAGCTGTGAATGTGGTATGTGACAACCCCGGAGGTGATTCGTTGGTATGGGAATAAGGAACTTACTGTGCACCAGCGTTTTCACGTAAGACGGGCGGGGCAGTATTGCGGAGAAGCTGCTGCGGTGGGTGGCTTACTATTCTCGATCACTTGCCTAGTGCCTTTTATGGTTTGCATGAGATCTAGCAGCCGGAAAAGTTCTTATTGGGTCACTTTTTTTGTGATTTCGATCATACACGTTGGCACCAGGAAATCATACATAATGGGATTGTATCAACCAAGTTCTACTGTATTTCGTCTATAGTGCAAAAAAAAAATTTGAAAGAAAAATGTCAGCTGCATACCAACCACCACCAGCATGTGCTTTTGATGTGCCACGGTCTTGGCAGAAATTTTCAAAATTTCAGACACCTTACAGTGTGCCGTTTAACATTCACACTTCACTTGCACGACGGCATGCCGATTTGGCCACAGAGTGGGGCAAAAAATATGAATGTTTTGGTTTTAATGCACTGCCAGCACCCTTAAAAAAATAAATAAATAAATAAATAAAACCGAAACTAGCAAAGCCTAGTCAATCCTGTAATGACTTCGAAAGGTATTGTGTCACCAGGATACTGTTGGATCCGGGGAGGCTAAGAAGATGTGGAAAGGGAGGATGTGACAGTTTAAAAGCTGTTGATTTTGTAATTGTGGATGTCTGGGTGTGTCCTTTCATCCTGTGTGCTCTTTGGCTAGTCATGTCCCATCAGGCTTTGCTGACGAGCCAGTTCACAAATATCACAGTGATTGCTTACTGTAGCGTCAGTGTGAGAGCATGCAAGAAAGCTGTAGTCCTCCCCATTTAAACATGCGAAATACTAAAATATACTCTCATTTTGCGACTGTTCCACTGACTTGAATAAAATGTGGTGCGTTTAAAACATCAAGTTCTGGTGAGTGATGAGCGCCTTTTTTTCTTTCATTTAACTTGAGTCCACTTGAATCAGTAATAGAGGAAAGTGGTCAACCCTGTGGGCTGGGTTAAGGCGAGGCACCTCTTTAAATACCTACTTTCTTCAGTCGAACATCTAAGGAGAAGTTCTGTCTTACCTCCTGTCCCTTTGCACGGCGCAGGACGCAACGACGGCACTGTGGGAGGTGTGCGATACTTTGAGTGCAAGCCCAAGTACGGAGTGTTCGTGAGGCCCGACAAGCTGGTGCTGGATAAGAGGGGCCGCATGGTGCGCCAGAGTCGGGCTTCCGCGGCTGCCAACGCTTCTGCCAAGGGTAGGTCGCCGTGTGATGTTCTGGCATGGCTATTGGCTATTGGCTGGGGTGCGTTTGGCAGGCATTCTCGGATCATGAACAGCAGGTTGCCACTATCCCTCAAGAGAAAAGTGTATAACAGCTGGGTCTTGCCAGTACTCTCGTACGGGGCAGAAACCTGGAGGCTTACGAAAAGGGTTCTACTTAAATTGAGGACGACGCAACGAGCTATGGAAAGAAGAATGGCGGGTGTAACGTTGAGGGATAAGAAAAGAGCAGATTGGGTGAGGGAACAAACGCGAGTTAATGACATTTTAGTTGAAATCAAGAAAAAGAAATGGGCATGGGCAGGACATGAGGAGGGAAGATAACCGATGGTCATTAAGGGTTACGGACTGGATCCGAAGGGAAGGGAAGCGTAGCAGGGGTCGGCAGAAAGTTAGGTGGGCGAATGAAATTAAGAAGTTTGCAGGGACGACGTGGCCACAATTAGTACATGACCGGGGTAGTTGGAGAAGTATGGGAGAGGCCTTTGCCCTGCAGTGGGCGTAACCAGGCTGATGACGATGATGATTGTGTCATGAATGGTGCGTAGTGTTGAGACATGGCGTGGCATGAAACAAGTTGCTTCTGTCCTGTACTTAGTAGGGTTGTACGAATATTCAAAAATTTCAGATGAAATATCCTTCCGAGAACCGACAACAGTCCAGAGACCACAAAACACATTTCACATTGCTTCTTGGTAACGACTGATATGTTGCGGATATTAAGAAATAAGTTCTTTCTTTTTTTTTTCTGTAAAGGTTAGATGCTGAAAGTATTTCCCCACGTGCGTGGAAAGAGTAACCGTCTCCTTGTAGTGTATTGCAGTAAAAACCACTCTTCTTCACCTAAACAGAGAGATGAAGATGTAACGTACTTATTTAAATCATAGGTCGATGCTACAACCCTGCATTTCCATGTTACCTCGCTGTAAATGAACGAACTTCATGGTGCAGTCCTTACGGAAGTTGTGTGGAATTTGTATAGAATCCATATAGATTCCATGAGAATTATACAGAAAACATATGTAATTTTTGGATGGCATATGGAACGATTCAATGTCCCATATACATAGACCAAATGAGCATAAACTTTCTCGAAAGCCAATGGGAAGAATACTATCCAATCACTTCCACGCAGTTCCACCTGAATCTGACGTCATACCTACATCCAGGGTGAATGTTTCAGAGTTGACATTGAAAAGGACTGAAGGCAATGTGCAATGTGATAATGTGCAAGGGGTCTCAGCAAGATATTCCTGGCTATTTGTATTCAGTTCAAGAATTCACTGTTAGAAGTCAAATGTTTGCTTCTTTCGAATATATAAGTGATTCTCTCTTCCTAGAGACATATTGTAGTCTCTAGGGAGAAAGAACGATGGATGCGAGGACAGTTCCTGCTGTTGCAAAGGATTTGGCTGCAGAATAGCTGCAGTTGGGGCACCAGTTCCCGAGGAAACGCACAGGGCGGATAACTTCTGCTCAATAATTTCTGGTCATTCAATAAGAATGGTTTGCATTTAGGTAGCTTACATACGAAATTGTTCTGTTTTATCATTTGGCCAGTATCACCATGTTTGCATATTTTACAAATAATGCTGTTGAGATATCACACTTCTCTCCTTCAGTGAATGCAACACCGTGTGTGCGTCTGGCAAAGTGCTTTTTCCTTGTTTCATTAGTGTCACTGCCATGGTGCCCCAGATAATTGACGGTCGTTGTTTCTCATTTAGAAGCGGCTCAGTTGTGCAGAAGTCTAGTTGTGAATGGCTTTACACGCATGTGTCAATGTATAGAGGGCGTCCCAGCTAATACTAACAAAGCTGTTCAAGGAAAAAAAGATTTAGAAAACTCGGCGATACAATCTTATGACCTATATGTTCACTCATCAGACCTCTGACGACCAAACACCTGAGGTTTTATGATTTTATCTTGCACCATAAATGATCTTTTTTTAAACAGCTTGGCTAACGTTAGTCGGGACGCATAGTGTAATTCCAATTTCTTTTTTTCACCAAATGTACTGCCCGCAAATTTCATGTTTGTGTTGCTTTAGAATTGAAAAAAATATTCAATTCGATATTCGGTTGTCATTATTTTTCTCAAATACAGTAGATGTCCATTAATTCAACTCTAGTAAATCTTATCTTTCGCTTAATTGGATCCCGACCGAATGTCCTGGCCAGCACTCGTGCATTACTATGGGTTCAAACTTTAAATATATTCGATCCTGAGGTTGGCCTTTGCTGGATAATTCAGGCTTGACCAGTCAACATCCACACACCTGACCCCTATGGTGACCCCAATAGCGTAAAGCCCCTTAATGTTCATAAAGTAGCTGCACGCTTTGAAGAATGCCGCCTCCTCGTCACGCACTCTGACCAAGGCCGCTGCCGCGTCGCTATTGGCCGAATAGCATCACGTGGGCCTTCGCGCCATGCATCAGCGCCATTTTTGCTTGAGAAGCGTCTACGGAGTGACGAGGGGTGCATGTTGGCCCCGTTGCTACGCTCGAGCAGTGTAGGCGGTGCCACGGTCGAGGAGGGAGCGTGAAAGAGAGGAGGAACGAGGAGGAGTGAAGGCGGAGGAGGAGAGTGTCGCTAGCTTACGAAGTTTAAGGGGCTTTACAACAATGACCCCTGGCAGTGTCTGTCTCGGCAGAGCTTAGGGGACGATGAATGCCTTGGACACACGTCACCTCCCATCAAAAACACATATTTTTGGTCTGCCCTAGGGAGGTTTTCGAGCAGTAATGGTAGCTCACAATGTCTGATTACGGTATCTACCTAATATTAATGCGCGGCCTTTGTTTATTTTCCTTGAAAATTAAGCCGGACACAGTGTTTGCGGCGTTTGTATGCCCTGCCGCATAACACAGCTGTATCGCGGCGAAGCTGACTTTAGGAAACTTGCCTTCGCTGCGCAACGTGTATTTATACCCTCGCCCATTTTTCTTGCTAACAAATTTGGTGCTTGTTGGATTTGTATGCTACTATGGGCGTCTTGCGCTGGAGTTTGAGGTATAGTAGCGGCGCCTGGTGGCGGCGCGGGAAACGACATCTGGGTCGTACCAGCTTGGGTCGTATTGAGCCCTGGCTGTGGCGAAGCACGTTTCTAGGCCGAGTTTTGCGTCGATTCGCACTTTTTTCTGCCCTGTTGCGAGTGCGAAAAGGCTCGTCGCTTCTCACAGACCACGTCGACCACGCTGCGAGCTGGCCGCAGCCTATAGTTTAACGAAAACGGACTCCCCGTGTGCCGTGGGACGTAATGCTAGAAGCAGAAGGAATCGGCGACGCCGATCCGGAGGGACCTAGCTCAGCATCGAAAAAGTGTCACCGTCGATACTGCTGCGTCGTGGGCTGCCATGAACAAGACGGCCTGAATCCCAACATCCGATTCTATCGTTTCCCTTCAAGGCCTCACGAAGCGGAGCGTCGGGCGCGCTGGATAACTGCAGTTCGTCGCGCTGGGTAAGCGAAACTTCGCGCCATGCTGACTGCTTCACCTGTCTTGAAGGTTGCTTGATTATAGATCTGCGTTCTAAAATTCGGTCTTTTGCACCTACAGTCCCGACGGCAGACCGACATAGCAGCAGGCATGGCTGGTGATTCACGATTCGAAACCCGGCCACAGCGACAATTAACAATTCGACCGGTGCTAAGTGATGAAGTGCCCAGGTGTGTGCAAATGACCACAAATTCACTACCCCACTACGAGCAGCACAGGTTAGAGAGTTAAATGTGCTCATACTTGACCTCAAGCCAGCATGTTGAGGCAGCGCAGCAAGATAGTATTGATTACAGCAGATCGATGCTCGAGCGTTGTCATTAAAAGCTACATCAAGCGAGCAGCGCACGAGCTCGCGCTGCAGCGCGATTCGCACGTACGTTACTGCGAGCTCATATGCATTGCATCAGTTATTACCAGTTATTAAAAGGGAAGGATGGCCGCTACTACAACGCAGGCATAACCACTTGTTTTGCGGCATGCAGTCAACAAAGATTGCAGGAGACCCGCCGTTTCGCGGCATGTCGAAAGACCGCTGCCGTCGCGGCGCGTACGATCGTGCGCTCGAGCAGTTCATACATCGCGGCATGCTGAAAGACCGCTGCCGTCGCGGCGCGTACCGTCGTGTGCTCGAGTAGTTCCGTACACATGATGTCTGCTTATCGCTGCTGTGGATTCATTTATAGCAAGCATTTCCTCGCGTTTGTGCGCCTGAATCTAGCAGCGTGCAAACCTTACCTGAAGTTCCACTTCGTACGCGACTCGCTTCGCTTGCGATTGACACCGCGCTAAATCTTCGCCGCTTAATTCTTAAACGGCATACACGTATTCGGCACTGCACAATTTCTTGCCTTTACGCAACGTGCCACCCCTAAAAAAAATCTTCGGCGCCCGATATTCGCTGCAGGCCGTCATACAACACAACCGAAAGTGGCGGCTCCATATTGTAAACGTGCTTTCCGAAGCAGACGACCGAGCTTGGTACGACCCATTTTAGGACAGAGGGCGCTTTTTAGCACCTTTTTCGCAGCGCCCCCTGGGCAATGCAAGAGCCCCATTAAGGCGAAAGCTTTAAGTAGCTCATACCCCAGGTGGTCAGGAAAACGCGACGTGCGGTACAGAAAGTCATGTGAGCTCGCCTTGCGCAGTGGCACGAGCGCTGTGGAAATCGAACCCATGACCTTTGGTGTTAAGGCAAAGTTAATTAAGGCAATCGAACCCGCGACCTTTGGTGTCAATTATGGTAAAGTTAATTAAGGTAGCGTCAATTAAGGCACTCGGACTCGCAACCTTTATGGGAGAAAGCAAGTAATAAGAAGCAACGACACATTCGATTGAGAATGTCAGGTAATTTAATGAATGTCTCGAGCATGCATGCTCTCGCTTTCACCCTCTTTGGCGTATGCTAAAGTGACTGTCAATTTTCGCAGTTATATGGACAATCTAGACGAATTTTCACTGTCGTCGTTGTTATGATGTTCCGTATAAAGTCCAAGTGCGATAACATCGCGACCGCGCACCGTATGCTGTAGCTGCGAGGGAAAGCGGGCAAGGGTGAGCCGAGAAGGATGGTGGCTTGATGCGGCGGCGTCTGCTCGCGCTTGCATGGGAGAAAGGGGGGAGGGCGCCGGTTAGTGTGCATCTCGTGTTCTACTCGGGGTGCGGTGGCCGAGGACGGCCACGTGTGCCCAATCTTGGAGGTAATCTGTAGTGGGTTCGAATGCTAGGTGGCCTGAGATAGGTAATAGCTTCTCATACACTGTGTTCTGGCATGCCTAGTTTGCATTGAAGCGAGCCGCAGGTGCTGCTCTTCATGACGCCTTGCGTTTGACCGCTAGTGTCTGTGGTCATCAAGTGAATTTTGTTCATGCCTGTGTGACAACATGCTTATTAATTTAGTTAGGAAGCAAATGTTTACGGCAGCTTATGCTGCTGTAAAACTACTAACTTTACTTTTTGTAGCTGTCTAGTAATTTCTCTATTGCAATCAATTTTTTGCCTTTGCGGCGAAACTGCTACTCTTTAGGAGATTTAATGTCATTTCTACACTAGTTTTCTACTTTAGACGCATAGAAAGTGGGTGCACAGTTGATTTTGGCACATGTAGATTAGGCAGAATACTGCCAAATGAATCAACGGTGTGTAGTACAGTCGAACCCGACTATATCGAACCCGTTTACATCGAATTATTCTATATATCGAACAATTTCTGGTCACGGTATAGTTACAATGAGTATATATAGCAAAAATTACGCTTACATCGAACAAATATTGCAGTGACTCCCGATATATCGAACGTCAAGCGGCGGAAAAGTGCCCCCAGAAGTTGGCTTTCCCTCGCGGTAGCGGGGAAACCCGGCGGCGCGGCTCCATCAACCGCTCTCCCTACCGCGACCGCGCTGCCTCGGGCTGTTCGGGCGAGCCGTCGACACTCTCCCTGTCGCGCATAGTGAAGTCTATTATCCTCCCTCTTTCTCTATCATCTTTCACTTCCCACTCCCTCTCCCCTGACGACGCTTCGCCGTGCTCCCTCACGGGTTGCAGAATCAAGCGTCCTTCCTTTCTTTAGATCACTATCTATCGACACTCCCTAGCAAAAAAATGATCCTGGCCCGCCTACAGCGCTTGCTCAGACAGCCAATCAGAGGCTCTTGTGCGCTCTTCGTGCAAGATGGCGAAAGTGCGAGTCGTCTGGCTGCTTCTCTGGTTTATCGTGTTTGCGCCTTGTGGGCCTTCTCCAGCAGTGTTGCCGTGATGAAGCGGCAGAATTCGCCTTTCGTCGTGAAGATCGAAATCACAAATCGCGTCGAACGCGATGTCCCCGCAGCGTGCAAGATTCAGAGGAGCACTCTCGGCACGATTAGGGCTAAAGTGGCCAGACTCTCAACCCGGTGCCCATGGCGCCCGACGCGTACGCACGGCCGTGTACGAGGCGTTCTTCCTACGTGCCGGTTTCCGCGTGCTCGGTGATGACTGCAAATTCTGATGAATGCGATGAAGCCGTTGCCGGTGTTGCCGAAGTTTGGAGCGAGCTGTCAAAATTTCGGGGACATTCGAATCAACGGTGGACGAGTTTGTGAGTGCAGATGATGGTGTCGCGACGACGGTAGATCCCGAAACGAAGACTACATCGCCGACATCGTACCGAGCACAAATGAAAGTAGGCACGTTGAGGAAAGCAACTACGGTCCATTGCCCACATCCTCCGAAGTGATTGGTGCACTCGCATTAGTCCGGTGCTTCTGCGCGAATGCGGAAGGTTGCGGCCTCAGCTGCTCGGACTCTAGACAACGTGGGGAATTGCGTGCGTTGCAGGCAGCGAAATTGCCCAAGCAGAAGAAAATGCAGGACTAATTTATGCGAAACTAAGCTAGTTTCGCCAATAAAGTGATTTTATAAATGGTATGTGCTTTTATGACATCCAGTTATTTAGCAGGCTTATATCGAATTATGCTCTATATCGAACTGATAGGCGTTTTTTTGCGAGTTCGATATAGCCGGGTTTGACTGTATTGTTCCTTTTTTTTTCATATTGTTTAATTCAACCCGCCAAATAATTCAGTCAATTTTGTCGGTCCCGCCAGGGTCAAATTAACAGAAGTTGAATGCATTCATATTCGATTCAGAAATTTCACTATTCAAACACCCCTAGTACCATATTTGCATGAATACAATGCAAGTTTTTCTTTTTTTCCATAAATTTGCATGCTGTATCGCACAATTGATCGGGCGCGATGTTTAAAGAGACTCTCCTTAGTTTGACCTCCCTTTTCTTTGAATAAATTTCCAGTCCTCCTTGGAGTTTGAATTAACGAGATTCTACTGCACTTAGTTATTTCTCGGAAAGCATCGCACATAAAAAATGGCTGTGCTGCAAAACATGATGCTCGCACCACTTGTGCAGCATCTGCACCACTGCCTGCTAGGTACAAAGTAAGAGTATAGTCCTTTCATGACACTTCCATTTTAGTCGGCATCAGACAGAGAATGATCACAGGCATGCAATGGAGGAAGGAGACTTTCCACACGCTGCGACTAGCCTGATGATGATAACGGGGATGACGACTGTCCTCCTTGCAGGAACTGGTCGGGACAGCATTATGTCCAGAAGCATGGGCAGCCTGCAGAGTAGCCGGGTGTTACTAGGGTCGACAGAGAATGTCGCGCGGCGGGCCAGCGGCGTCTCCGAAATGGTCCGGTCCACTACTTCAAGGTCCAGCCCCCGCTCCCACAAGTGAGACTGCGCAGCAGCCAGGACAGAGAAGCCAGCCAGGCATTCACTGAGGAAGCATGTATGCCGCGTTCATTGACCCCCCAGTGCTCCCCTCCTGCCACTCGCAATTTTATGTGATGGTTTCTTCGTGGCATTGCCTCGTTTTAGTGTTTGTTTGTTTGTTTCTTTTTTTTTTTAACCCTTCAGGTCCACCTCTATGCTGTGACAAGTATTTGGTTCGGTAATTGTTAAAGGATCCTTCTGCCTGTACTACTGGTTTGTTAACGCTCCGACCTCGCACAGTGTGCATTTCATTGCCTTGTACAACAACACGTACGGCATCAATACTCGCCTGGTTTGTTCCGCAGTTGTAAACAAGGATCACTGTCGTCTGCAAATGATGCCAACAGAAGTGAAGCGTAATTGCTGTCGTCCACAAACCTGGCAGTCAACAGAGCAAGTCTAGCAAGCAGAATGGTCCGGTCTCACTGTCTGCCTGCAGGAGTAGACGTAAGAATGCAATCTCTGTGCGAGCGCTAGCAGGCGGTTCAGTGGTAGCCACAAGAGAATTTCTTTTAACGTCTGTTGAACCGAGTACACAGGCCACAGCATTTTGGCGTTTAATTTGCTCACTGTTTTTAGAGGAGGACTTCCACGGGACGGCCCGTCTTGTTGCACGATGGGCTCGAAATGCAGCTCGGCACATGGCCGCCCAAAGGAAACCACACGTGGCAGTGGGGGGGGAGCCGACGTCCACAGTGCCGGATTATTACGTCATCCCTTTGTACATGTTCCCTTCGCATTTGTTCATAAGTGTACACCAATACCAGCCCCTCCCCCTCAAGTGTTCCTTCTCGTGTTCACATGCTTTTTATTTCTCTCTCTCTCTCTCTCTCTGCTGCTCGAGGCGGTTGTAATCTCTCGCAATGCCTTGAAGTTTAAGCGGCAACTGCTTGGAGCGCATTTCCTGCTGCGATGTCGTGCTGTGCCGGTTTGTCCGTCTTAAGTTGCGCAACGATCGCCTTGTCGATCCAAGCCAAAATGCAAGGGGATATCTGATGGAAAAGGATGGAAAGTTGGGCGAGTTGGTACGATAACATGATCTTGGATTGTAGCACGAAGTGAACACGGACACAGAAAGGAGCAGACTGTGCACAGAAAGGAGCAGAAAGGAGCTCCTTTCTGTGTCCGTGTTCACTTCGGGCTACAATCCAAGATCATGATATCTGATGGCTCAGAGTTTCCTACTAAAATCACTAGAGAAAAATGTGAAGCTGCAGTTTCTCAGCTACCAGGGGAGCGGTGGGTAGTAGAGGGACCTTTCTACGAATTGGCTTGGCTTTGTTGAGATGTTCTTTTATTGTTAGTTGCAGTTAAGCTGGGTGTTGCATGCCAGTTGCACAATGTTTATTTAGAGCGGGGGAGCTCTTTTACATTTACAACTCCGCTTCATCCAGTTATGTAATTCAGACGGCACGTATAGTCCTGACACTGCCAAGTGTGTGTATTGCTAGATCTGGATGGCTTTTGGGGAGTGAAAATCGACATGGGTGACTGTTATAGGTAATTTAGATACATTTTATTTATACCTAACGTTGTTAAAACCATGTGATGGTAGAGATTGGAGGGACAATCATTGCAGAACAGTAAATTTGATCTGCCAGTATTTTCTTAAAACAAGAAACCAGAAGGTTGTATAAAGCTAGAGGGGCAAAGTTAAGATGGGTACATCTGTTTCCTTGTACCATGCTGTACTAGGAGTATGCATAGATACTGGCGCCATATTTTCTTCTAGTAATATTAGTATGAAACTGTATGCCAGATCGGACACATTTCAGCAATCATAACAGTGTGGTCATTATGGGGTGTGAAACAGACACACCGGCACCAAACGATGCCGCATCTGAAGTACGTCGTAAATGCGCTCCATGTCCTTGACGCCTTTTGTCCTTTTTCATGACGTCCACCGTTGTTAAAAGCGGGACGCACGAGTCATTACAGCCGCAACGGCTGTCTGTTGCCTGATCTTCCCTCGAATTTTCATTTTCACATTGTGGTTAATCGCCTGTAATCTGCACGATTTCTTCTCAGGCAAGAGTTGCCTGCTGTTCATATGTGTATTACATCCAGGTTTCACTGTGTATTTCGCTGGAATGGTTTGCTGGAAGGAGAGATTGTTTTTTGGTGCTTGTCAGCAAGCTTGCAGTTTGTGGAGGCTGGTAATGGGTAATGCATTAACCCTTTGCCTTCATTTAAGTTTCGACTATACACTTTCCGAAACCGCTCCCACATGCGCAAGTTTTTAAATCGCCTTTGTTCTTTCTTTTAATTTTCATTCAGTATGTCATTGTGATCAAGATGTGTTGGAACACTCTCCTCCTGTGGGTAGACGACGAGTTCCTGTTGTGAGCGAGTCCTGTTATGTTTTTTTTTAGGCGCATTTTCTTTCGGTGTAACTCTGTTTTGTTCCCAAAGATTTCTAGGTTTTCTTTTTTTTTATATATCTCTTGTTAACTGTTTTGTTTGGTTGTATATTACAGAGGTATATCGTCCATATATAGGCATAGTTTAGAGTATATACACGTATTGTGTACATGGCGCACGAGTAGATTTCGCATGCAGTTTTATCTTTACATCCGCCACCACGCTTTTCGAAATGTACTATAGAGAAATAAGAAGGTGTCGATATTTGCAGTTTAAAAACGGGCGAGGCGGGTGTCTGCACCTTTTCGCGTTTACTTGTTTTTCGTCGCACGTTTAGCACGTTGTTTCCAAGGCACACCGGTGTGATATTAAGGAACAGTGACGTCACTTCTTGTTCTCGTTTTTTTTTTTTTTTTTTTAGCTATTCATTACAGCTCGGGCCCATTTTTCATTCGTCGGCGTACCTTTCCAATCGTGTTTGCAATGCTTTAAGCCACATAACTCTTCCTTATTTCATTGCTAAGGCAAAATATTAATGTTTCTGCAAAAGTAGGGGCACCTGGCCATTTGGATTGGTAAAGTGATGAAACAGCGATAAATACAAACAGGAAGAAAAAAGAACAGGACAGTGCGCTGACACACTTATAAGAGCTCTGTATACTAGAAATGTATTGCAATAGTAAGGAAAGTTGGTTGTCCTGGGCACACTGTCCTGTTGCTTTCCTTTTTCCATGTTTGTCGTTGGCACTGTTTGATAATATTGTTTCTATTTCATTTGAGCTAAGATTTAATTTGCACAGCAAGTGTTGACTTTGAAAAGAAAAGGAAATGGTGAACTTCTTTATGGAGACACGAAGCTTTTGTTTCTTTTTCCAAAAACTCGCCATTCACTCCTCTGTTGAACCTGTTGCAGTGAAGGTATGTTGCAAGTTGGGTCCTGAGCGCAAGAAATGATTTTTAGAAGTGAAAATTTTGAGGCTGATGAGTAGTGCATAGCGCTTCACAGTCTCAATGCTAGCATGGACTGAAAGCAATACAACCGGCTGATGACTATCGTGTATGTGTGGGGGAAAAAAGGTATTTTATTTTTTTTCCGTTGGGTTACTTTTTCGACTCAACCAACTTTTGCCGGAGAACTGCTCCCAAAGGAAGAGAGTTCACCTAAACGTGTAAATTTGTTGTGCATTCCCGCCAGACGAAACATTCCATAACGCGTGCATTTTGCACACGCGCGTCGTTACTTGGTGACACTGCCCTTACAGAGTTAGGATGCGGGGCTTTTTAACTTGACCCCTGCCCGCTTGCTTGGGCATGTTTCTTTGCTTTTAGTGTTGACTGCCTGTTGTATTTTATTGTGTAGAATGTGAAGACTTTTTCTGGCAACCAGAGCTTTGTTATTGCCAAGCTTCTTGGGATGCCACTTGGCCACTGGAATGTCACATAAGGGTTGTATTCTGGACTATGCTCTATTTCTTATGTTTGTTCTTTTTTTTTCTTTTTTTATCAAGCCTTGGCCGGGTAAAGGCCCCACGTTTAAATGTTTTAAACGTGGGGCCTTTACCGTTACCGTAAACGTTTGAATGGAGTTTTGCATTCCTGAAGCATCAGTGTATGCCTTAAAGGCCAACTGCAGCGATATTTTGCGCAGCGTCAAAAATAAAATACATAATTGTAGCAATATTGCAGCTATGGAGAAGGGTTGCTGCAAAACTTTTTGTGCGCTATATGCAAACAGGCGCATCAGAGACAATAGTCATACATTCCAGAATCATTGGTGTAAGCCTTAGCAGCCAACTGCAGTTAAAATTTTGCATTGTGTAAGAAATATTTGTAGCAATATTTGCATTGCACAAAAAAAATATATTTGCGCAAGCACATAGCGTATGCTTTGCATGTGGCTGCAGTTCCAATGCATCCACCGCATATTTTAAAGGCAAAAAATAATAGCTTTCTGAAAGCTCCTACCACGCCATGTGCAATTCTGAAATTGACATCCCATCCACATTAGGGCATAGCTGTGCAATGTGGTGTGTATAGGACAGTCTGAACAGCGTAAAAAAAATTTGTGCAGTCGCTAACCACAATGCTTTGCCACACTTGTTACTTTGCTGACATATGCTAACCATCTTGTCAGATTGAGCTCAAGTGAGACTTTGCCGCATGCAGTTGGCCTCGTGTGCAGCTCTGTATAGAGCATCAGGTTTACGATCATCCCAATCACACAGACAAAAATAATAAAATCAAATATATTGGCCAATGTGTGTGCATGTAACAGGAGTCACTTCATCATTTTATCACGTACATCATCTGTCAAATCCTACTGTTTCTGCTGGGCGTCGCCGGCCCCATGTTTCAGTGGCAATTGAGTTGAGCGCTGTTTTCCAGTGAGCGCAACAGTCACTGGCATCATGTTCTCGGGTTGTCTCGGCAATTTTTTTTTCTTCCCAAGCAGTGCTAGTCCAGAGAGCAAGGCAGAGGGCCTGTTGAAGCTGCAACAGCTAAGCCTAGCCGTATTTATTGGGCTTGTATACCGTCTCGGTTGTGATCGTTCACAGACTGTCTCCGCTGGTCATGCTTCCTCCTAGCTTTTCTGTGCCCGTGGGACACGCCCGACGGGTTTGAGAACCAGGAAAAGTGCCGTCTGTGTGTCCGACGTCGTCCAGAGCAAATCCAGACGGCATGCACTTTTCTCTATTTACCCCCGTAGAAGCAAACTTTGTGCAGAAAAAAAAAAAAAGTTCTGTCTTGCAGCAGGCCATCTATTGTTTCTCTCCCTCCTCTCTTTCCTAGCCTACTCGAAAAGTCATGCAGTTCACACGAGAGCGAGTCATAGTCCCCGATGTAATCAAAATGAACCTAATCGTTACTTTTCCTTTGGTGCACTATACTGTGGCGATTAAAGATTGTACATCATGTTGCTGAGGGAAGTCCTTGCTGCTGGCTTACCAAGTCCATCAAATTTGGTCAAGGATCCTTGTAGAATAAAATACCTACAACATAGTTTCAAAAGACTGTGCTTGGTTCATTTCGTTGTCCTGCGCTCTGCGTTGGGCAGGTGTCTTGTCCTGTGCTGCCAATCATGATGCCTTGGAGCAGCAAGTCATGTGGCACACTTTTTTGTGGCATGGACTGTCTCCCAATAACGGGTCGCAAAAGTTTTCTCGCCTTGGACTCGTGGAGGAAGGAAGTAATTGCCGGTTAAGCAGGCTTGGCAACCATGGCGTGCGGACTTCCGCAAATGTCCTGCTGTTTTTGGGTGGCGCAACGTCACATGGTGCAGTTTCACGTCATGGGAGAGTGAAATGTGTACATTAAAGCCGCGAAAATTAACGCATATTTTGCTTGTATTTTGAATTTTCTCTGACCGATAACTTGGGTTAATTTTGTGTGTATCAGTTATCATGATTCATTTTGCTCTGTGTTTTATGAAATAGGTCTAGAGCAAATACGGTGACCCGGAAACGGCGTTGAAGGGCCCCTTTAAATAGTGAGGCCAGTCTATGATTAGCTGAATATACAAGTGTTTTATTACCCCTTTCACAAGCCCTCCTCGGAATTCTGTTATCGGTAAGCTAACTTGTCAAATTGCCAGTGTTCAAGATGTGGTCAAGTTGCAGTTGGTGATGGCCTTCGCCGTAGTGAAAAAACAAAAAAAGTATTTGACGCATTCTCTTCTCAGCAGCATAAATAAAGATTGCATTGAATGCTACATAATGCAAGCAGCAGCTATAATTGTGTTAATTTTAAAAGTACTAAACAAAATAAACTCGTTGCCCTTCCACTCCGTGAAGAAAGTTGACCAGCAAAGCTGTGTATGTGGGCCCCTTAACGGCGAACTGCACTTCTGCCGCGAGTCGGCCCGCCATTGCACTATCTTCGGGATCGACCCACGTGTGGGGAGTGCTTAACGCCTGCTTCACCTCTGCCGCGAGTCGGCTCGGCATTGCACTATCTTTGAGATCGGCTGTCGTATGGGGAGCGCTTAACGCCTACTTCACTTCCGCCGTGGGTCGGCCTGGCATTGCACTATCTTCCGGATTTTTTTCTACACGCAGACATGGTAGTGGGGAAAATAGCCCTTAACAGCTTCGTTTTGAAATCATGATCCAGTCCACTCTGTGAAGGTGGATGATCACGTAGCGAATCTGTGTAGCACACGACCATAGTCTCCTCTATTTAGAGGAGGCGATGACACGACAAAGAGGTAACACAGAATTTGGAACAAAGGCACGAACACATTTATTGTCTTGATCGTTGGTCATCGTAACGAAAGGTACGCACACTCGTTTATTTTTATACATACGCGTCCATTCGTGGTATACATTCATTATATACCTTTGTGTTTTCATTTTGCAGTATATTGGGGCAAAGAATTTGAGACCGAAATCGCCACGATCTCATACTCGCCAATCTAGCAGCAACTAAATGTGGCCGATGATCATATAATTATGTCAGGGCATTTCTCAAAAATTGCACTGCAACAATAGGTATAAAACATATACGTTCGGACTCCATCCCTCTTGCGGAAAAAGGCACGCCACAAGGGTCAGTGCTTTCCCCCGTGCTATTTAACGTAGCTACGAGCAGCTTACCTCCACTACTGGATGCCATACTGGGCATTAGACATGCGCTTTATGCTGTTGACATCACCATCTGGGCCACCAGTGGCTCAGATGGTGAAATATAGGACGTACTACAAGCAGCAGCGGATGTCACCCAGCGATATGCACGAGCAAAAGTCAGAACTGCTTATAGTAAAAAAAGAAAAAAAAAAGAACTCCAGAGGAAACATCACCTAACGCCTGACATCACGGTGACTATCGAGGGTGAAATTATAAATAAGGTAAACAAATTACAGTTACTGGGACTCCTTGTCCAAGCCAATGCGAAGGCAACATATATCCCACGCTGCTGAAGAAACAAAAGTTCACGTGATCCGTAAGGTCACCAACCGCCGTCATGGCCTAAAAGAATCCGACGTCATGTGCATCATACACGCCTTAATCGTAAGCTGCATTACCTATCGCGCACCTTAATACTGACTCGCCCAAAAACAAACAAACCAGCTAGACATCCTCATACGCACAGCGGTGAAAACGGCAACAGGCCTTCCTATGTACACCTCAACAGTCTATTCAGCTTGGTTTGCACAACACCACGGCCGAATTATTTGAAGCTCAGAAACTCAATCAGATCGAAAAACTGAAACGTACATCGACCGGAAGACACATACTCGGACAATTACGATATCCAACATCAGAGTTTGCCCCCACACGAGCCCCTGTCAATCGCACCAAACATCAGAGAAAACATTACAGTGGCCCCCATACCTCGGAATATGCACATCAGAGAAAACATTACAGTGGCCCCCATACCTCGGAATATGCACCCCGAACACCATAAAGGCACGTGAAATGGCACTGCACCGACCATATGGCAACGACCGCGACACATTCTATACGGACGCCGCGTGCTACCCCAACATTGCAGCTAAAGTTGTAGCGATGGCCGACTGAAGGGGCGAAACAGTATTAGGAGCCACAATATGGACCGACAATTGCACGAAAGCAGAAGAATCAGTGCAGATAAGACAATATATATTCTTACAGATTCCCAGCAAGCATGTCGAAACTACGCACAAGGCCGTATTTCCCTGATGGCTCATAAATTGGTACACAAGAACCAACATATCCCACTAGTTCACCTCTAAGTTTGGACACCTGGACATGCACCTCTCCCTGGCAATGAGCGTTCATGCGACAGCCCGAGACCTCATCCTCCGGGCGCCGGTGGAAGGCCAGTCCAACCCAAACAAGGTGGAAAGCATATACACTTGCATACACGCAGATGCAGCCGCTTGGCACCAGCCCCGAACTAACACGTTCCCCAGCCTTGCTCTCCGCCACACTTTTTACCCTACTCAGTATCCCAACGAATGTCCTTTCTGTGGAGGACATCCAAACCTCTACCATTCTACGTGGGAATGCTTCAAACCGCCCATACTTCCTAGAATACCCAACGCCTCCCCATCCTAGTTGGGAAGCCGCTCTCTCCAGCACAGCCTTGGACGACCAGCGATGCCTGATTGACCGGGCCAGCCGAATAGCAGCAGCAAATGGGGCTCTGGACTGAGGGCTCCACCCTCTGGGACTTCATTGTAAAATAACAAATGTTTTCTGCTACTACTACTACTATACTACCACTACACCACACCGACTGGCAGTGGGCCAGCACCTTCGCAGAGAGAGGGGCAGTATGGGAATGCTGGCTTTAGTGGCAGCTGTGGAAGAAAAAGACGAACGCGCGAGCAGTGACACGAGCGCGTTCTAGCTGTTACACCGAAGGACGACAACGAGCCAGCTGTGGTAGAAGAACGCGCGAGCAGTGGCACGAGCCATTTCTGACGGTGATAGTTTTTGCTCACACAGATTTGTCGACGTACACGAGAAATGCGCGGAACCCTAGCCATAAACAGCTTCGCTGAAAATACGATCACATCTCCACACAGTAGTTTTGTCTCTTTCTTTTTGCGATTAGGATTCTTTGCTACTTCCGACACTTTGAGTCTTATCTTGCCTAGTTCTTACACCGGGCATGTGCCCCCCCCCCTGCACACACCTTCAAAATGTATTGTGTTTTTAGCATGGGGCCTGCCCCATACGAAGACCATCGAGAAATTATAATGTTAAGAGGAAGCTTTAGCTTTAGCTCGGGTGCTCCTATGTAAATGCATGTAAAAGGAGAATTCGTTTTTCTCGTCAACCACTGCACCAAATTTGCTGAGGTTTGTTGCACTTAAAAGAAAAAACTTAAAATCTAGCGACTGTTGGTGTAGAATTTTTAAATTAGGTCATCGATTTTTTATAAAATATGGGCAAAATCGAAAATTTTCAAGAAACGATACTACCATGTTTACAACTCTAGCTCGGCAACGAAAAATGATAGCACAATGCTGTGAATTGCATCTAATAGTACATTTAGAGCGGACAAAATTCATATGTTACACATGAATATAGAAAAATCAAGTAATATGTAAATACAGCTTTTGCAGAACTGTTGTAAAAAACGTAACAAATTCACGTAAGCTATAAAATGAAATATCGAATTTGTCCGCTTTCAATGGTCTAATGGATGCTGTTCACATAACCGCGATATTTGCTCTTGATGCAGAGCTATGAATTGGTAAAGTTTCTGCTTCTACTTTTTTCAAGCTTTCGAATTTTGGAAATTTATTGTAACAAAATTCAGGGCCCAAATCGAAATTCCGCTTCCAACAGTCACTATAATTTGACTTTCTCTCTCTAATGCAACAAATTTCATTTAAATTGATCCATGGGTTATCTCAGAAAAATGTTTTTGCGTTTTACATCTATTTGAATAGGCTGCGCCGGAGTTGGGCCCGAGCTAAAGCTTCCTCTTACGTTGATTTGCCTTGAACGTAGTTTCCCACACTACCGCGGAGGGAATATTCAGTCAGTCTAGTCGTCGCAGTTCACCATCACCCTCTCGCACCCCAAACTACGCACGCACGCACACCTTAAAGGGGCCCTGAACCACTTTTTATCGAAGTGGAGAAAGACATTTGAAGTGAAGATAGGCTATTTCAGAACCACTTTGCCGCAAAAGGTACTTCAATGCGTTCAGCAGACGCGGAGTTATCGGCAATCAAACACGGCCTCAGTTGTGCTCCCCTTCCTCCTCCAATGCCTTGCACTGCGAAGGCTACGGCGGAGACGTCACCGCGGCGCGCAGTTCAAATTTCCGATTTTGTGCCTATGCCGCGCTAAACGTAAGCCAAAACGCGGCTGTCCTCAGAGAGCCGCAGTGCGCTTAGCCACTGGACTCGTGGCGGCACCTCGCGGCGGCCGCGGTGTAGCCGAGCGCAGCGACCAATAGCAGCCGCGTATTGGAGTGTGCTTTATGACGAAATAAAGCACACAGAAAAGAGCGAGGATCATGGGGTTTTTGAAACGAGAGCGTTTGAGAAAAAGGTGACTTCGCGCTCCGCTTGCAAGCTCCACGGACTGCGTACGACGGCAGAACTTAGCTGAGATGTTCACAACAGCGCATGTTACCCACGGACTATGTTATTTCACCAAGCCCGAGGGGTGGTTCAGGGACCCTTTAAAAGCAGATTGGCATAGCTTTACGTTATACCGGCCCTGATCCCTTACCTCCGTCTTGTGTCATAGGCCATCATCTCAATTTTCAAAGAAAGGCTTCAATCAATCCCAGTTGCCGCGGCAGTGGCGTCATCTGGCCACAATAAAGCAAACCTCATTGTATACAACTATATGCTACTGCTAAGGGCGCTGCTTTATGACGCCGCGTTTAAGCCAACTTTCTTCTCACGTAGCGTCTATTTCGACTCTTCAGAGACGGCCGTATTGAAAGAAGGAGATGCCCTCCAGGAAGAAAAAAAGCTTTGGTGTGTATAAAACCCCGCGTTTGGGGGCCTTCGAACGCCGGGGGTTGTGGCGTGCCCCTGTAATCCAGCCACCTGGAGGCTTGCACTAGAGGACGGGTTGAGGCTGAGAGTCCTGCCACATGCTGTGACATGTTGTTTGGGTATCCGCGCCAAGCTGGGTGGCGGCATGGCGGTGGCCGGGTTGCTTACGGAGTAGCGAATCGACCGGGGCCGGAAACGCAGCAGGCCGAAAGATGCCGTGCTCTGCAGTAGTGGGATCAGGCGGAAGCCCGCACTCTGGAGTAGTGAGATCGCGCACATCTGCATATATGGGGCAACATGGGGCAGCTCAGCCAATACATTCGGACCTAGTGCTTATTTTTTCTTTCCAATTTACACGTACAGGCGCCCGAGGCGCATTGTCGTCGTTGTGCTGTCCCGATATCGGCTGCGCATGCGCGGCTCTCGGGCAGACGGTGGCAGGTGACGGCCTCCAGAAACGCGGAGTGCGTCATTGGTTGGAAGAAAAACTGTCACACTTTAGACACAAAGGGGCGAATAATCATTGTTTACAACGTTGCGCTTGGAAGTAGTACTTAAATGTTTTATGTATTTCCCGTGCGGACATGCTGGCGCCACGCAGCACACAAGTGCACACCACAAGTTGGAATTCCTGCCGGGCAGAAGAAACCGCTCTTCCCCGAGCTACGTGGCCTCCGAGATCGGGCGGCGCGCCAACAGGCGTCTCGCAACGCCGCAGCGAGGAACGTCGTCTGTCTCGTTGCAGGCGTCGAACCTCGATGGTGCGATGAAATGAGACCGACGCGAAACCGTCTGCATGCGCCCAATGCGCTCCGCGCGCGCCACGCGGTCCCGTGTTCACCCTTTCTTTCTGAACAGTGAAGCGACGCAACTGGTGGAAATGCGTCTGCCTCTGCTACTAAACGAGCGGCCCGAGCAGAAGAGGCTCAGCGCCGTCGCCGAGGCTGTCAATTGTCCCTCAGATACCGCGAATCCGAAACACCTAAGCAGCTGCGCTTGAAATTCGCATTAAGGAGTATCGTAATGGTCGGTGAATTTTTTTTTCTTCAATATCAGAAAACATGACGTGGAGCCGCAAATTTTACCAACTAATACTATTTAAGGCGAAAGCCTTGCATCTATATGTTTCAAGGTCGCGTTGTGAGGTACAGAAAAACGGAGCGCGCTGGGAAAGGGAAACAGTAGCGCCGGAGGAGGGTTCTGAGAAAGGGCGATGGAGTGCTGTCGGAGAGTTGAGGTCAAGGCGTGAAAAAATGAAGGGAAATGTCAGCTCGGCGGCGCTGGAGGGCGTTGAGAGAAAGGGCAACATAGCCAGTGACTCTAGGGCAACAGCATGGCATCAGCGGCACCCGTAGAACGTTCTGGAATCGCCGGCAACACGCTCGCCCGCCTTGTATACGTCGCCGCGCGGGTTCTGCAGAGCTTCATTCCACATCGCTTTGGGTGACGACGCGCCAGGCCCTAGTCGCGGGCGGGGAAAACCGAGAAAGTAAGCCACGGCGGAAGAGCCTAGAGCAGCTCTAAATGGGGGGGGGGGGGGGGGAAGGGGGCGCCGCTCGTCGTAAAACCGCCGTCGGGAGGAAGCGGCTATGGATGAAACTGCGGCAGGGGCCCGACGAGAGCAACATGCGGCCCCAATGCGACGCAGGCGTTCCGGGAATGCAGAATTGGTGGAGAGAGAGGCCGCTGCCGCACGTGCAAGACCTGAGAGGTGCCTTGAGAGGTGAAGGTATCGACGAGGGCGAACAGCAGGCAACTTGCCTTTCGCCTTCACATTCTTAGAAAGGTCTAAGCATCCTTCGCAATTTTCTTTTTTTTTTCTAGTCCTTGCCAGCTATATAGCGACGTTAGCGCTTTGAAAATAAAGAGAGCGGTAGCGTGCAGAAGTCCATGCAATGCATCTGCAATTTCGCGAATATGTGATGACCATGAAAGAAGGAAAAAAAAAAGACAACCATTCCACTCAGTGAAGATGGAATGGCAGCGGAAGCTGACGACAGTCAAAGCTTTTAAACACCCTTTGGGGTGTTTATTTGCCACACAACAATAATTGTCATCTGTCTTGCTTGCGTTTCCTTTCTCAAAAACGCTGCGCTCGTTACTTTCCTGTAGAGAATGCTCTGTCATGCTGGTAACGCGCATGCCGTTCGTGACTTGGAAGTACCGGGCTCGCAGCGTTGAAGAAATGAACTGCGGGCAAGACAGATAACGATCATTGTTGTGTGGCAGATATACACCTCAAAGGGTGCAACTGTTTTTAGAGTGTAAAAGCAAAGTGATTTCGCTGCCATTCCATCTTCACAGAGTGGAATGGTTGTCATTTATTCGTTCAGCATCGCGGGAATGTTCTTCGTCGGTGGTCGTTTCGCGCCGGCGACGTTTACATTCTCGTGGCTCTTCCCTCCGGCGCTCCTCGTACGCACGTTGTTCTTCGAGTGTACGAACTATACGTGGCCGCCCCATCAATAACGCAGCTGTTTTTAGCGTCGATACCTCTACCGCTGTGTCATGCTATTTTTCACGGCGAGCGTTCTAATCTGTTCCGAATTTTGACATCTGCGCCGCCGCACTGCACCTGTGGGTGATCACACACAAAGCAAACAATGAAGCCCATTGTGAGACCCAGTTTGTTTGAAATCGCCAAGTCCATATCTGTTGCCGGACGCCGAAAGACTATGGAAAGTTAGTCATATACAGCTTTCGCTGTAAAAACTAAGGAGGCCCTACCCCCTCCGCGCACTAGAAAAAAAGTGTGGAGGACGTAAAGTTACGGTTTCTCAGTAGCGGCCATGTTGTCAGGGCACAATCGCGGTTTTGTTATGGTGGCGTGTGTGCTGATGCGTGCGCTGCCCCGTAGGTCTCACACCGTGGCAAGGGCGTCCTTTGTTCAGGATTACATTAGTCTCCGTGTTTTGTTCCGCTGTGTTATCTACACCGTGCTCTCCCGGCTGTTGTGGCCAGGTGGGACTATAGAAGTAAAAAGCGTGAAACGAGCGCGCACGCTATGTCGTACCACGCCACGGACGAAGGACGATCTGGGAATCCCATTTGCCGTATTCGATGGATTGCTAACGTGTCATCACACGCTGAAACCGCTGTGCTTCAGAATATGTAAGATACACGCATGCCAAGTCATTTACAACTGTGCAGTCTTCCTACTAAGCCTTCACATTCTTAGAAAGTTCTAAGCATCCCCCGCAATTTCTTTTCTGGTCCTTGCCAGCTATATTGCGATGTTAGCGCTTTGAAAATAAACTATTTTTTTCTTGAAATAGAATGAATAAAGTGGCTTTTTCTCGCGGCCCCATCATAAATCTTGAAGGGCCGTCATAAATTTTGTGTGTCCAAGATCACTCTGAAGGATTTTTTTTTACCAGGTGTCGGCGCCCGTTGTCGGTTTCCTGGTTACGTGTCAAGATTGAGCCGACGTATTTCGCCCTGAGGTATGAAATGGTGCGGATGTATTTTTTTGGCTGTTGTCAGATCAGCCAACATTTGAGGGCCATTCAACAATATATTTTATCACGTGAAGGTAATCCCGGGTAATGAGAGGTCGACAGTGAAAACGTCAAGAACAACGGCAACAGCCACTTACATATATACGGCAAGAGGAAAAAGAAACGTACAAATATACTGTCGCGCATCACAACGTAACGCGCAAACTGGTGAAGCGCGTTGCGAACGCAAGTGATTTGCAACGACAGCTCAACTGCGAGTAGATTCGCCAACAGCGTTCGTCGCTGTTAGTCGGGTACATATATTAACGAACGTAAAATCGAAATGCCGGGTGAACCATGTCTGTCACTCACGTAGCCAATTTGTGAAGCTCGCCACTTGAGCGCCGTCGTCGCGTGCAAATATCGTTCGGTTCATAACCGCCAGTTTTCTGGTGCAGGCCAATTAGCAGCACAAATCACCGCTGTCGCCCGCTGTCCTGCGCTCTATGTCATCTGCAGCCTGCGCCCCCAATCGCCAGTGTGTAACAGCACCGCCGGTGACGCAGAAACCGCACCACAGAGATCGCCACAGGAACCGACAGGTACACGGCTTCGTGGTACCACTGTCTACGCGGCCGGCAAAGATTTCCTTTTTATCAACGATCAGTACTGCACGTTTATCTAATGGTCTTCGTCTGCACCTAGTCCAGCTAACGGCACTCCCATGAAGCAGACGACACGGCCGGGGACTGCAGACGTACATCGTTGATGGAGGAGGACATCACAAACGCAGAGCCAGTGACGTCGTTGCATCGTGAGACGAGACCGCTGACGTGTGAGTGACTCATGATGACGCGATGCTGTATCGACGAGCGCGTGCTCGCGGTCCTTCGCCTCCGCCGGAAGATCCCCGTCCGAGTCCAGCTAGCGTCCACAGGACCGTGCGTCACTATATAGGCGCTCACGTAACGTTGGGATTTCGCAGGCAGCCGATGTACAGGATGGCCTTGCGCTGCCGCTCGACCACGAGGAACATGAAGGGCCGGTTCACCTCGAAGCTGGCCAGGTCGGTGCGCTCGGCTAGCTTCAGCGTGTTCGAGCCGCCAAGGTCCAGCCGCACGGGGTCCTCGTCGGTCACCTCGAACCGCGACCGGCTGAGGAACTCGTGCACGCACAGCTCCTTCTCGTCTGCGCGAGGTGTCGTGACGTGAGGCGGCGGTAGGCGCAGAGAGAATCAGATTGGTCTATAGAATTCAGAGATCAGCGTTTGTGGCGACCGTTCCACCTAGTCTCGGAGGCCATCCTCAATCGATCACTCTCCGATGTCCTGCTATGGGGTTTAACAGCTTAAAGTGGTTTAAATAGGTTAATAGATCGTGGGGTAGTGGATTAAAATGACCCCCATCACTGGAACTGCGCTCTACCTGCTGTCAGGATATATGGGGTCCGGCACTACAGCTTCAGTCATCGAGCCACCGCTTTTCTTTTTCTTTTTTTGTCTGAAAAGGGACAGTCGGTGCAATGTACGCGGATAACTTTTGTGCGGTTCACAGGATACACTGAATTGTCAACGTACCAAGGGAAGGTATTTGCACGCCTTGCCTGAGGACCGAGAGAGAAAATGGAAGAACTAATTATTTTTCGCCAAACCTGCCGAAAGTGGCAAACGTGTGCGAAAAAACTGTCAATCTGTCGAACGAGGCTTTGGAAAGATGGCCGCGCACATGTAGTGGGCCCTGATGCGAACTTGTTGCTGGTTCGACGGGTTGTACGTCGCACCGCACTCTGTACTGTACCATGTGTATCCTGCTCTCGACATGTTAGCACGCCGATTCTATCTTAACGGCTACTCAAATTCGAGTAAGAATTACAACAAAAATAACAAGGAAGTGAGAAGGCCAAGATGCTTTCTATGGGAAATACCTTAACAATCAGAAAATGTGGAAGGAGTGGGTGACTGCAGCTGCCAAATTCGCCATCTCGTCAACTATCGTTGGCCTACAGGTTGGCTACGCCATCTCCGATTGGCTCGAAACATCAACATGGCGGTATTCGACAACATGGCGGAATTCGACAGCCTCCAGGAGATAGCAACCCTTGTCGAACGTTCACTTCATAATATAGAATGCACAAAACAACACTGCGAAATCGAGGACCAGATTAATTCGTTACGTATACATACTATATATTTCGTATCTACTCAACGAAGAAGCTCTACATGGACAATTCTGACCTGCTCAGTTAAGCCTAAAGAAGATTCCTGTCACAACGCAAATGTTGAGAGGAACCGACGCTCTCGCACCTGATATGCCGGTGAGGTCGGCCTCCTCCTTGTTGAACAGGTCGCGTACGCCAACCGCCGTCAGGTAGCGCGCCATGTTGACCTGCTCGTCGAGCATGAACTTGGGCAGCGTGATGTCGAGCGGGTTGCGCGTGTACCGGCGCTCGAAGTCGTGCACGTCGCGCGGCGTGATGTTGGCCTCGATGTAGGCCAGGTCCGACTGCAGGTCCGGCAGCAGGATGAGCAGCTGCAGGTGCTCCATCATGCAGGGCAGCTCGAGCACGCGGCACGCCAGCCGCTCGACGTGGCAGTAGTTGCAGACGCGGCGCGAGCACATGGTCGGCACGCTGATCTTGCCTTCGTCGGCGAAGAACGGCATGGGCGCCGTGTACAGCTCGGAGAACTTGTCGAGCCAGAGGCAGCGCAGGAACGCCGTGCTCACCATCAGCACGCGGGTGGAGAGGCTGACGTCGCCGACGCTCACCACGCTGCTCATCTTGTGGCCCGTCACCCGGAAGAGCCACGCGTTGATCTCCTTCACGGCCAGCGCCGGGTCGCCCTGGAAGTTCACGATGCCCACCTGCGCCGGGCAACAGCGTAGGGGATCGGCACACTGTATCGTAAGTATGTCGTAGACTAGCATGTCTCTCTTACGCTCACTTTACGGGCTTTACTGCGAGTGAGTGAGTGAGTGAGTGAGTGAGTGAGAGAAGTGAGTGAGTGTCATCATAAACGGGAGTTAATGCCGGTGGGTTCGAGCAGTACCAGTTATCGTAAGTCACGATTTGCCGTGAGTATGAACGCGAATGTGTGCCGATAAGTTTGACTGCAGTATACGAACGTGGAGCGAGTTCCAGTGAGTAAATTTAAGCTGTCACGTGAGCACCGATGAGTGAGCGTACGCGGGCAACAATGACTGCTTTCAACCCAAACTATACACGTACGGGTTCCTCTTGTGTCCGAGGTTTTTTTTTTTTTTTTGTACGCCTGCCTATTTTTCAGATCGCGAATCCGCAATTCCAATTTGCTCAGCTTTCTCCCGTTCTAGGATTTATACTATCGTGATCAGCCACAAACTAGAAGTGTGCATCTGCGGACTTCCGTATTATGGCGCACTACTTCGGTTTGGCTTCCGGTAACCCGGTATACGGCGAACAAGTTCAGCTTTTGGATCGATAAACTATGTTTTCTACGCTCCATATTCGTTAATTTCGCGGTAACATGATGATTACTGCAAGAGCCTAATGACCGAAGTTTCATTTTTTTTATCAATTTCGCACCAATACCCAATCGCCAGAATACATCAGTGTGACTTCCCGGATTTCAAATTAGTGCGTTGTACTTGGGACGCGTTGTGCCTCAGAGAAGTTCTTGGCACTTGCCGAGTTCACACTCCGACCATTTTTAGAGTACGCTGCGCGGACCATCTTCGCCGATAAAGTTAAACAGACCCGAGCAGACGACATCGAAATCCGTAAAGTCATGGTGAGCTGGAGCGGCAACGTCAAGGGGCGGCGGTGCCACTTTCGACCCTCTATGACGGCGAGAAACGGTTTTAACGCGACAGCGTTAACGAGCTCGTGTCGCAGAAAAGCCGGTGGCGGCGGCGTTGGCCGTGAGCGAAAAATCCCGGAAGGCAATTTTCTCGGTGTTGTGTAGAAAGCTAATTTACTGATACAGGTCAACGTAATTTTTTTCCTCTTGAATGTTAAAGCTCTCTAATAACAAAAGAACCCTTCACCCATCGCTACAAGAGGTACCGCACCGCCGGCTGTAATAAAGGGCTAATATAATAAATAGCTTGTCAGTAAACTTGTTACCGTTTGTGGTTCACCGGGCAACTACTGCAGAGGTGCACGGCAGCAACAACGCCGGTAGCGACATCTTGCGACACTTCGTCTAACCATAATGTTTTAGACACGTGTTCTTGCTACACGAATGTTCTTCTAATAAAAAAAATGAAAGGCAACGTCTTCACGGGATCGCGCCGCTGCCGAAAATTTCGCACCAGCAGCGAAATAGAATGCACTCGGTTACTGCAATGACAGCTCCGTGTTTGTCTGTGCCCTCCCAGGTGGCGCCACCAACGCGGCCGCTCACAATGCATCCCGTTTCAGAGGGGATGCCAATAAATCATAATCATCTCACGTCTACGTCTCTCCTATTATCCGCAAGCGGCGATGAAGTTTGTCGAAAAACTAAAATTATCTATATCGACGTGCTATATATAAATATATAGTAGGATACAACTTTAAAAAAAAAAACAGCAGTTGGCAACCAAGGCACACGGACCGCGCGGGGTTGTTACTCTACCAGCCAATCACAGAAGCAAACAAAATCGTCGTCATAGAACCGTTTCAAAATGGCGTCGTACTTTTCGTCGACGAAAGCAATAAGGTGTGCAACAGACATGGACAAAGTGTATGGAGTATGAGTATTTCACTCTTCAAAAGTCCGCGGTACAGTTCATTTCACTGCTGGCCCCGTTTTACTCATGAAACTTCACTGACAACCGAAATGAAACTTGACAATAAATAGTTGGAGCGAAGCAAGCGTTTTATTTCAGTTCAATAAAGAATCAGGCTTTCACCGTTCCACTATAACAGACGAGTGAAAACGTACAAAATTACGCGCTTGTAACTTTATTTTTGTGGTTACCGCCTTATTTAGGTAACAGGGAAAGTTCGAAGTACGAGCTATTCGCAGCCTCGCGGAGGAACAGTGGCTCGCAGTTATGAGGGCGTGGGCGGAGCTTCACTGCAGAGTTGAGTTGTATCCGACTGTATAGTGTATACATACCTGTCCTCCGAACTCTTGATGTATGGCTTCCTTGAAGGAGTCCGCGAGCTCCAGGGAGGTGGACAGGTACATCTTGTTGGCCAAGCCCACGTGCAGCGTCGACAGCGGCTCCAGGATGCGTCCCACGGTGCTGAGCTCTTGCAGGACCTCTTCCTCGTGCGAAGCGCCCAGCGCGGCCAGGATCTGCTCGGCCGTGTCTCCTCGAGATCCGGCCAGAGCGGTGACCTGCATGCGCGGTGATGATACCGACATTCTTAAAGGCCCACTGCTGCGAAAACTTCACTTTCTCTAAATTAGTAACAAACGAGTACTATACACCAGGTGTCACGGCTAACGTTATCCAAGAGAGAGAGAGAGAGAGAAAAGGATGCATAGAAAGGCAGGGAGGTTAACCAGAGGTAGTTCCGGTTGGCTACCCTGCACGGGAGGAAGGATTAAGGGGGATAAAAAAGAGCGAGAGAGTGGAAGGGGGAGATAGAGGGAAATAACGTTGTCCAAGCCGTTAAATAAAGAACTGGTACAATATACAATTAATGAGACCCACGATGTTTAATTGTTCGTCAGCGCTCTTCCGCCAACAACATCATATCCGGCTAATTACAAAAAGGAATAATTAAACAAACATATAATTCTTGAATTAGGGGTGCCACTTTTGACGGAAGAACTTATTCCGTCCTATTCAGTCGATTTCGTAGCGATATTTTTTTTTCCAACGCTTTATTCGCAGCGCGCGCAGTACTCAAAAGTCGCGCATGATTGCGCGCCGCCAGCGGTCTCAAAAATGATTTCAAAGGACTAGGCTCGTTTGTGGCATCGAGATCGAAACGGCGCACCTTACCTTTGCTACGGCTCATTGTCTCACTCGATCGGCAAGAGTATGCCAGAGGCAAGCTGTCGGTCGTCTGCTGATAGCGAGCTGGGTATTACGAGCTACGTTCGCAGGCTACATACGCAAGCGACCAGGGGGTGAGTTTAAGAGGAAGCTTTAGCTCGGGTGCTCCTATCTAAATACATGTAAAAGGAGAATTCGTTTTTCTCGGCAATCACTGCACCAAGTTTAGAAAGGCTTGCTGCATTTAAAATAAAAACCTAAAATCTAGTGACTGTTGGTTTTGAATTCTTGATTTAGGTCGTCAATTTTTTATTAAATATTGGCAAATATCGCAAATTTTCAGAAAACGAAACTATCAAGTTTCCAACTCTAACTCTGCAACGAAAAATGATATCACAATTATGTGAATTGCATCTAATAGTACATCTAAAGCGAACAAAATTGATGTGTTACACATGAATCTAAAAAAATTGAGTAATATGGAAATACAGCTTTTGCAGAACGCTTCAACACAACGTAAGGAATTCACGTAAGATATAAATTGACATATAGAATTTGTCCGCTTTGAATGATCTAATGGATCCCCTTTACAGAACCGCGATATCTGTTCTTGATGCAGAGATATTAATTTGTAAACTTACGGCTTCTACCTTTTTTGAACTTTCGAATTTTTGAAAACTCTTCTAACAAAATTCAGGCCCTAAATGGAAATTCCGCTTCCAACAATCACTAGAATTTACCTTTCTATCTCAACTGCAACAAATTTAATTAAAATCGGTCCAGGGGTTATCTCAAAAAAGCGTTTCTGCGTTTTACATGTATTATTTGAATAGGCCGCGTCGGAGTTGGGCCCGAGCTAGAGCTTCCTCATAATACCACGCTTGCGGGCATCACTTTCATGCCCATTCCTTCCACAATAAATTCGAAGCGGCGGCGCCACTGAAAGCTCTACGATTCCGCTACAACGAAGCAGTGGCACCACCTATCCCGGCGAGGGCGAAAACACGGTGTTCACCGTAGCCGTGACAGATGGCGCCACCGTTCCGTTGCAGTGGAATCGATATATTTTGAGTGGCGTCGCCGCAGACGACACGCACTTCGGACATATCGTGCTTGCAACTGATAAGGTGTGATTGTAAACAAGGTGTACCATACTATAAACTCACTGCTAAATTCTACCGCTGTGCGAAATGTGAGCGCGTATACGACCGAGCGGTTTACCAGGAGAGTCATGGGTACCTGCATGGCGCTCCTGCAACACATTTCTAGTGACCACTGTAACACAGTACTGTTCCAGCTGGCGGATCCCAAAGGTCGTACCTCCTCCACCCCACCTGCCCGCCCTTTTGCGCTGAATATATGGACGAGAGCTTCCACCTCCTTGAGGCATGCCCCGGATTCGCCACCTGTATAGTGCTGTAAGTGTATCAAACGCTGGCGTGGCGTTTGCAAAAATAAGGGTGACGCTCGCTCACCAATGCCACGGCTGTGCCGAACGGTGAGATGAAGACGTTGAGGCGCTCGCGGGACAGGGCGCGGTACAGTTGGAGTGAAAATTGCTGCAGCACCGGACGCCCGCTGGGCCGGCGGGCTCGCCTTCGCCGCAGCCAAGTTGCCATGGACAGCGCCGACTTCTGCGGGCTCTGCGGAGAATATACCGGTATACTTGTTGGTACGGTGTGTTGGTATTTTTTTAAAAACTTCCTTGGCATGGCGTCGCCGTCGCGAGTTGAAAAAAATTCTCGCCATAGCCTCTAAGATCGCGCGACGAAACAATTGCCGCGCGACTGGCCGCTCGACGCACTTTGCGCGTATTCGCGCGGGCTTCTCACATGCTTGAAAAAAAAAAACACCTATGTAGCATGCATTGAGCAAGAGAAAACAGTATCGGGAGTTTTTAACGTTGACCTACAATTTTCTCATTGACACTTTTCATCTAATTATTATACTTGAGAAGTTGCTTTATTAATTAAGACCGATTATGTAATTAGACGGAACTCAAAAAATAACCCGAGTATTTCCAAGCGACAGTAAAAAAAATAATTACCTTGGTTCTGTCTAGCTACGTGGCATTTGCACATTTTTTTTTTTAGAAGTTTGGCTCAAGTCACGTGGGACACCCGGTAATAATGCGTGCGTTCACACCGGAAATCGCCAGAGGCCGCGCGACAGATCGCAACTACGCAAGCCTTACGACTAGCGACCAGTTAAGAGCGACTCACGGCGACCACTGTTCACAACGGCAAGCACGACCCATAGCCTCCGAGATCGGGCGGAGTGCGCACAGAGCGCACCACTTGATCTCGCAGGCCATGCACGACATGTCCGACGCCACACAGGAAAGCATCGCGCGACTGGTGTCGTTCGCGGTGTATGCTCACACCTACTCACGGTCCGCCACCGCCACGTCAAAAAAACTCGGTGTCCTTCCACTCTGTGAAGGGTGACCAGCGAAGCTGCGTATGTGGGCCCCTTAATGGCGAACTGCATGCGCCTCCGCCGCGGGTCGGCCCGGCATTGCACTATCTTCGCGATCGGCCCTCGTATGGACAGTGCTTACGCCTGCTTCCCCTCCGCCGCGGATCGGGCCGATATTGCACTGTCCTCGGGATCGGCCCACGTATGGGAAGTGCTCAACGCCTGCTTCAACTCCGCCGCGGATCGGGCCGGCATTGCACTATCTTCGGTATCGGCCCACGTATGGGGAGTGCTCAACGCCTGCTTCATCTCCGCCGCGGGTCGGCCCGGCATTTCACTATCCTCGGGATCGGCCCACGTATGGGGAGTGCTTAACGCCTGCTTCACCTCCGCCGCGGGTCGGCCCGGCATTGCACTATCTTCGGGATCGGTCCACGTATGGGAAGTGCTTAACGCCTGCTTCACCTCCGCCGCGGGTCGGCCCGGCATCGCACTATCTTCGGGATCGGCCCACGTATGGGGAGTGTTTAACGCCTGCTTTACCTCCGCCGCGGGTCGGCCCGGCATTGCACTACCTTCGGGATCGGGCCACGTATGGGGAGTGCTTAACGCCTGCTTCACCTCCGCCGCGGGTCGGCCCGGCATTGCACTATCTTCGGGATCGGTCCACGTATGGGGAGTGTTTAACGCCTGCTTCACCTCCGCCGCGGGTCGGCCCGGCATTGCACGAGTCTTCGGGATCGGCCCACGTATGGGAAGTGCTCAACGCCTGCTTCACCTGCGCCGCGGGTGGGCCCGGCATTGCACGAGTCTTCGGGATCGGCCCACGTATGGAAAGTTTTTTTTTTTTTTTTTTTTTGCTTACGACACCAAAATTTCATTGGACGGTGGAGGTATACAGCTTCGCTGTAAAAAAAGATGGGCAACGAACTCGCGATAAAAGGACAAGGACACACCTAAGAACGGCAACACGTACCGTGTATCGTCCTTATGTGCGTACTACGCAAGTACAGACATAACGGCTATACACGGTGCTTTGCCGTGGCACCAGTATATGTCATGCACACCAACCAGCCTGACTGCCCGACGTGCTACCGTAGTCCACTAAAGCAACTGACGCCCTGCTCCCTCACCGCTGATTGGTTCAAGCAGCTTTCCGCTGAGTACAGTGAACTGCAAACGACCGTCTTTCAACCAAGAGCGAAAGTCACCGCAGCGGTGAGCCACGGATCACACCGACGAGCATGGCTTCCGAGATCTGGTGTCACTCGCGCCGCCCAATCTCGGGAAGCCACGGGGCGAGTCGTCGAGCACGCACCGGTGCGAATACAAAATATCTCTGCTTTTTTATCCGACCACGCAAGTGACAGCAACTTCCCCAGACGAATTTTTCTCTCCGGACAGCAGCATTCTTTAGAGGAGAAGCGGTAGGGGCGGGGGGAAGAAACGCATCGCGTGCGTCCCTGGGCGCTAAATGTGCACATTGTCAAATTCCACCAGATTGTCGAATTCGTCATCTCGTTAGTATCGATCAGCTTTGTTAGCGCTACCTGGTCCAGAGGGCTGCTGCTACAGCCGCTGGCTGACTCATAATACCGCCATTGCAGAATTCGACATGGAGAAATCCAAGCGTGGCCTCCGAGATCGGGCGGCGCAGAGGACACGGTCCGGAATGGCACCTCTGTGCGCCGCTCACTGACCTGTACTGTGAGAAGCAGGTAGAGTCGCCAGCGCCTCGCTGGGGCCGCACCAAGGCCGGCGCAGCGGGGGCTGCCCAGCGTGGTCCAGCGCCGCGACCGCCGGAAGCAGCGGCTCGCGTTGCGCGTTCTCGTTCGCCACGAGGTCTCGCTCCATGCGGCAGCAGACCTTGTGTGCCGCCAACACGTGCCGGGGGCGTGACGATGATGATCACGAACCCGTACATGGGCGAATACCCAGCGGCGTAGGCAGGGGGCAGTGGAGCAGCCAGAAATGTCAGAAACGTAGCCACAACACTAGTCAGTATAATGGCAGGAAGCTTGGTGGCGCGGCCCACCGCCCGTTCCAAGGGGATGCTCATAACATCCATCCATGTTTTTCGGACGGTGGGGGCGGGGGGAAAGGGAGTGGCGGCACGCTCTGGACCGGGGACGGGAAGAGCGAAGGGCGGCATGGGGGGGGGGGAGGGGGGGGGGGCTTGTCAGGGAGCATACTAACACAGAATTTGGGGGGGGGGGGGCTGGAGGAAGGGCCTTTGCCGGGCGTGCCCCCCCCCCCCCCCCCCACTGCAAAAAAAAATAGTATGGGACACACCGGACACGTGCCCCCCGAAATTTTGGTGTACCAGGGATACCTGGCGTACAAAAAATTGCAACGTATTACCACCACAGATGAGCGTCATGTATCAGGCGTGTATGTAGCCGGGCTCCCCTATCTCGCTTCACTGCGGATTTGCTTGGTCATTCAGCGCTGCCGCCGCTAAGTCCAAGCGCGGCCGTTGTGGGCCTACATTCTAGTGTGCTATAGACTTATATATTTTTCACGGGAAAGCCAATCTGCGCTTATCCGTGTATTCATCCCATAAAATTAATCGGCGTCAGTACGCGTCTTATCAGTGGGGAGTTATGGATAACCTGAACGAGCTCCGGCGAGGTCAGGCCCTCGGACAATGCGTCCTGTTGAATGCATTGAAGTACATTCAGAGCGCAGCTCTTAGCCGCCAGTTCCTACAGCGAGCGTCCGCGTAACCGACCGAACGAGCACACCGAAAGATGAACGCGAACGTGGAGCGCAGCGGGTATGAAATACGCGAGGAGGAAAGCGGAGAAGCAGGGTGCAGCGGAACCATGAGGTGGAAAACGGAGGAGGAAGGTTCGGCGAAAGGGTGAGAAGAAAAGTGTAGGGCGGCGACGATGCCTACGAGATGGCGCAAGAGTAGGCCGAGTCGTCTGGGGGGATCTGTCGGTGGCGGCTGCTCTGAAACGCGTCCACGCGCTCGCTCTGGCGATGCAGTCGGGCCACACTTCGCTTGCGTTTGCAACATGCCGCACGAGACAGACTGTCCGCGCCAGCCAATATATCGCGAAATGAAAACGCGTACAGAGCTGCGCTCAAATTTCGCATTAGGGAGTATCGTAACAGTCGGTGACACACATATAGCCAGCTACGAAGAGCATATGTAACCCGTTGTTCCCTTATGATATCACGCAATATCTTATTCGGGTGTGTGTGTGAAAGCCAATCCCCGGATATTCGTCTATTCATGGCGTAAAATAATTCGGCGTCAGCACGTGCCTTGGAAGTGGGAGTTATCGATGAGCTGAACCAGAGATTTCTAATGAAGTGATTGAACTAAAGCTGCGCCGACAATGCAATGGACTTACCTTTCTTTTTTCGGGAAAGCCCATCCTTTTATTCGCGCGTATCCTTTTATTCAACGCGTAAAATTAATCGGCTTGACAGCCCAGTGAGATTTCACGGGGCTCTAGCCTTACCTTTCTTCCTGACAAAAATCAGCGTATATTCACCTGTGACATAGGCGGCTACACTTGTTTTAGCCCTGAGAGGTCTGTATATGATGGCGCAGCGCTTTCCTAGGAGTGGATCTGCCTTCCCTGAAATTTCACTGGGCTATAGCCTTACCTTTTTTCCTGACAAAACCCAATTTGCGAATTCAGCGCATATTCACCTGCGAAATAGGCGGCTACATTTGTTTTAGCCCTGAGAGGTCTGTATATGATGGCGCAACGCTTTCCTAGGAGGGAGTGGATCTGCCTTCCCTGAAATTTCACTGAGCTATAGCCTTACCTTTTTTTCCTGACAAAACCCAATTTGCGAAATCAGCGCATATTCACCTGCGAAATAGGCGGTTACACTTGTTTTAGCCCTGAGAGGTCTGTATATGATGGCGCAACGCTTTCCTAGGAGGGAGTGGATCTGCCTTCCCTGAAATTTCACTGGGCAACAGCCTTACCTTTTTTCCTGACAAAACCAAATTTGCCAAATCAGCGCATATTCACCTGCGAAATAGGCGGCTACACTTGTTTTAGCCCTGAGAGGTCTGTATATGATGGCGCAACGCTTTCCTAGGAGGAAGTGGATCTGCCTTCCCTGAAATTTCACTGGGCTATAGCCTTACCTTTTTTCCTGAGAAAACACAATTTGCGAAATCAGCGCATATTCACCTGCGAAATAGGCGGCTACACTTGTTTTAGCCCTGAGAGGTCTGTATATGATGGCGCAACGATTTCCTAGGAGGGAGTGGATCTGCCTTCCCTGAAATTTCACTGGGCTTATAGCCTTACCTTTTTTTTTCTGATAAAACCAAATTTCCGAAATCAGCGCATATTCACCTGAGAAATAGGCGGCTACACTTGTTTTAGCCCTGAGAGGTCTGTATATGATGGCGCAACGCTTTCCTAGGAGGGAGTAGATCTGCCTTGCCTGAAATATCACTGGGCTATAGCCTTACCTTTTTTCCTGACAAAACCCAATTTTCGAAATCAGCGCATATTCACCTGCGAAGTAGGCGGCTACACTTGTTTTAGCCCTGAGAGGTCTGTATATGATGGCGCAGCGCTTTCCTTTGAGGGAGTGGATCTGCCTTCTCTGAAATTTCACTGGGCTATAGCCTTACCTTTTTTCCTGACAAAACCCAATTTGCGAAATCAGCCCATATTCACCTGCGAAGTAGGCGGCTACACTTGTTTTAGCCCTGAGAGGTCTGTAGATGATGGCGCTGCGCTTTCCTAGGAGGGAGTGGATCTGCCTTCCCTGAAATTTCACTGGGCTATAGCCTTACCTTTTTTTTCTGATAAAGCCAAATTTCCGAAATCAGCGCATATTCACCTGCGAAATAGGCGGCTACACTTCTTTTAGCCCTGAGAGGTCTGTATATGATGGCGCAACGCTTTCCTAGGAGGCAGTGGATCTGCCTTCCCTGAAATTTCACTGGGCTATAGCCTTACCTTTTTTCCTGACAAAACGCAATTTGCGAAATCAGCGCATATTCACCTGCGAAATGGGTGGCCACACTTCTTTAGGCATGAGAGGTCTGTATATGATCGCGCAACGCTTTCCTAGGAGGGAGTGGATCTGCTTTCCCTGAAATTTCACTGGGCTATAGCCTTACCTTTTTTCCTGACAAAACGCAATTTGCGAAATCAGCGCATATTCACCTGCGAAATGGGTGGCCACACTTGTTTTAGGCATGAGAGGTCTGTATATGATGGCGCAACGCTTTCCTAGGAGGGAGTGGATCTGCCTTCCCTGAAATTTCACTGGGCTATGGCCTTACCTTTTTTCCTGACAAAACGCAATTTGCGAAATCAGCGCATATTCACCTGCGAAATAGGCGGCTACACTTGTTTTAGTCCTGAGAGGTCTGTATATGATGGCGCAGCGCTTTCTTAGGAGGGAGTGGATCTGCTTTCCCTGAAATTTCGCTGGGCTATAGCCTTACCTTTTTCCTGACAAAACGCAATTTGCGAAATCAGCGCATATTCACCTGCGAAATGGGTGGCCACACTTGTTTTAGGCATGAGAGGTCTGTATATGATGGCGCAACGCTTTCCTAGGAGGGAGTGGATCTGCCTTCCCTGAAATTTCGCTGGGCTATAGCCTTTCCTTTTTTCCTGACAAAGCCCAATTTGCGAATTCAGCGCATATTCACCTGTGAAATAGGCGGCTACACTTGTTTTAACCCTGAGAGGTCTGTATATGATGGCGCAACGCTTTCTTAGGAGGGAGTGGATCTGCTTTCCCTGAAATTTCGCTGGGCTATAGCCTTACCTTTTTCCTGACAAAACGCAATTTGCGAAATCAGCGCATGTTCACCTGCGAAATGGGTGGCCACACTTGTTTTAGGCATGAGAGGTCTGTATATGATGGCGCAACGCTTTCCTAGGAGGGAGTGGATCTGCCTTCCCTGAAATTTCGCTGGGCTATAGCCTTTCCTTTTTTCCTGACAAAGCCCAATTTGCGAATTCAGCGCATATTCACCTGTGAAATAGGCGGCTACACTTGTTTTAACCCTGAGAGGTCTGTATATGATGGCGCAACGCTTTCCTAGGAGGGAGTGGATCTGCCTTCCCTGAAATTTCACTGGCTATAGCCTTACCTTTTTTCCTGACAAAACCAAATTTGCGAAATCAGCCCATATTCACCTGCGAAATAGGCGGCCACACCTGTTTTAGCCCTGAGAGATCTGTATATGATGGCGCAGTGCTTTCCTAGGAGGGAGTGGATCTGCCTTTCCTGAAATTTCACTGGGCTACAGCCTTACCTTTTTTCCTGACAGAACCTCAATTTGCGAAATCAGTGCATATTCACCTGCGCAATAGGCGGCTACACTTGTTTTAGCCCTGAGAGGTCTGTATATGATGGCGCAACGCTTTCCTAGGAGGGAGTGGATCAGCCTTCCCTGAAATTTCACTGGGCTCTAGCCTTACCTTTTTTCCAGACAAAACCCAATTTGCGAAATCAGCGTATATTCACCTGCGAAATGTGTGGCTACACTTGTTTTAGCCCTGAGAGGTCTGTATATGATGGCGCAGCGCTTTCTTAGGAGGGAGTGGATCTGCTTTCCCTGAAATTTCGCTGGGCTATAGCCTTACCCTTTTTCCTGACAAAACGCAATTTGCGAAATCAGCGCATATTCACCTGCGATATAGGTGGCCACGCTTGTTTTAGCCATGAGAGGTCTGTATATGATGGCGCAACGCTTTCCTAGGAGGGAGTGGATCTGCCTTCCCTGAAATTTCGCAGGGCTATAGCCTTACCTTTTTTCCTGACAAAACCAATTTGCGAAATCAGCGCATATTCACCTGTGAAATAGGCGGCTACACTTGTTTTAGCCCTGAGAGATCTGTATCTGATGGCGCAACGCTTTCCTAGGAGGGAGTGGATTTGCCTTCCCTGAAATTTCACTGGGCTACAGCCTTACATTTTTTCCTGACAAAACGCAATTTGCGAAATCAGCGCATATTCACCTGCGAAATAGGTGGCCACACTTGTTTTAGCCATGAGAGGTCTGTATATGATGGCGCAACGCTTTTCTAGGAGGGAGTGGATCTGCCTTCCCTGCAATTTCACTGGGCTATAGCCTTACCCTTTTTCCTGACAAAACGCAATTTGCGAAATCAGCGCATATTCACCTTCGAAATAGGCGGCTACACTTGTTTTAGCCCTGAGAGATCTGTATATGATGGCGCAACGCTTTCCTAGGAAGGGGTGGATCTGCCTTCCCTGAAATTTCACTGGGCTTACCTTTTTTCCTGACAAAACCCAATTTTCGAAATCAGCGCATATTCACCTGCGAAATAGGCGACTACACTTGTTCTAGCCCTGAGAGGTCTGTATATGATGGCGCAACACTTTCCTAGGAGGGAGTGGATCTGCCTTCCCTGAAATTTCACTGCGCTATAGCCTTACCTTTTTTCCTGACAAAACCCAATTTGCGAAATCAGCGCATATTCACCTTCGAAATAGGCGGCTACACTTGTTTTAGCCCTGAGAGATCTGTATATGATGGCGCAACGCTTTCCTAGGAAGGGGTGGATCTGCCTTCCCTGAAATTTCACTGGGCTTACCTTTTTTCCTGACAAAACCCAATTTTCGAAATCAGCGCATATTCACCTGCGAAATAGGCGACTACACTTGTTCTAGCCCTGAGAGGTCTGTATATGATGGCGCAACACTTTCCTAGGAGGGAGTGGATCTGCCTTCCCTGAAATTTCACTGCGCTATAGCCTTACCTTTTTTCCTGACAAAACGCAATTTGCGAAATCAGCGCATATTCACCTGCGAAATAGGCGGCTACACTTGTTTTAGCCCTGAGAGGTCTGTATATGATGGCGCAACGATTTCCTAGGAGGGAGTGGATCTGCCTTGCCTGAAATTTCACTGGGCTATAGCCTTACCTTTTTTCCTGACAAAACCCAATTTGCAAAATCAGCGCATATACACCTGCGAAATAGGCGGCTACACTTGTTTTAGCCCTGAGAGGTCTGTATATGATGACGCAGCGCTTTCCCAGGAGGCAGTGGATCTGCCTTCCCTGAAATTTCACTGGGCTGTACCCTTACGTTTTTTCCTGACAAAACCCAATTTGGGAAATCAGCGTATATTCACCTGCGAAATAGGCGGCCACACCTGTTTTAGTCCTGAGAGGTCTGTATATGATGGCGCTGGCTTTCCTAGGAGGGAGCGGATCTGCCTTCCCTGAAATTTCACTGAGCTATAGCCTCACCTTTTTTCCTGACAAAACCAAATTTGCCAAATCAGCGCATATTCACCTGCGAAATAGGCGGCTACACTTGTTTTAGCCCTGAGAGGTCTGTATATGATGGCGCAGCGCTTTTCCCAGGAGGGAGTGCATCTGCCTTCCCTGAAATTTCACTAGGCTGTAGCCTTACGTTTTTTCCTGACAAAACCCAATTTGCGAAATCAGCACATATTCACCTGCGAAGTAGGCGGCTACACTTGTTTTAGCCTTGAGAGGTCTGTATATGATGGCGCAGCGCTTTCTCGGAGGGAGTGGATCTGCCTTCCCTGAAATTTCACTGGGCTATAGCCTTACCTTTTTTCCTGACAAAACCTAATTTGCGAAATCAGCGTATATTCACCTGCGAAATAGGCGGCCACACCTGTTTTAGCCCTGAGAGGTCTGTATATGATGGCGCAGCGCTTTCCTAGGAGGGACCGGATCTGCCTTCCCTGAAATTTCACTGGGCTACAGCCTTACCTTTTTTCCTGACAAAACCCAATTTTCGAAATCAGCGCATATTCACCTGCGAAGTAGGCGGCTACACTTGTTTTAGCCCTGAGAGGTCTGTATATGATGGCGCAGCGCTTTCCTTTGAGGGAGTGGATCTGCCTTCTCTGAAATTTCACTGGGCTATAGCCTTACCTTTTTTCCTGACAAAACCCAATTTGCGAAATCAGCCCATATTCACCTGTGAAGTAGGCGGCTACACTTGTTTTAGCCCTGAGAGGTCTGTAGATGATGGCGCTGCGCTTTCCTAGGAGGGAGTGGATCTGCCTTCCCTGAAATTTCACTGGGCTATAGCCTTACCTTTTTTTTCTGATAAAGCCAAATTTCCGAAATCAGCGCATATTCACCTGAGAAATAGGCGGCTACACTTGTTTTAGCCCTGAGAGGTCTGTATACGATGGCGCAACGCTTTCCTAGAAGGGAGTGGATCTGCCTTCCCTGAAATATCACTGGGCTATAGCCTTACCTTTCTTTTCTGACAAAACCCAATTTGCGAAATCAGCCCATATTCACCTGCGAAGTAGGCGGCTACACTTGTTTTAGCCCTGAGAGTTCTGTATATGATGGCGCAGCGCTTTCCTAGGAGGGAGTGGATCTGCCTTCCCTGAAATTTCACTGGGCTATAGCCTTACCTTTTTTTTTCCTGACAAAACCAGATTTGCGAAATCAGCGCATATTCACCTGCGAAATAGGCGGCTACACTTCTTTTAGCCCTGAGAGGTCTGTATATGATGGCGCAACGCTTTCCTAGGAGGCAGTGGATCTGCCTTCCCTGAAATTTCGCTGGGCTATAGTCTTACCTTTTTTCCTGACAAAACTCAATTTGCGAAATCAGCGCATATTCACCTGCGAAATAGGCGGCTACACTTGTTTTAGCCCTGAGAGGTCTGTATATGATGGCGCAGCGCCTTCCTAGGAGGGAGTGGATGTGCTTTCCCTGAAATTTCACTGGGCTATAGCCTTACCTTTTTTCCTGACAAAACGCAATTTGCGAAATCAGCGCATATTCACCTGCGAAATGGGTGGCCACACTTGTTTTAGGCATGAGAGGTCTGTATATGATGGCGCAACGCTTTCCTACGAGGGAGTGGATCAGCCTTCCCTGAAATTTCACTGCGCTATAGCCTTACCTTTTTTCCTGACAAAACCCAATTTGCGAAATCAGCGCATATTCACCTGCGAAATGGGTGGCCACACTTGTTTTAGGCATGAGAGGTCTGTATATGATGGCGCAACGCTTTCCTAGGAGGGAGTGGATCTGCCTTCCCTGAAATTTCGCTGGGCTATAGCCTTTCCTTTTTTCCTGACAAAGCCCAATTTGCGAATTCAGCGCATATTCACCTGTGAAATAGGCGGCTACACTTGTTTTAACCCTGAGAGGTCTGTATATGATGGCGCAACGCTTTCCTAGGAGGGAGTGGATCTGCCTTCGCTGAAATTTCACTGGGCTATAGCCTTACCTTTTTTCCTGACAAAACGCAATTTGCGAAATCAGCGCATATTCACCTGCGAAATAGGTGGCCACACTTGTTTTAGCCATGAGAGGTCTGTATATGATGGCGCAACGCTTTTCTAGGAGGGAGTGGATCGGCCTTCCCTGAAATTTCACTGGGCTATAGCCTTACCTTTTTTCCTGACAAAACGCAATTTGCAAAATCAGCGCATATTCACCTGCGAAATAGGCGGCTATACTTGTTTTAGCCCTGAGAGATCTGTATATGATGGCGCAACGCTTTCCTAGGAGGGAGTGGATCTGCCTTCCCTGAAATTTCACTGGGCTATGGCCTTACCTTTTTTCCTGACAGAACCTTAATTTGCGAAATCAGCGCATATTCACCTGCGAAATGGGTGGCCACACTTGTTTTAGGCATGAGAGGTCTGTATATGATGGCGCAACGCTTTCCTAGGAGGGAGTGGATCTGCCTTCCCTGAAATTTCGCTGGGCTATAGCCTTACCTTTTTTCCTGACAAAACTCAATTTCCGAAATCAGCGCATATTCACCTGCGAAATAGGCGGCTACACTTGTTTTAGCCCTGAGAGGTCTGTATATGATGGCGCAACGCTTTCCTAGGAGGCAGTGGATCTGCCTTTTCTGGAATTTCACTGGGCTATAGCCTTACCTTTTTTCCTGACAAAACCCAATTTGCGAAATCTGCCCATATTCACCTGCGAAGTAGGCGGCTACACCTGTTTTAGTCCTGAGAGGTCTGTATATGATGGCGCAGGCTTTCCTAGGAGGGAGTGGATCTGCCTTCCCTGAAATTTCACTGGGCTATGGCCTTACCTTTTTTCCTGACAGAACCTTAATTTGCGAAATCAGCGCATATTCACCTGCGAAATAGGCGGCTACACTTGTTTTAGCCCTGAGAGGTCTGTATATGATGGCGCAGCGCTTTCTTAGGAGGGAGTGGATCTGCTTTCCCTGAAATTTCGCTGGGCTATAGCCTTACCTTTTTCCTGACAAAACGCAATTTGCGAAATCAGCGCATATTCACCTGCGAAATGGGTGGCCACACTTGTTTTAGGCATGAGAGGTCTGTATATGATGGCGCAACGCTTTCCTAGGAGGGAGTGGATCTGCCTTCCCTGAAATTTCACTGGGCTATGGCCTTACCTTTTTTCCTGACAGAACCTTAATTTGCGAAATCAGCGCATATTCACCTGCGAAATGGGTGGCCACACTTGTTTTAGGCATGAGAGGTCTGTATATGATGGCGCAACGCTTTCCTAGGAGGGAGTGGATCTGCCTTCCCTGAAATTTCGCTGGGCTATAGCCTTTCCTTTTTTCCTGACAAAGCCCAATTTGCGAATTCAGCGCATATTCACCTGTGAAATAGGCGGCTACACTTGTTTTAACCCTGAGAGGTCTGTATATGATGGCGCAACGCTTTCCTAGGAGGGAGTGGATCTGCCTTCCCTGAAATTTCACTGGCTATAGCCTTACCTTTTTTCCTGACAAAACCAAATTTGCGAAATCAGCCCATATTCACCTGCGAAATAGGCGGCTACACTTGTTTTAGCCCTGAGAGGTCTGTATATGATGGCGCAACGCTTTCCTAGGAGGGTGTGGATCAGCCTTCCCTGAAATTTCACTGGGCTATAGCCTTACCTTTTTTCCAGACAAAACCCAATTTGCGAAATCAGCGTATATTCACCTGCGAAATGTGTGGCTACACTTGTTTTAGCCCTGAGAGGTCTGTATATGATGGCGCAGCGCTTTCTTAGGAGGGAGTGGATCTGCTTTCCCTGAAATTTCGCTGGGCTATAGCCTTGCCCTTTTTCTTGACAAAACGCAATTTGCGAAATCAGCGCATATTCACCTGCGATATAGGTGGCCACGCTTGTTTTAGCCATGAGAGGTCTGTATATGATGGCGCAACGCTTTCCTAGGAGGGAGTGGATCTGCCTTCCCTGAAATTTCGCAGGGCTATAGCCTTACCTTTTTTCCTGACAAAACCAATTTGCGAAATCAGCGCATATTCACCTGTGAAATAGGCGGCTACACTTGTTTTAGCCCTGAGAGATCTGTATCTGATGGCGCAACGCTTTCCTAGGAGGGAGTGGATTTGCCTTCCCTGAAATTTCACTGGGCTATAGCCTTACATTTTTTCCTGACAAAACGCAATTTGCGAAATCAGCGCATATTCACCTGCGAAATAGGTGGCCACACTTGTTTTAGCCATGAGAGGTCTGTATGTGATGGCGCAACGCTTTTCTAGGAGGGAGTGGATCTGCCTTCCCTGCAATTTCACTGGGCTATAGCCTTACCCTTTTTCCTGACAAAACCCAATTTGCGAATTCAGCGCATATTCGCCTGTTAAATAGGCGGCTACACTTGTTTTAACCCTGAAAGATCTGTATCTGATGGCGCAACGCTTTCCTAGGAGGGAGTGGATCTGCCTTCCCTGAAATTTCACTGGCTATAGCCTTACCTTTTTTCCTGACAAAACCAAATTTGCGAAATCAGCCCATATTCACCTGCGAAATAGGCGGCCACACCTGTTTTAGCCCTGAGAGGTCTGTATATGATGGCGCAACGCTTTCCTAGGAGGCAGTGGATCTGCCTTTTCTGGAATTTCACTGGGCTATAGCCTTACCTTTTTTCCTGACAAAACCCAATTTGCGAAATCAGCCCATATTCACCTGCGAAGTAGGCGGCTACACCTGTTTTAGTCCTGAGAGGTCTGTATACGATGGCGAAGGCTTTCCTAGGAGGGAGTGGATCTGCCTTCCCTGAAATTTCACTGGGCAATAGCCTTACCTTTTTTCCTGACAAAACTCAATTTGCGAAATCAGCGCATATTCACCTGCGAAATAGGCGGCTACACTTGTTTTAGCCCTGAGAGATCTGTATATGATGGCGCAACGCTTTCCTAGGAGGGGGTGGATCTGCCTTCCCTGAAATTTCACTGGACTATAGCCTTACCTTTTTTCCTGACAAAACCAAATTTGCGAAATCAGCCCATATTCACCTGCGAAATAGGCGGCCACACCTGTTTTAGCCCTGAGAGATCTGTATATGATGGCGCAGTGCTTTCCTAGGAGGGAGTGGATCTGCCTTTCCTGAAATTTCACTGGGCTACAGCCTTACCTTTTTTCCTGACAGAACCTCAATTTGCGAAATCAGTGCATATTCACCTGCGCAATAGGCGGCTACACTTGTTTTAGCCCTGAGAGGTCTGTATATGATGGCGCAACGCTTTCCTAGGAGGGAGTGGATCAGCCTTCCCTGAAATTTCACTGGGCTATAGCCTTACCTTTTTTCCAGACAAAACCCAATTTGCGAAATCAGCGTATATTCACCTGCGAAATGTGTGGCTACACTTGTTTTAGCCCTGAGAGGTCTGTATATGATGGCGCAGCGCTTTCTTAGGAGGGAGTGGATCTGCTTTCCCTGAAATTTCGCTGGGCTATAGCCTTACCCTTTTTCCTGACAAAACGCAATTTGCGAAATCAGCGCATATTCACCTGCGATATAGGTGGCCACGCTTGTTTTAGCCATGAGAGGTCTGTATATGATGGCGCAACGCTTTCCTAGGAGGGAGTGGATCTGCCTTCCCTGAAATTTCGCAGGGCTATAGCCTTACCTTTTTTCCTGACAAAACCAATTTGCGAAATCAGCGCATATTCACCTGTGAAATAGGCGGCTACACTTGTTTTAGCCCTGAGAGATCTGTATCTGATGGCGCAACGCTTTCCTAGGAGGGAGTGGATTTGCCTTCCCTGAAATTTCACTGGGCTATAGCCTTACATTTTTTCCTGACAAAACGCAATTTGCGAAATCAGCGCATATTCACCTGCGAAATAGGTGGCCACACTTGTTTTAGCCATGAGAGGTCTGTATATGATGGCGCAACGCTTTTCTAGGAGGGAGTGGATCTGCCTTCCCTGCAATTTCACTGGGCTATAGCCTTACCCTTTTTCCTGACAAAACCCAATTTGCGAATTCAGCGCATATTCGCCTGTTAAATAGGCGGCTACACTTGTTTTAACCCTGAAAGATCTGTATCTGATGGCGCAACGCTTTCCTAGGAGGGAGTGGATCTGCCTTCCCTGAAATTTCACTGGCTATAGCCTTACCTTTTTTCCTGACAAAACCAAATTTGCGAAATCAGCCCATATTCACCTGCGAAATAGGCGGCCACACCTGTTTTAGCCCTGAGAGGTCTGTATATGATGGCGCAACGCTTTCCTAGGAGGCAGTGGATCTGCCTTTTCTGGAATTTCAATGGGCTATAGCCTTACCTTTTTTCCTGACAAAACCCAATTTGCGAAATCAGCCCATATTCACCTGCGAAGTAGGCGGCTACACCTGTTTTAGTCCTGAGAGGTCTGTATACGATGGCGCAGGCTTTCCTAGGAGGGAGTGGATCTGCCTTCCCTGAAATTTCACTGGGCAATAGCCTTACCTTTTTTCCTGACAAAACTCAATTTGCGAAATCAGCGCATATTCACCTGCGAAATAGGTGGCCACACTTGTTTTAGCCATGAGAGGTCTGTATATGATTGCGCAACGCTTTCCTAGGAGGGAGTGGATCTGCCTTCCCTGAAATTTCACTTACGTTTTTTCCTGACAAAACCAAATTTGCCAAATCAGCGCATATTCACCTGCGAAATAGGCGGCTACACTTGTTTTAGCCCTGAGAGGTCTGTATATGATGGCGCAGCGCTTTCCCAGGAGGGAGTGGGTCTGCCTTCCCTGAAATTTCACTGGGCTGTAGCCTTACGTTTTTTCCTGACAAATCCCAATTTGCGAAATCAGCACATATTCACCTGCGAAATAGGCGGCTACACTTGTTTTAGCCCTGAGAGGTCTGTATATGATGGCGCAGCGCTTTCCCAAGAGGGAGTGGATCTGCCTTCCAAACCCAATTTGCGAAATCAGCGTATATTCACCTGCGAAATAGGCGGCCACACCTGTTTTAGTCCTGAGAGGTCTGTATATGATGGCGCAGGCTTTCCTAGGAGGGAGTGGATCTGCCTTCCCTGAAATTTCACTGAGCTATAGCCTCACCTTTTTTCCTGACAAAACCAAATTTGCCAAATCAGCGCATATTCACCTGCGAAATAGGCGGCTACACTTGTTTTAGCCCTGAGAGGTCTGTATATGATGGCCCAACGATTTCCTAGGAGAGAGTGGATCTGCCTTCCCTGAAATTTCACTGGTCAATAGCGTTACCTTTTTTCCTGACAAAACCCAATTTGCGAAATCAGCGCATATTCACCTGCGAAGTAGGCGGCTACACTTGTTTTAGCCCTTAGAGGTCTGTATATGATGGCGCAGCGCTTTCCTTTGAGGGAGTGGATCTGCCTTCCCTGAAATTTCACTGGGCTATAGCCTTACCTTTTTTCCTGACAAAACCCAATTTGCGAAATCAGCCCATATTCACCTGCGAAGTAGGCGGCTACACTTGTTTTAGCCCTGAGAGGTCTGCATATGATGGCGCAACGCTTTCCTAGGAGGCAGTGGATCTGCCTTCCCTGAAATTTCGCTGGGCTATAGCCTTACCTTTTTTCCTGACAAAACTCAATTTGCGAAATCAGCGCATATTCACCTGCGAAATAGGCGGCTACACTTGTTTTAGCCCTGAGAGGTCTGTATATGATGGCGCAACGCTTTCCTAGGAGGCAGTGGATCTGCCTTTTCTGGAATTTCACTGGGCTATAGCCTTACCTTTTTTCCTGACAAAACCCAATTTGCGAAATCAGCCCATATTCGCCTGCGAAGTAGGCGGCTACACCTGTTTTAGTCCTGAGAGGTCTGTATATGATGGCGCAGGCTTTCCTAGGAGGGAGTGGATCTGCCTTCCCTGAAATTTCACTGGGCAATAGCCTTACCTTTTTTCCTGACAAAACTCAATTTGCGAAATCAGCGCATATTCACCTGCGAAATAGGCGGCTACACTTGTTTTAGCCCTGAGAGATCTGTATATGATGGCGCAACACTTTCCTAGGAGGGGGTGGATCTGCCTTCCCTGAAATTTCACTGGGCTATAGCCTTACCTTTTTTCCTGACAAAACGCAATTTGCGAAATCAGCGCATATTCACCTGCGAAATAGGCGGCTATACTTGTTTTAGCCCTGAGAGATCTGTATATGATGGCGCAACGCTTTCCTAGGAGGGAGTGGATCTGCCTTCCCTGAAATTTCACTGGGCTATGGCCTTACCTTTTTTCCTGACAGAACCTTAATTTGCGAAATCAGCGCATATTCACCTGCGAAATAGGCGGCTACACTTGTTTTAGCCCTGAGAGGTCTGTATATGATGGCGCAGCGCTTTCTTAGGAGGGAGTGGATCTGCTTTCCCTGAAATTTCGCTGGGCTATAGCCTTACCTTTTTCCTGACAAAACGCAATTTGCGAAATCAGCGCATATTCACCTGCGAAATGGGTGGCCACACTTGTTTTAGGCATGAGAGGTCTGTATATGATGGCGCAACGCTTTCCTAGGAGGGAGTGGATCTGCCTTCCCTGAAATTTCGCTGGGGTATAGCCTTTCCTTTTTTCCTGACAAAGCCCAATTTGCGAATTCAGCGCATATTCACCTGTGAAATAGGCGGCTACACTTGTTTTAACCCTGAGAGGTCTGTATATGATGGCGCAACGCTTTCCTAGGAGGGAGTGGATCTGCCTTCCCTGAAATTTCACTGGGCTATAGCCTTACCTTTTTTCCTGACAAAACGCAATTTGCGAAATCAGCGCATATTCACCTGCGAAATAGGTGGCCACACTTGTTTTAGCCATGAGAGGTCTGTATATGATGGCGCAACGCTTTTCTAGGAGGGAGTGGATCGGCCTTCCCTGAAATTTCACTGGGCTATAGCCTTACCTTTTTTCCTGACAAAACGCAATTTGCAAAATCAGCGCATATTCACCTGCGAAATAGGCGGCTATACTTGTTTTAGCCCTGAGAGATCTGTATATGATGGCGCAACGCTTTCCTAGGAGGGAGTGGATCTGCCTTCCCAGAAATTTCACTGGGCTATGGCCTTACCTTTTTTCCTGACAGAACCTTAATTTGCGAAATCAGCGCATATTCACCTGCGAAATAGGCGGCTACACTTGTTTTAGCCCTGAGAGGTCTGTATATGATGGCGCAGCGCTTTCTTAGGAGGGAGTGGATCTGCTTTCCCTGAAATTTCGCTGGGCTATAGCCTTACCTTTTTCCTGACAAAACGCAATCTGCGAAATCAGCGCATATTCACCTGCGAAATGGGTGGCCACACTTGTTTTAGGCATGAGAGGTCTGTATATGATGGCGCAACGCTTTCCTAGGAGGGAGTGGATCTGCCTTCCCTGAAATTTCGCTGGGCTATAGCCTTTCCTTTTTTCCTGACAAAGCCCAATTTGCGAATTCAGCGCATATTCACCTGTGAAATAGGCGGCTACACTTGTTTTAACCCTGAGAGGTCTGTATATGATGGCGCAACGCTTTCCTAGGAGGGAGTGGATCTGCCTTCCCTGAAATTTCACTGGCTATAGCCTTACCTTTTTTCCTGACAAAACCAAATTTGCGAAATCAGCCCATATTCACCTGCGAAATAGGCGGCCACACCTGTTTTAGCCCTGAGAGATCTTTATATGATGGCGCAGTGCTTTCCTAGGAGGGAGTGGATCTGCCTTTCCTGAAATTTCACAGGGCTACAACCTTACCTTTTTTCCTGACAGAACCTCAATTTGCGAAATCAGTGCATATTCACCTGCGCAATAGGCGGCTACACTTGTTTTAGCCCTGAGAGGTCTGTATATGATGGCGCAACGCTTTCCTAGGAGGGAGTGGATCAGCCTTCCCTGAAATTTCACTGGGCTATAGCCTTACCTTTTTTCCAGACAAAACCCAATTTGCGAAATCAGCGTATATTCACCTGCGAAATGTGTGGCTACACTTGTTTTAGCCCTGAGAGGTCTGTATATGATGGCGCAGCGCTTTCTTAGGAGGGAGTGGATCTGCTTTCCCTGAAATTTCGCTGGGCTATAGCCTTACCATTTTTCCTGACAAAACGCAATTTGCGAAATCAGCGCATATTCACCTGCGATATAGGTGGCCACGCTTGTTTTAGCCATGAGAGGTCTGTATATGATGGCGCAACGCTTTCCTAGGAGGGAGTGGATCTGCCTTCCCTGAAATTTCACTGGCTATAGCCTTACCTTTTTTCCTGACAAAACCAAATTTGCGAAATCAGCCCATATTCACCTGCGAAATAGGCGGCCACACCTGTTTTAGCCCTGAGAGGTCTGTATATGATGGCGCAACGCTTTCCTAGGAGGCAGTGGATCTGCCTTTTCTGGAATTTCACTGGGCTATAGCCTTACCTTTTTTCCTGACAAAACCCAATTTGCGAAATCAGCCCATATTCACCTGCGAAGTAGGCGGCTACGCCTGTTTTAGTCCTGAGAGGTCTGTATACGATGGCGCAGGCTTTCCTAGGAGGGAGTGGATCTGCCTTCCCTGAAATTTCACTGGGCAATAGCCTTACCTTTTTTCCTGACAAAACTCAATTTGCGAAATCAGCGCATATTCACCTGCGAAATAGGCGGCTACACTTGTTTTAGCCCTGAGAGATCTGTATATGATGGCGCAACGCTTTCCTAGGAGGGGGTGGATCTGCCTTCCCTGAAATTTCACTGGACTATAGCCTTACCTTTTTTCCTGACAAAACCAAATTTGCGAAATCAGCCCATATTCACCTGCGAAATAGGCGGCCACACCTGTTTTAGCCCTGAGAGATCTGTATATGATGGCGCAGTGCTTTCCTAGGAGGGAGTGGATCTGCCTTTCCTGAAATTTCACTGGGCTACAGCCTTACCTTTTTTCCTGACAGAACCTCAATTTGCGAAATCAGTGCATATTCACCTGCGCAATAGGCGGCTACACTTGTTTTAGCCCTGAGAGGTCTGTATATGATGGCGCAACGCTTTCCTAGGAGGGAGTGGATCAGCCTTCCCTGAAATTTCACTGGGCTATAGCCTTACCTTTTTTCCAGACAAAACCCAATTTGCGAAATCAGCGTATATTCACCTGCGAAATGTGTGGCTACACTTGTTTTAGCCCTGAGAGGTCTGTATATGATGGCGCAGTGCTTTCTTAGGAGGGAGTGGATCTGCTTTCCCTGAAATTTCGCTGGGTTATAGCCTTACCCTTTTTCCTGACAAAACGCAATTTGCGAAATCAGCGCATATTCACCTGCGATTTAGGTGGCCACGCTTGTTTTAGCCATGAGAGGTCTGTATATGATGGCGCAACGCTTTCCTAGGAGGGAGTGGATCTGCCTTCCCTGAAATTTCGCAGGGCTATAGCCTTACCTTTTTTCCTGACAAAACCAATTTGCGAAATCAGCGCATATTCACCTGTGAAATAGGCGGCTACACTTGTTTTAGCCCTGAGAGATCTGTATCTGATGGCGCAACGCTTTCCTAGGAGGGAGTGGATTTGCCTTCCCTGAAATTTCACTGGGCTATAGCCTTACATTTTTTCCTGACAAAACGCAATTTGCGAAATCAGCGCATATTCACCTGCGAAATAGGTGGCCACACTTGTTTTAGCCATGAGAGGTCTGTATATGATGGCGCAACGCTTGTCTAGGAGGGAGTGGATCTGCCTTCCCTGAAATTTCACTGGCTATAGCCTTACCTTTTTTCCTGACAAAACCAAATTTGCGAAATCAGCCCATATTCACCTGCGAAATAGGCGGCCACACCTGTTTTAGCCCTGAGAGGTCTGTATATGATGGCGCAACGCTTTCCTAGGAGGCAGTGGATCTGCCTTTTCTGGAATTTCACTGGGCTATAGCCTTACCTTTTTTCCTGACAAAACCCAATTTGCGAAATCAGCCCATATTCACCTGCGAAGTAGGCGGCTACACCTGTTTTAGTCCTGAGAGGTCTGTATACGTTGGCGCAGGCTTTCCTAGGAGGGAGTGGATCTGCCTTCCCTGAAATTTCACTGGGCAATAGCCTTACCTTTTTTCCTGACAAAACTCAATTTGCGAAATCAGCGCATATTCACCTGCGAAATAGGCGGCTACACTTGTTTTAGCCCTGAGAGATCTGTATATGATGGCGCAACGCTTTCCTAGGAGGGGGTGGATCTGCCTTCCCTGAAATTTCGCTGGGCTATAGCCTTTCCTTTTTTCCTGACAAAGCCCAATTTGCGAATTCAGCGCATATTCACCTGTGAAATTGGCGGCTACACTTGTTTTAACCCTGAGAGGTCTGTATATGATGGCGCAACGCTTTCCTAGGAGGGAGTGGATCTGCCTTCCCTGAAATTTCACTGGCTATAGCCTTACCTTTTTTCCTGACAAAACCAAATTTGCGAAATCAGCCCATATTCACCTGCGAAATAGGCGGCCACACCTGTTTTAGCCCTGAGAGATCTGTATATGATGGCGCAGTGCTTTCCTAGGAGGGAGTGGATCTGCCTTTCCTGAAACTTCACTGGGCTACAGCCTTACCTTTTTTCCTGACAGAACCTCAATTTGCGAAATCAGTGCATATTCACCTGCGCAATAGGCGGCTACACTTGTTTTAGCCCTGAGAGGTCTGTATATGATGGCGCAACGCTTTCCTAGGAGGGAGTGGATCAGCCTTCCCTGAAATTTCACTGGGCTATAGCCTTACCTTTTTTCCAGACAAAACCCAATTTGCGAAATCAGCGTATATTCACCTGCGAAATGTGTGGCTACACTTGTTTTAGCCCTGAGAGGTCTGTATATGATGGCGCAGCGCTTTCTTAGGAGGGAGTGGATCTGCTTTCCCTGAAATTTCGCTGGGCTATAGCCTTACCCTTTTTCCTGACAAAACGCAATTTGCGAAATCAGCGCATATTCACCTGCGATATAGGTGGCCACGCTTGTTTTAGCCATGAGAGGTCTGTATATGATGGCGCAACGCTTTACTAGGAGGGAGTGGATCTGCCTTCCCTGAAATTTCGCAGGGCTATAGCCTTACCTTTTTTCCTGACAAAACCAATTTGCGAAATCAGCGCATATTCGCCTGTGAAATAGGCGGCTACACTTGTTTTAGCCCTTAGAGATCTGTATCTGATGGCGCAACGCTTTCCTAGGAGGGAGTGGATTTGCCTTCGCTGAAATTTCACTGGGCTATAGCCTTACATTTTTTCCTGACAAAACGCAATTTGCGAAATCAGCGCATATTCACCTGCGAAATAGGTGGCCACACTTGTTTTAGCCATGAGAGGTCTGTATATGATGGCGCAACGCTTTTCTAGGAGGGAGTGGATCTGCCTTCCCTGCAATTTCACTGGGCTATAGCCTTACCCTTTTTCCTGACAAAACGCAATTTGCAAAATCAGCGCATATTCACCTGCGAAATAGGCGGCTATACTTGTTTTAGCCCTGAGAGATCTGTATATGATGGCGCAACGCTTTCCTAGGAGGGAGTGGATCTGCCTTCCCAGAAATTTCACTGGGCTATGGCCTTACCTTTTTTCCTGACAGAACCTTAATTTGCGAAATCAGCGCATATTCACCTGCGAAATAGGCGGCTACACTTGTTTTAGCCCTGAGCGGTCTGTATATGATGGCGCAGCGCTTTCTTAGGAGGGAGTGGATCTGCTTTCCCTGAAATTTCGCTGGGCTATAGCCTTACCTTTTTCCTGACAAAACGCAATCTGCGAAATCAGCGCATATTCACCTGCGAAATGGGTGGCCACACTTGTTTTAGGCATGAGAGGTCTGTATATGATGGCGCAACGCTTTCCTAGGAGGGAGTGGATCTGCCTTCCCTGAAATTTCGCTGGGCTATAGCCTTTCCTTTTTTCCTGACAAAGCCCAATTTGCGAATTCAGCGCATATTCACCTGTGAAATAGGCGGCTACACTTGTTTTAACCCTGAGAGGTCTGTATATGATGGCGCAACGCTTTCCTAGGAGGGAGTGGATCTGCCTTCCCTGAAATTTCACTGGCTATAGCCTTACCTTTTTTCCTGACAAAACCAAATTTGCGAAATCAGCCCATATTCACCTGCGAAATAGGCGGCCACACCTGTTTTAGCCCTGAGAGATCTTTATATGATGGCGCAGTGCTTTCCTAGGAGGGAGTGGATCTGCCTTTCCTGAAATTTCACTGGGCTACAACCTTACCTTTTTTCCTGACAGAACCTCAATTTGCGAAATCAGTGCATATTCACCTGCGCAATAGGCGGCTACACTTGTTTTAGCCCTGAGAGGTCTGTATATGATGGCGCAACGCTTTCCTAGGAGGGAGTGGATCAGCCTTCCCTGAAATTTCACTGGGCTATAGCCTTACCTTTTTTCCAGACAAAACCCAATTTGCGAAATCAGCGTATATTCACCTGCGAAATGTGTGGCTACACTTGTTTTAGCCCTGAGAGGTCTGTATATGATGGCGCAGCGCTTTCTTAGGAGGGAGTGGATCTGCTTTCCCTGAAATTTCGCTGGGCTATAGCCTTACCATTTTTCCTGACAAAACGCAATTTGCGAAATCAGCGCATATTCACCTGCGATATAGGTGGCCACGCTTGTTTTAGCCATGAGAGGTCTGTATATGATGGCGCAACGCTTTCCTAGGAGGGAGTGGATCTGCCTTCCCTGAAATTTCACTGGCTATAGCCTTACCTTTTTTCCTGACAAAACCAAATTTGCGAAATCAGCCCATATTCACCTGCGAAATAGGCGGCCACACCTGTTTTAGCCCTGAGAGGTCTGTATATGATGGCGCAACGCTTTCCTAGGAGGCAGTGGATCTGCCTTTTCTGGAATTTCACTGGGCTATAGCCTTACCTTTTTTCCTGACAAAACCCAATTTGCGAAATCAGCCCATATTCACCTGCGAAGTAGGCGGCTACACCTGTTTTAGTCCTGAGAGGTCTGTATACGATGGCGCAGGCTTTCCTAGGAGGGAGTGGATCTGCCTTCCCTGAAATTTCACTGGGCAATAGCCTTACCTTTTTTCCTGACAAAACTCAATTTGCGAAATCAGCGCATATTCACCTGCGAAATAGGCGGCTACACTTGTTTTAGCCCTGAGAGATCTGTATATGATGGCGCAACGCTTTCCTAGGAGGGGGTGGATCTGCCTTCCCTGAAATTTCACTGGACTATAGCCTTACCTTTTTTCCTGACAAAACCAAATTTGCGAAATCAGCCCATATTCACCTGCGAAATAGGCGGCCACACCTGTTTTAGCCCTGAGAGATCTGTATATGATGGCGCAGTGCTTTCCTAGGAGGGAGTGGATCTGCCTTTCCTGAAATTTCACTGGGCTACAGCCTTACCTTTTTTCCTGACAGAACCTCAATTTGCGAAATCAGTGCATATTCACCTGCGCAATAGGCGGCTACACTTGTTTTAGCCCTGAGAGGTCTGTATATGATGGCGCAACGCTTTCCTAGGAGGGAGTGGATCAGCCTTCCCTGAAATTTCACTGGGCTATAGCCTTACCTTTTTTCCAGACAAAACCCAATTTGCGAAATCAGCGTATATTCACCTGCGAAATGTGTGGCTACACTTGTTTTAGCCCTGAGAGGTCTGTATATGATGGCGCAGTGCTTTCTTAGGAGGGAGTGGATCTGCTTTCCCTGAAATTTCGCTGGGTTATAGCCTTACCCTTTTTCCTGACAAAACGCAATTTGCGAAATCAGCGCATATTCACCTGCGATTTAGGTGGCCACGCTTGTTTTAGCCATGAGAGGTCTGTATATGATGGCGCAACGCTTTCCTAGGAGGGAGTGGATCTGCCTTCCCTGAAATTTCGCAGGGCTATAGCCTTACCTTTTTTCCTGACAAAACCAATTTGCGAAATCAGCGCATATTCACCTGTGAAATAGGCGGCTACACTTGTTTTAGCCCTGAGAGATCTGTATCTGATGGCGCAACGCTTTCCTAGGAGGGAGTGGATTTGCCTTCCCTGAAATTTCACTGGGCTATAGCCTTACATTTTTTCCTGACAAAACGCAATTTGCGAAATCAGCGCATATTCACCTGCGAAATAGGTGGCCACACTTGTTTTAGCCATGAGAGGTCTGTATATGATGGCGCAACGCTTGTCTAGGAGGGAGTGGATCTGCCTTCCCTGCAATTTCACTGGGCTATAGCCTTACCCTTTTTCCTGACAAAACCCAATTTGCGAATTCAGCGCATATTCGCCTGTTAAATAGGCGGCTACACTTGTTTTAACCCTGAAAGATCTGTATCTGATGGCGCAACGCTTTCCTAGGAGGGAGTGGATCTGCCTTCCCTGAAATTTCACTGGCTATAGCCTTACCTTTTTTCCTGACAAAACCAAATTTGCGAAATCAGCCCATATTCACCTGCGAAATAGGCGGCCACACCTGTTTTAGCCCTGAGAGGTCTGTATATGATGGCGCAACGCTTTCCTAGGAGGCAGTGGATCTGCCTTTTCTGGAATTTCACTGGGCTATAGCCTTACCTTTTTTCCTGACAAAACCCAATTTGCGAAATCAGCCCATATTCACCTGCGAAGTAGGCGGCTACACCTGTTTTAGTCCTGAGAGGTCTGTATACGTTGGCGCAGGCTTTCCTAGGAGGGAGTGGATCTGCCTTCCCTGAAATTTCACTGGGCAATAGCCTTACCTTTTTTCCTGACAAAACTCAATTTGCGAAATCAGCGCATATTCACCTGCGAAATAGGCGGCTACACTTGTTTTAGCCCTGAGAGATCTGTATATGATGGCGCAACGCTTTCCTAGGAGGGGGTGGATCTGCCTTCCCTGAAATTTCGCTGGGCTATAGCCTTTCCTTTTTTCCTGACAAAGCCCAATTTGCGAATTCAGCGCATATTCACCTGTGAAATTGGCGGCTACACTTGTTTTAACCCTGAGAGGTCTGTATATGATGGCGCAACGCTTTCCTAGGAGGGAGTGGATCTGCCTTCCCTGAAATTTCACTGGCTATAGCCTTACCTTTTTTCCTGACAAAACCAAATTTGCGAAATCAGCCCATATTCACCTGCGAAATAGGCGGCCACACCTGTTTTAGCCCTGAGAGATCTGTATATGATGGCGCAGTGCTTTCCTAGGAGGGAGTGGATCTGCCTTTCCTGAAATTTCACTGGGCTACAGCCTTACCTTTTTTCCTGACAGAACCTCAATTTGCGAAATCAGTGCATATTCACCTGCGCAATAGGCGGCTACACTTGTTTTAGCCCTGAGAGGTCTGTATATGATGGCGCAACGCTTTCCTAGGAGGGAGTGGATCAGCCTTCCCTGAAATTTCACTGGGCTATAGCCTTACCTTTTTTCCAGACAAAACCCAATTTGCGAAATCAGCGTATATTCACCTGCGAAATGTGTGGCTACACTTGTTTTAGCCCTGAGAGGTCTGTATATGATGGCGCAGCGCTTTCTTAGGAGGGAGTGGATCTGCTTTCCCTGAAATTTCGCTGGGCTATAGCCTTACCCTTTTTCCTGACAAAACGCAATTTGCGAAATCAGCGCATATTCACCTGCGATATAGGTGGCCACGCTTGTTTTAGCCATGAGAGGTCTGTATATGATGGCGCAACGCTTTACTAGGAGGGAGTGGATCTGCCTTCCCTGAAATTTCGCAGGGCTATAGCCTTACCTTTTTTCCTGACAAAACCAATTTGCGAAATCAGCGCATATTCGCCTGTGAAATAGGCGGCTACACTTGTTTTAGCCCTTAGAGATCTGTATCTGATGGCGCAACGCTTTCCTAGGAGGGAGTGGATTTGCCTTCGCTGAAATTTCACTGGGCTATAGCCTTACATTTTTTCCTGACAAAACGCAATTTGCGAAATCAGCGCATATTCACCTGCGAAATAGGTGGCCACACTTGTTTTAGCCATGAGAGGTCTGTATATGATGGCGCAACGCTTTTCTAGGAGGGAGTGGATCTGCCTTCCCTGCAATTTCACTGGGCTATAGCCTTACCCTTTTTCCTGACAAAACGCAATTTGCGAAATCAGCGCATATTCACCTTCGAAATAGGCGGCTACACTTGTTTTAGCCCTGAGAGATCTGTATATGATGGCGCAACGCTTTCCTAGGAAGGGGTGGATCTGCCTTCCCTGAAATTTCACTGGGCTTACCTTTTTTCCTGACAAAACCCAATTTTCGAAATCAGCGCATATTCACCTGCGAAATAGGCGACTACACTTGTTCTAGCCCTGAGAGGTCTGTATATGATGGCGCAACACTTTCCTAGGAGGGAGTGGATCTGCCTTCCCTGAAATTTCACTGCGCTATAGCCTTACCTTTTTTCCTGACAAAACCCAATTTGCGAAATCAGCGCATATTCACCTGCGAAATGGGTGGCCACACTTGTTTTAGGCATGGAGGTCTGTATATGATGGCGCAACGCTTTCCTAGGAGGGAGTGGATCTGCCTTCCCTGAAATTTCGCTGGGTATAGCCTTACCTTTTTTCCTGACAAAAGCCAATTTGCGAAATCAGCGCATATTCACCTGCGAAATAGTCGCCTACACTTGTTTTAGCCCTGAGAGGTCTGTATATGATGGCGCAACACTTTCCTAGGAGGGAGTGGATCTGCCTTCCCTGAAATTTCACTGGGCTATAGCCTTACCTTTTTTTCCTGACAAAACCCAATTTGCGAAATCAGCGCATATTCACCTGCGAAATGTGTGGCTACACTTGTTTTAGCCCTGAGAGGTCTGTATATGATGGCGCAGTGCTTTCTTAGGAGGGAGTGGATCTGCTTTCCCTGAAATTTCGCTGGGTTATAGCCTTACCCTTTTTCCTGACAAAACGCAATTTGCGAAATCAGCGCATATTCACCTGCGATTTAGGTGGCCACGCTTGTTTTAGCCATGAGAGGTCTGTATATGATGGCGCAACGCTTTCCTAGGAGGGAGTGGATCTGCCTTCCCTGAAATTTCGCAGGGCTATAGCCTTACCTTTTTTCCTGACAAAACCAATTTGCGAAATCAGCGCATATTCACCTGTGAAATAGGCGGCTACACTTGTTTTAGCCCTGAGAGATCTGTATCTGATGGCGCAACGCTTTCCTAGGAGGGAGTGGATTTGCCTTCCCTGAAATTTCACTGGGCTATAGCCTTACATTTTTTCCTGACAAAACGCAATTTGCGAAATCAGCGCATATTCACCTGCGAAATAGGTGGCCACACTTGTTTTAGCCATGAGAGGTCTGTATATGATGGCGCAACGCTTGTCTAGGAGGGAGTGGATCTGCCTTCCCTGCAATTTCACTGGGCTATAGCCTTACCCTTTTTCCTGACAAAACCCAATTTGCGAATTCAGCGCATATTCGCCTGTTAAATAGGCGGCTACACTTGTTTTAACCCTGAAAGATCTGTATCTGATGGCGCAACGCTTTCCTAGGAGGGAGTGGATCTGCCTTCCCTGAAATTTCACTGGCTATAGCCTTACCTTTTTTCCTGACAAAACCAAATTTGCGAAATCAGCCCATATTCACCTGCGAAATAGGCGGCCACACCTGTTTTAGCCCTGAGAGGTCTGTATATGATGGCGCAACGCTTTCCTAGGAGGCAGTGGATCTGCCTTTTCTGGAATTTCACTGGGCTATAGCCTTACCTTTTTTCCTGACAAAACCCAATTTGCGAAATCAGCCCATATTCACCTGCGAAGTAGGCGGCTACACCTGTTTTAGTCCTGAGAGGTCTGTATACGTTGGCGCAGGCTTTCCTAGGAGGGAGTGGATCTGCCTTCCCTGAAATTTCACTGGGCAATAGCCTTACCTTTTTTCCTGACAAAACTCAATTTGCGAAATCAGCGCATATTCACCTGCGAAATAGGCGGCTACACTTGTTTTAGCCCTGAGAGATCTGTATATGATGGCGCAACGCTTTCCTAGGAGGGGGTGGATCTGCCTTCCCTGAAATTTCGCTGGGCTATAGCCTTTCCTTTTTTCCTGACAAAGCCCAATTTGCGAATTCAGCGCATATTCACCTGTGAAATTGGCGGCTACACTTGTTTTAACCCTGAGAGGTCTGTATATGATGGCGCAACGCTTTCCTAGGAGGGAGTGGATCTGCCTTCCCTGAAATTTCACTGGCTATAGCCTTACCTTTTTTCCTGACAAAACCAAATTTGCGAAATCAGCCCATATTCACCTGCGAAATAGGCGGCCACACCTGTTTTAGCCCTGAGAGATCTGTATATGATGGCGCAGTGCTTTCCTAGGAGGGAGTGGATCTGCCTTTCCTGAAATTTCACTGGGCTACAGCCTTACCTTTTTTCCTGACAGAACCTCAATTTGCGAAATCAGTGCATATTCACCTGCGCAATAGGCGGCTACACTTGTTTTAGCCCTGAGAGGTCTGTATATGATGGCGCAACGCTTTCCTAGGAGGGAGTGGATCAGCCTTCCCTGAAATTTCACTGGGCTATAGCCTTACCTTTTTTCCAGACAAAACCCAATTTGCGAAATCAGCGTATATTCACCTGCGAAATGTGTGGCTACACTTGTTTTAGCCCTGAGAGGTCTGTATATGATGGCGCAGCGCTTTCTTAGGAGGGAGTGGATCTGCTTTCCATGAAATTTCGCTGGGCTATAGCCTTACCCTTTTTCCTGACAAAACGCAATTTGCGAAATCAGCGCATATTCACCTGCGATATAGGTGGCCACGCTTGTTTTAGCCATGAGAGGTCTGTATATGATGGCGCAACGCTTTACTAGGAGGGAGTGGATCTGCCTTCCCTGAAATTTCGCAGGGCTATAGCCTTACCTTTTTTCCTGACAAAACCAATTTGCGAAATCAGCGCATATTCGCCTGTGAAATAGGCGGCTACACTTGTTTTAGCCCTTAGAGATCTGTATCTGATGGCGCAACGCTTTCCTAGGAGGGAGTGGATTTGCCTTCGCTGAAATTTCACTGGGCTATAGCCTTACATTTTTTCCTGACAAAACGCAATTTGCGAAATCAGCGCATATTCACCTGCGAAATAGGTGGCCACACTTGTTTTAGCCATGAGAGGTCTGTATATGATGGCGCAACGCTTTTCTAGGAGGGAGTGGATCTGCCTTCCCTGCAATTTCACTGGGCTATAGCCTTACCCTTTTTCCTGACAAAACGCAATTTGCGAAATCAGCGCATATTCACCTTCGAAATAGGCGGCTACACTTGTTTTAGCCCTGAGAGATCTGTATATGATGGCGCAACGCTTTCCTAGGAAGGGGTGGATCTGCCTTCCCTGAAATTTCACTGGGCTTACCTTTTTTCCTGACAAAACCCAATTTTCGAAATCAGCGCATATTCACCTGCGAAATAGGCGACTACACTTGTTCTAGCCCTGAGAGGTCTGTATATGATGGCGCAACACTTTCCTAGGAGGGAGTGGATCTGCCTTCCCTGAAATTTCACTGCGCTATAGCCTTACCTTTTTTCCTGACAAAACCCAATTTGCGAAATCAGCGCATATTCACCTGCGAAATGGGTGGCCACACTTGTTTTAGGCATGGAGGTCTGTATATGATGGCGCAACGCTTTCCTAGGAGGGAGTGGATCTGCCTTCCCTGAAATTTCGCTGGGTATAGCCTTACCTTTTTTCCTGACAAAAGCCAATTTGCGAAATCAGCGCATATTCACCTGCGAAATAGTCGCCTACACTTGTTTTAGCCCTGAGAGGTCTGTATATGATGGCGCAACACTTTCCTAGGAGGGAGTGGATCTGCCTTCCCTGAAATTTCACTGGGCTATAGCCTTACCTTTTTTTCCTGACAAAACCCAATTTGCGAAATCAGCGCATATTCACCTGCGAAATAGGCGACTACACTTGTTTTAGCCCTGAGAGGTCTGTATATGATGGCGCAGCGCTTTCCTAGGAGGAAGTGGATCTGCTTTCCCTGAAATTTCACTGGGCTATATATATAGCCTTACCTTTTTTCCTGACAAAACCCTTTTTGCGAAATTAGTGTATTCATCGCCGAAATAGGCGGCCGCACTTGCTTTAGTCGTGATAGTTGTGTATGTGACGGCGCAGCGCTTTCCAGAGGAGGGAGTGGATCTGCTTTCCCTGAAATTTCACTGGGCTATATATAGCCTTACCTTTTTTCCTGAGAAAACACAATCAGCGTATTCATCGCCGAAATAGGCGGTCACACTTGCTTTAGCCGTGAGAGTTCTGTATTGTACGAGTTGGAGTCGGGTATGTAAATATGTGGTAGCTGGCCCACGCCGTCGTCCAACTCACCCACGCTTGGGACGTGGTTGTAGGGAGGGACTTGCTCTTATCGAGAACTAGGAGTACGGGATTAATTTACTATATTTAGATTACGACAGGAGACACATTTCAACACTCTAGCATGACTGCCAAATGGAGCACGCAAGAGGAAGCACAACGAGCAGCCGAAAAACTGCTGCTTAAAAACTCTCTGTCCTCCCTAGATCCCTAGGTGAGGGAAAACTGCCATTCAACCTCCGTCCACTCGGACTGTCCAAAGTCGTCGTTGGAGGCGTAGTAGACCCGCCTTTGAGGAGGAGGGTTCACACACTCTCTTCCGCCCTTTGGTCTCACTGAACACACTGCGTAGAGCGGTTTCTAGTACACATGGGTTGTCACGCTTGACCCCAGCTATCGCCTCTTGATTCCAGAGCTGGCTTCTCAGGTACCCGCCACGGCTGTCAGCAGACTATGACTCTCCAAAACGTATTGTCGCAGCGGACCGAAAAGGGTTCGAAGGTCGCTACCCCCGCAGGACGTTTGTGATGCCTGCTTGGTCGATTGTTGATAAATAGTCGGAAACCGACTTCACTGGCTATCTGCCTTTCTAGTGCAGGATAATATTCTACTCATATATATAAAATATCCACTATGAGACTTCCGACGGATACAATTTCGTTTACTGAAGCAGAACATGCATGAGTCGGATATTCTAATGGCAAAGCTTTCTTTCATATGGGAGATATAGGCTACGTGGGAGCTAGGTTACGCGGACGCCTGCATGCAGCGCGCAGTCTGCCATTTGAGAAGTCTGCCATTTGGAAAGAATAAAGTTGACAGCAGCTTCGATGGACAATAAAGAAGAAAGCTATTTAATATTGCCTGTTGTAAGCAGTTCCATGGTTTCAGACAAATTTATAACTCTATTAGGTGAAGCTGTATAGCTAGGTAAAACTATTCTGAACAAAAAGAAGATATTCCAAATGGTCTGTACATTTATTGCGACGCACTATAGCGTATGCATCCAGCCAATTTTTCCGCGTGCAAGTGGTGTTGTGGTGCATCCTTGGGCGTGTTTCGGAATTTCTGATCTTGGGCACAGATAAATCGCACCGTTTATTCAAAAATTTACTGACGACAGACACCGCTGGCTTCTCTGTCGTAAGCGCAGCGTACAACTCCAGACGATGTCACCCAGCTGCAGAGAGTAGTCGAAAACATGGAGGAAAAAGAAAAACGGTCGCAAAGAAAAGTTTCACGCGCTTCTCCGCCTGCCTTCCCTGGTGGCGCACGTTTTTTTTTTTTTTCTTTCCCCTCTTAGCTACATATACTGCGGTTACTCGGTCACGCTACCCGGCCTTGGGCTCGGTTCTCTCCTCTTTCCCGCATTCTTCCCCGCCGCTGGACTGTTTTCCTATACTTCCTTTTTTTTCGCTTAGCCCGAGACACCAGAGGGTACATCAGCTTGTCGTTGGAAATAGGTATGCGCGTTTGCTCTAACAAGCTTTGAAAGAATCCTTTACATTGTTTGTTCGGTCGCACTCAAATCTCACAATAGGTCGTATTCTTTCTCCTTGCGTTTTTCACGCAGTGCTTAATTAGTATTTTTGCTTGTCATGGTTCATGCGAAGGCACCTCCTACCCAGTCGAACCGGACCAGCTGCGAACGAACTAGTTTAACGCCAATGCAAAGCGTTTTACCAATGCGGACAAACAGAAAATGCGGCCTTTTAGCGAAACGTGAGTTGAAACCAAGCAACAGTCGAGCAAAGTCATTAAAAAAAGAATTTAGAGAAGTCCAGAGTCGCAGTCTGGTGCTTCTGCAGTCTGCATCAGCTGCGGCAGCATGTAAAATGCTTATTATCGTAGTTATGTACTCAGTGCAATACATCTTATGCTGCTGCAAAGGTCAATCGGCAACTAAAGCTGACCCGGTGCATTGCCGTCTTGTTGCACCGACGAGCGTTTGGCGCGCTCGGCGTCCAATCGTGCTCTGACGGAGGCCCAGCCCGTGTGGCCGGCCGCGTGCCGATGTAGCTGGAAGTAGACGTCGGGCCGACTGTTTTCGGAAGACGGGTGGCCAGTGAAGCCGGCTTCCGACTATTTCTCAACAATCGGCCAAGCATCGGCAGTCTAGGGTTGATTGGGATACCGGGCCGCCTGCGGCGAAGGTGAAGCAGCCTTTAAGCACTCCCCTTATGTGGGCCGATCTCTAAGAATAGTCCAATACCGGGCCTACCCGCGGCGGAGGTGCAGTTCGCCATTAAAGGGACACTAAAGGCAAATACTAAGTTGACGTGGACTGTTTAAATACCATTTCAGAAACCTCGAAACGCTTGTTTCGTGCCAAGAGAAGACTTAATTTGCGAGAAAATGGCATTTGAAGGGCCCGAATACCTTTATCTGAATTCAAATCTCCCGCCACCCAACCGGGGGCAGTGGTGACGTTGCATACGCTATCACCCACCACTACCTAGATGTTGCATCACCAGCCTTTGTTGTCGTCGGTGAGTAAAACGGCGCCCGCCAGACGGCGATAATGAGCCAGAGCGGCGGATTCGCCGCTGCAATTGATTTTTGGTCAAGTGGCGTAATGCACCCTTTGGGTCGTATCTTGCCACGTAAAGATAATCGGCATCTGCCTTGCTTGAGTTTTCTTTTTTGAAAACTCGGCGTTCACTACTTTTCTGTCGAGAATGCTCTGTCGTACTGATAACGCGCATGCCGTTCGTGACTTGGAAATGCGGTGAAGAGAGATGACGATTATTGTTTTGGGGCAAGATACGACCCAAAGGCTGCAATACTAAATTTCTCTACTATATAGAAATTTCGGGGGGCGGAGGCGTGTGCCCGGCGGTCACCGCCTCACTACGCCACTACTTCTCTCTCATGCAGCCGAAATGGGGCTTTCGTGTCCAAAGAGGTTATTTTTACGTATTATATAACCCCCTTAGACGTCGCGTACTAGAAGCGAGGAAAGGGGTGGATCGCAAGTCCACTGCCACAATTGCAGTGCGTTGCACATGACAATTAAAGCCTATGTATATATATTGAGTGCTTAACTAACGTAAATAGTAATAATAAGGAAATGGTTGGTTCGCCAAGCTGGGACACCGCCAGCTCAGTCGGCATAAGTGATAACATGGCACAGGCAAACGACGGTGATTGTAAACAAAAGATTGAAGACCCCGCACCGCGACATGCGAATTGAATTTTCCGCTGGCGGAGGCTGCAACTGTGACTCGCGCTGTGTTGGCCGAACTCGAAGACGTGAAATAATTTTGTTCGTACTGACTAGAACGTATACATTACAGATGCGCAGTTTTGCATATTCCGACTCGACTTTCAAAACGCGAGCGCTATGCTGCCAGCTTGCGGGGAAAGTCCGAGTCTACCTTTTCTTTCATTTTTCTTTTTTTTAGCGCGTCCTTTGATATTTCCGCAAGACCTCAAATGCACAGATTTTCGCTAGAAAGATTATGCCCTCGTCTATTTGGCAATTCAAGAGTGGTGTTACTTCCGTATCAGTGCTTATGCCTCCGTGATACACAGAGCAATGCACAGAGACATGGCTGCTACAGCGGCGCTGTGTTGGACAGCAGCCAAACGGCCAGCCAGTCACAGCCAATGGGCCTTCATGCGCCCAAGGCCGAGCCAGACGAGCAGACAGCAGCGAAGTGTTAAAACTGTTTAAACCCGAGTGTACGTTGGGGGATAGTACACCGCGCCCGAACAACGTCCACGTAGTACAACCGTTGAGAGACCGGGGAAGCAGGCGAGATGGCGGCGCGACTTTGCTTTGCCTACAGGACGGCGGTGAGTTCTCTTCCGCGCTTCGCGATCACCTGTTTCAGCGGGGTGACGAGCAGTATCGTACCATGCGGAGTTACTGAACATGTGGCAGCTGTCCCAGTGATGGCGTGATAAAGGCTTCGCTGAGATTACGCTACTGATTGAGCACGTTTTCTTTTGCAGCTCCTGCAGAGGTTTTCCGTTCGTGGCTATGCGTCGTCTAGCGTGGTAAGATACCTATTTTGGCGGTGTCATGTACGGCATCGCTCGACTTACAGCCTTACGATTCCCCCCTCCCACCACCCACTTCTCCATGTTTTTCCGGTTGTGTAGCCCACAACCAAGATGTTCATCAACGGAGAGTTCGTCGAGTCCAAGACGACCGAGTGGATTGATCTCATGAACCCGGTAATTACGACATTTAATTATTTGCGCCTTCTCCCCTGCTAATATTGAAGTTGGACTGTCGTGTGATCCATGCAGTATCGTTGCAGCATCGAAAAGTTTATACCGCGTCTAAACAGAGACGGCCGCGAACGAGTTTACCTTATCTTTCACTGTTATGACAGATAAGCGAGTTGCAAGGATATCGGCTCTTTACCTTTGGCGCACGACTGTGACAGACGGTCAAGGTCACGAATCGACGATGCTAGGAGTGTTGTTGTAAATTACAAGTTACTATTTTACCATTTATTTTCCAGGCAACCAACGAACCCGTAACCCGTGTGCCAGTGTGTACGAATGATGAAATGGAAGCGGCCGTCGGTGCTGCAAAGGAGGCCTTCAAGACGTGGTCGCAGACGTCAATTTTGACGAGGCAGCAGTCCATGTTCAAGTTGCAGAATCTCATCAAGGAGAACATGGTAGGAAAGAAACGATACATTGGAAGGATGCAGAGTTGTGCAACTGGCATTTGCAACCTTTTTTTGTGCAGAAACGAATTGCTGCAAACATCACAGAGGAGCAGGGAAAAACGTTGGCAGACGCTGAGGGAGATGTGCTTCGAGGCTTGCGTGAGTACGCAATGTTCAAGATTGTCAGATGGTTTCTGCGATAACATTCTTTTACTTTGCAGAGGTTGTCGAACATGCTTGTGGAGTTACTTCTCTACAGTTGGGCGAGACCTTGCCATCCATCACTAAAGACATGGACACACTCTCCTACCGCATTCCGCTTGGCGTCTGCGCTGGCATCACGCCGTTCAACTTTCCTGCCATGATCCCTTTGTGGGTAAGTCCCACTTACCCTTGCCCTTTGTCTACAATATCAAATCATGCTTGCATACATACACACAACAGCATCAATAAACTTAATCAGATAGCTGTCAGATTCGTTTACTTGTATTCCTCACTAGACTCCCTCTCCCAAACAATCAAAGCTAACACTAGCAAGCTGCTCTCCTTGCATAGAAAATCTTAGTGGGTACAATTCCTATATTTACTCCAGACTAATGAACTTGCTTTTGACTGTCAGTATCCGTTGCCCCTAGCAACGAGACGCTCTCCTGTTAAGCAATAATCCTTGTCGCCATACTTTGCAAATTCAATACATTGCATATATTCAAGTACGTTTTATTTCCAAGGATGAGAACAGAGTGGGACCAGTTTACCAAACTTCCCAAATTCACATTGCTTAACCTATTATCGTCAAGGCTTGCTCTCCTCTCCTACCTTGCTTAAACCTGCACAGGATGTGCTGTATGTAATTAAAACAAAAGTAGAACCTCCTTTTGATTGTTACAAACTCTTTCAACGCAGATGTTTCCTCTGGCCCTAGTCTGTGGAAACACAATCGTGATCAAGCCTTCAGAACGCGACCCTGGAGCCACGATGATTTTGATGGAGCTGCTCCAACAGTGCGGTGTGCCAAAAGGGGTGGTCAATGTCTTCCACGGAACACATGAATGTTTGTATTTCAGGTCCATCTGTGTTCTCCCAATTGCTAATGTGACACCTCTCTCGTTACAGCTGTCAGATTCATCTGTGACCACCCCGACATCAGAGCAATCTCGTTTGTGGGATCTGACACAGCTGTAAGTTGTTTTTCTCTATTCTCTCAACTGTACGTAGTTAAGTGACTAGAGCAGCCTGTTTTGCAATCAGCAGTGGTGACCTGGAATCGCTATAGTATATGCGTCTTGTTTGCAGGGCAAGTTCATCTATGAACGAGGCTCGAAGAACGGCAAAAGGGTGCAGTGCAATATGGTGAGGCTTTTGTTTGGCTTCTTGCAAAGTCTAATGCAAGGAATTAGCAGAGAATACAACTTGTGTTCATTTTTTATGACACTGCACAAGCTTTTTCACAAGTGTGCGCAGTCTGTATGTATGCGCACCAACTGTTCCTGTGGTCTTTCTCCTCCAAAACTATGTGCGAAAGTACACATATATCACTATATGTGCAACTGTGCCCCCTGTTGAAAAGTTAAGGAGTTTCTGGTGCCATATTTGTGTGCCAACATCTCCTACCATGTCAACAGCAACAAAAAAAAAGATGCATGCACAGCGAAGGTGGCAGGCACTCTACACTGCATTTTACACTCGTGTGGACAGACCGTGCGCATGTATGCATGGTGCCATGCGAACCCTTGGACCATGTTCCAGGTATTGTGGGCATCATCAATTACCATATAATGAAAAATGCTCAAACAAAAGCTCTTTCGAGTTCAGATCTTTTGGAAATGCTTTTAGTGTGCGGCCCTATTTTTCACTGCCACCCATGCTTACGCAGCTTGCTCAAGACAGAGTTTTGCTGGAAATGGGTTAATTATTTGCATAGGGGGGCACCATTTAAGTGAGCCTAAGAGAAGTAAGGCACGACGTTCTTGGGAATCAGGAAACACTTTTCTAGAGTTTGAGGGAAGTGAAGGCCGAAAAAAACAGCTTAAGGTGGGACTGATCGTGCTGCAATATATTAATGTCCTGCACACACGAGACTCTGTGATGCCACAAATTTTGACAAGAATTGGCCTATGCCTGTAATAAACCTCATAGCACATTCGAAGATAACACTTAACCCTGCAACATTTTTAGGTTATACGAAGAGGTTAGAAGTCAGCATAATGTAAAAAAAGAGATGTTGAAATCAGTGGAATGTGGATTACAGCAGTTTAGTCAAGTTAACGAGTGCCCAATTAACATTGTGCCACACTGCTTACAGGGAGCGAAGAACCACGGTGTGATCATGCCCGACGCAAACAAGGAGTACACGCTCAACCAGCTGACAGGCGCCGCCTTCGGTGCGGCCGGACAGAGGTGCATGGCACTGAGTACCGCCGTTTTTGTCGGAGAGGCCAAGAACTGGATCCCCGAGCTCGTGGAACGTGCGAAGAAGCTCAACGTGAACGCCGGCCATGTTCCGGGCGCCGACCTTGGCCCAGTCATTTCTCCACAAGCCAAGAAACGCATCTGTGACCTCGTCGAGAGCGGAGCGCAGGAAGGAGCGAAGATTATTCTGGACGGCCGCAACATTAAGGTGCCCGGCTTCGAGAAGGGCAACTTTGTGGGACCCACCATCCTTACAGACGTGAAGGTAAGCGACACGATGCACAGGTCGTTCAGTATTTGTCAATAGCATGACTGAAGTGAATGTGCGAAGTCTGCAATGAACACAAGAATGTCATAGGCACTTGACTACTGGTGCATGTTACAGCAGTGCATTGAAGCACTGTATCGACAGGACAATATACTGAGTGATGCATTTTTAAGATGACACTTTACCTTGGGAGCTCTTGACTAAATACACGGGAACCGCAAAATTGCTTTGCTCAGCATCAACTGCATCGAATTTGATGAGGTTTGTTGCATTAAGAAGAAAATGTTTAAATCTGCCACCTGTCGGGAGCAAAGTCTTGTTTTCCATTTTTTAAACAAAGAGTGTTGACTATCCCAAAATTAAAGCAAAATGAGACGTCAAGTTTACAGCTCTTAACTCGGATGCTTTAACAGATGCAGCTTACAGAACTGTATCTGGCTTGGTGCAGGCTTACGGATTTCATTTGTAAGCTGTGTGCTTGTCTTTTTCATGCACTCGGGTCGAGTGTATGTCGCTGAAGTTTGACGTGTGCAACAAATGCTAGAGCTCTCAGTTACTGTTGTCCTCCGCTAGTTCAAGCGTCTCCTCTCTCCACTGTCTTCTTCCCCACTTTGAGTGAGTTGTTCACAGTAACGTGATCGCTTTTCCACGAGTTGGAGTTTGGTTTAGTAAAGTGGGCCGACCCCAAAGACGATGAAATTGAAGGTAGTTACTTGGTAGGCCAATGCTGCTACACAATGCGTCCTCGCAGTATTGCAATCTAATCCTGGGGGCAATGAAACGTCATGCACCCACACATCTAATAGCATTAACCAATAGAGACAACCAATAAGTGCACCCCCACCAGCATACCTCAGCAAGTCTTCCAGGGAGCTATCGCTTGAAATTGCCAATCATTGTACGGCCGTTCCCAGACGCCGCCAACACTTAAAAAAAAAAAATGTCGGATGCAGTTATATGTGGTTTCACAGCATCTATCGGAACCTCCTTCTATCCTTGCAGCCCAGTATGCGTTGCTACCGGGAGGAGATTTTTGGACCCGTGCTGCTGACCCTCAACGTGGACACAATGGACGACGCTATCTCTCTCATCAACTCCAACCCTTACGGCAACGGCACTGCCATATTCACCACGAATGGCGCCACTGCAAGACGGTATACCCAAGAGATTGACGTGGGACAGGTAAGCGCCACTAGTGGGGCCACGCCAAAGTGCTATTCATCCAGCCAGACCCAGCATTACATGTACGCATGCAAGCAAACAGCGCAACAGAGAGCACTCTTTTGTGGCTGTATGTTGGCGACCGTACAATAGACTGATCATGCCATGTTCAGAGCGCATGCACACCATTCCTGCCTGTAGACTTTGCCTCTTTCCCACTGCACTTTTGTTCCAAGGCAAACTAGATGGGGTTCGAGATGGTACAAACAGTACATGCTTCTTACCACTGTCGCCCTTCTGTCCACTAACTATATTTTGTGGCAACAACATAACGCAATATGTCATGAAATTGGTGCATTAGGGGACTACCTCCGCTTTTCGCTTGGTTCTTAGTTTTGTTAAGCAAAACCTCTACCAAACATTCATGTCAGTGTTTGCCTTGAAAAACATTTCAACGGTGCTGGGAATTGCACTATATATATATATATATATATGAGCTCTGAAGGAGCTTCAACTAAAATTCACCTCATGAGAGCTCGTCTAAACGAACAACCAGGGCATTTACATGAGCCTGACAGAAATGGGTTGAATTGGCTTGTCAACCTGTCGGCGCACATGTAAATGCAGACGGGTCAAGCCGACCAGCGCCAAGACCTGTGCAGAACCACAGAGACATTGCGATTTACGTGTCAGCAGTGTTATCAGGACAATGCAAAGACAAGCACTGGGCAGTGCAACCTCGTTGTAACAATAAAACGTACGAAATAGAGCTGTTGCAGACTGTTGTAGGAACCGGTAGCCCAGTCTTAACGTGTTGATGGCTCGGTGCTGCCGTTGCCCACACCCATGAGATAGACGTTCATGTAAAACATGCTCACGTCGGGCTCGGTCGGCCCGATTTCTGACTCAACCCATTAACATTAGATTCGCACTATTGCTGCAGATGTGTTACTTAGCCACCACTATCTAAGAACTCAGAATTAAAGCTTGTGACTTTTTGCCTGTTGCAGGTTGGTGTGAATGTGCCCATTCCTGTACCACTGCCCATGTTTTCTTTCACTGGATCCAGAGGCTCGTTTTTGGGTGACAACAACTTCTACGGCAAGGCTGTAAGTACTTGCTGCAGGTTTTGTGATGACCTGGTTGCTGAATCCGACTTCTTAACTCGCAGGGGGTCAATTTCTACACGCAACTGAAGACCGTGACCCAGCTCTGGCGTACGCAGGACTCGACGCACACAAAAGCGGCGACTGCCATGCCAGTGATGCGCTGAGAACACGAAACCATCACTCATCCCATCAACTTCGTACAAAGATTTTCAATAAAGTGCTTCCATGATGTAAGAAGGCTGGCTAAAGTGTTTGACATCAAGGAAATCTGCCTTTGCATCACAGCATAGTTTCACAATGTCAGCAGACGTAAAAAAAAAAAAAAAGCAGGTACAGTTGAACCTTCATATGATGAACACAGATGTAATGAAGTAAATCTAAAATTTACTAATTCTTTTTTTCCACTGGTAGCATGTGTACTTATAACAGATCTCGGATATGACGGAAATACTTTTGTATCGGATGTAACTTCATTACTATAACAATGTTTGACTGCAGGGAGGTACAGGGAAGTGTTAGGTTCAAACTATGCACAAGACACACACTTGCATGGTCAGTTCAAAATTATAGCACAAGTTGGCTGTTCCGAAATTTCGCCCACACTGGTTAGAACTGTAGCTTTTACGGCATTCTCAAGACAGTACGCACAATGTAATGGTTACTTATTTTTTTTTCTCCTATAAAACAAAATGCTTCACAAACTCTGATTTGTACTGACTGCCCAGCCCAGCTCCCGTTCTTCTGCGCTGTTGGCGTGAGGTTGCGGGACACGGTGAACGGTAGTCACTCAGTGTCTGTCGACGTCCCACCGAAAGAGAGACTGGAGCTGCGCTTTCTGGCAGTAGTAAACATTCTAGTTGCTCCTATATCGTACATAAAAAATGGCCTCGTGTGTCTAAATTCTCACAATATACAAGCTGCACCGTCCAATCCAAAAGTTCCGCATAGCTGCGCCACCAGGCTTGTCAGCCTGTTGCGCTGTCGTGCGCGTGTGGAAGGGGGCACTGTCCATATGGCCTCGGAAGAGTCGTCGCCGAACATCGCTTCGATGCACCGCGATTGGTCTGCGACACAGACACGTCTATGATTTCTTTTAAAAAAACTGGTTCTGAAGCGTAATACTTGTCGCCAGCATTATGCTTAAGAATCGTCGTCACGTGGCAAGATGCAGGCGCCAGGTCGCCACGTATGTTCTTAGTGACACATTGCTTCAGGCACCACAAACGTTCTGCGTCGTCTCTGACCAGTCGTGGCGCTTGAAGGCCTTGTCTCGGCGACTGTGGGCGTTCCTCGGATCTCGAGCGTGCAAGGTGGCACACGATGTCTCCGACGGTGGGGCCTGTGGCTAGGAGCCTGCGGCACTGTCCTGGTTTGTAAGCCACACGCTGGGCACCCATTGGGGCTCTCGCTCCAGAATGGCCACCTCCTTGAGCAACTCGCTGTAGGCACGGTCCAGATCCGAATTGACAATGACCATGTCGAAGTAGTGGCCGTAGGTCTCCTCCATTTGTCGTGCCCGTTCTATGGTCTCCCGCAACTCCTCCTCTCGCACGGGGACGCCCTGGCGGGCGCGGTGCTGTCGGAGTTTCTCCAAAGATGGCGGTGCCACAAAGACCACGTATGGCTTGAGGTCAGAGTGCTTCAGCATCTTCAGAGACTGCCAAAGAAGAAGAGAGCGAGACAGGGTGAGTATGCTGCAGTTGACACCACTCTGTCTTGCTGCCATGCGCCATTCATTAGACAAGCAAGCCTGAGATGCTCTTCTGTTTCATCTTATTTCTGAAACCCTAAGACAACACTTATTTTAAAGGCAAACTCAATACTTCACTTCGGTTAATTTGGCTATAAAACAGCATACACAGACATCTCGGAGCAGCTCGTGCGATCCGATTTCAATGCGATGTCCAGATGCTCTGGGTTTTTGGCCATTTCCAACTAACAGTAATGGTGGAATTTCTGTGTGTCAGTATCAATAACAGTGATTTTTCCTGGCTTCTCGCGACACATTCACTTGCATTTGAAGCTCAAGATTTTGCAAGAAAGCGGATTTTTATCTACACTCTCAGAAATGGCTTTTAATGTGGTCCAAAATTTAATTGCAGTTGGCTTTTAACACGAGCGTTGGGGGGGCTTAGGAATGGGGCAGCAATCTCTTGGCTGTCCTGCTGAGTATCTGCAGTGGTACTCATTCCAAAGTTCAAGGAGGCCAACCGCAATGGCATTTTGGGCCAAGAAAGAAGCCTAGGTACAGAGTAGCTTCGGTGCAAAATTTTAAATTTGAAATGGGAGTGAATACATCATGAAAAGCTAGCAAAAGTATACATTTTTGATACGGAAACTGACCCCCCCCCCCCGAAGAAATATGCTGCTATTACTGCTCGTCAGAAGCAACACGACTCGCATGGCCTCCGAGATTAAATTATGGGGTTTAACGTGCCAAAACCACTTTCTGATTATGAGGCACGCCGTAGTGGAGGACTCCGGAAATTTCGACCACCTGGGGTTCTTTAACGTGCACCTAAATCTAAGTAAATGGGTGTTTTCGCATTTCGCTTCCATCGAAATGCGGCCGCCGTGGCCGGGATTCGATCCCGCGACCTCGTGCTCAGCAGCCCAACACCATAGCCACTGAGCAACCACGGCGGGTGCCTCAGAGATTAGCCATTTCTCATGGCAAGGTGGAAAATCTCTGAGGTGATGTGCCGGGACTTGCGTCATACCCACCAACCACCGAGTGCACGCGTCATCCCCTTAGGTGCAATATAAAGGCTGAAATAAGAAAATTCGACAATTACCAGCCCTGCAGCATTGTCAAGATTGCTTCAGCTTTATACTCTACTCGTATGGCATATCCAATTTAGCCAAAGTGAAACAGTTGTCCCTTAAGTGGCTCCAAGTTATGCTGCGCTTGAAAACGAATGAGCAGTTTCCCTCTCACTTTCTCTACCCTCCCCATAGGCACTCTCCCCTCCCCTAGATGATATGTGGACACTACACGTCGGTGCTTTTACTGTTTGAAAACACCACCAACATCCGCTTATCGCGGCTGTGTTCTTCAGCTGCATGCTGTTGCCACTGCATGCACTGCACGGAACAAACATGCTATGCGAGGTGAAATCTGTTGATTGTGCACGACAGGCAAGTGAGATGGGGACAGGCGGGCATGCAACTGCATGGCAAAGACGTGCTAGCAGACGGATTGGAATCGACGTCTCTCGCAGATGGACCGGTTGGCAGCGTTTAGTGTGGTGACATCACATGCAGGACCCTGCTGGCATCACGTGTGAAGAAGGAACCGGAAAATTCCGGCGAGTAGCGCGCAACTGTTTTGGGAATTACCAGAGGTGGTTCGGAGACCCTTTTACGATGCCTTTCCCCAGACTGCAGTACCATGATGTATCAGTCCAGAGATCATCAAAATAACGCAACCCCAAGCGATCTCAGGTGGCATGTAGGCCTGTGAACGCAACTCGTTGATAGCAGTACAGGCTGCGAGCCATCACAATTTGATACAAACATCTGCGAAGCAGACGCCATGCCTCACCTGTGGGTGAAGGTTCAGGACGCAGACCTTGCCAGAGTTCACGACACTCCGAATGGCATCAAGGCTGGTACCGTAGTAGTTACGCTCGTATTCTCCGTGCTCCACAAATTTGCCGGCCAGGATGTCGGCTTCAAATTGGGGCCGGCTAATGAAATGGTAGTCTACCCCGTCTATCTCCGAATCCTTTCGCGGCCGGCTGGTGTCTGGCAAAAACAAGTTGCAAGTCGCTGAAATCAGCAGGCGTCCTCTCTTTCCCTACGATAAAAGCTAGCAATAGAAGAGCGCAAGCTAATGGTGCAATTACAGCAGCAGTCTGGACATAATACTAAGATAGCCAGGTCGAGAGGCCGACCACCGCCTGCAGATATGAGTTAATAGTACATTTCACAGATTCTTTACCCCATTAAGGTGCAGCAAACTGCCATGACGTTAAAGGGACACTAAAGGCAAATATTAAGTCAAGCTAAAGTGACAGATCAGTGCTCAAGACCGTCTGAGGTATCAACATTATCGAGAACAGAGCTTTAGTAATCAAGAAATAGGGGTAAATGAAGGACGTGTATTGCGACTCCAAAGGAGACGTTCAAGTACTAGCCCAATGACGTAGCGACTCCTCATTATAATTCTTTCACTAGTGCTCAACAGTTCATAAGTAAAAAGATCATTGCATTGCATTATGAGATGTAAGAAAGTGCTACTTCTCTATTTCTATTCGATTAGAAAAAGCATCTTTTTGACACTAACAACTCGACAACGATGAATGCGGTCGAAAGATTTCATTTTCATTCGGCTCTGCGCCGCCTGCGCTTACACGTTTCAGCAGTTTCATCATCGTGTAGTGTCGTGCTGCTCTTGCTGGCTCACAAAACTTGCACAAACTGTAAGTAGCAAAGAACGAGGCCCATCGCGACGAGCATCGAAGATCATGTTCACTGCATTCGTGATTCAGTGCGCGCTTTCCCTTCCTCTGTCACACAGTCGGCTCTGTCTTGGCTCAGTTTCTAGCCATACTTTCGTGTTTTGCACAAGGAACTGTAGCCAACAACTTTCAGGCGCTCTTTTGCTCACCGACGGCAGTGATGTCGTATGCACCGTCAGGACTCCCTGCTTGGAGAAGGGCAACTTGAATTGCGCTAGAGGTATGCAGACCCTTCAGATGTAATTTTCGTATCAACCAAGTCTTTTCTTGGCATGAAACAAGAGATGTGAGGTTTCTGGATTGGTATTTTAACAGTCCACGTTGACTTAGTCAATAATTTGCCTTTACTGTCCCTTTAGTGAAGCAATAAATGGGAGGGGGGGGGGGGGGGTGATGAGTAGTGCTTCAGAACTGCTTGTCATGCCCACTGCTTCAGTAGATTTTGAAGACAGACTAATAAGGTATCTCATGTAAGACTAAATAAAAAGATGCCTGCCGAACTTTGGTATCTGTAATGCATTGGGACAAGCATAAACGGAGCAAGCTTTAAGCGGTGTGCAACTTAAATACAGCTTGACAACTTTTTTCATAATAACTCTAAGGCCCTCAACAAAATGAATTTTACGTAATTCGGTTAGGCTTCTAGGATAAATCTCTCCAGACACTCACGAGGAACTGCAGCTGCAAAGCGTTCTGTGTCCTCCATTAGCTTTTGGCGGAGCTCGTGCCTGCCTATGTTGGACGGTCCAACAAGCACCACGGGCCGCTTGCAGTTGGGACGGGGGTAGTAGAGCGACACCTCTTCATAAGTTGGCACTGGCTCGTTTACTTCGGAGTCTGCATGTGTCGCCCAAGACCACACGTCAACAAGTCAACACACACACACAATCTTAAAAGGAGAGAAACATTTGGCAATGTGCTATGAAAGAAAACAGAAAACACTCGCAAAGCAGTGCTATATTGCAACTAAAAGCACGAACAGGTCATTCACAACCACGTGAAGCCAACAGACAGTGAAGCCAGGCAAAGCATAAAGGAAACTGAGTGTGACCCGCCACAGTAGCTTAACCCTTTAGTGACATGTGTTGCCTACAGGCAACACAAAAAAAGAAAAAATTTTTTTTTCATGCTGACTTACGGTATTGAGTACGAAGTTTCTGGCTAAATGTCTTCGGCCAACACTGACTGACAGGCAGCAAGCGTCATTTATTGCTTCCGAGCAGAAATGGAGGGCAAGGAAGACAAAGTTTCTCACGCGACTCGCTTTCTCTACATTAGGGGCGAAGTGACTGAGGGAAATGACCCCTGGAGGGAAATGACCCCTGGAGGGAAATGACCCCTGGAGGGAAATGACCCCGTTTGAAGCATTATGTAGAACCCCACTGTCCAGACTGGGGAGGCGTACTGCTCCTTATCCCATATGCTCTGGCAATGCCCTGCGTTACGCAGCTCATCGCTAAGCCCTCTAACCGACTGGGAGGCAGCCCTTAAGAGTGGCGACCTCTCAGAGCAACTATAGGCTGTCCAGAGGGCCTGCGACAGGGCGGAGGACCACGATCTTCCGACCCCGACGTGGGTGCGGCCCACGACGGCTATGGGAACTCCCTGAAAAGGGAGGTACCCTAACGCCGGTTCCTCAGGACCATTAATAAAGTTCTTTGTCTGTCTGTCTGTCTGTCGCTTTCTCTTGAAAGCCCCTTCAGAGGAGGCAGAACAATGCAAGATCGCCAGCTGTACTGGTGTCGCACACATGATATAAAGCAAGTGAAATGTACACCTACGGTTCACATATGACGAGAGCTGCCCACACAAATTTTAAACGAAGACACAGGTGACTTGGGGTAAAGCTGACTTCCAGTTTTCTGCCTGATGTTTTCCCCCTACTGCTGAAGAAGTCTCCGCAAATTTTTTTTCCTTCTTTAATTGAATACCCTTACTCTATGTGTTTTGCCCATTTAAATAGTAAGTAAAACTTTTTTAATATATATTTATGTGCCGTCAATAAAGGATTAATAGCCATGGTGCTGGGCTGCTGAGTTTGAGATTGTGCATTTGGAAAGGGCAAAATGCAAATACACTCGTGTGCTTAGATTTAGATCATCATCATCAGCCTGGCTAGGCCCACTGCAGGGCAAAGGCCTCTCCCATACTCCCCCAACTAACCCTGTTAAAGAACCCCTGTACACGTTAAAGAACCCGAGATGGTAAAAATTAAAATGGAGTCACCCCACTACTGCACGCCTCATAATCAGATTGTGGTTCTGACGCACAAGACCCCAGGTTCAAATTAATTTAATTTAATTAACTGTTCTTCGCAACCGAAATGTAGAAAGAATAAGGAAAAGGTATATGAAAGTGGACGAAACAACAACTTGTCACAGGTGGGGGCCAAACCCACATCTTCCGCATTATGCATGCAAAGCTCTACCAACTGAGCTTGGCGGCGGCCATCTTCCTGCCCGCTTTTCTTGGGTGCTACATCTAGCCCTGGGAGTATTAGCCAGAGCCACTTATGGTCAAGGCAGCAGATGTGGAACGTCCTTTTAACCACCGGCATCACCTAGCACACAAACTTAGGAGAAGGTCACTGCCTAATAAACCCTCGTGTGCCACCTCACAGCATCAAGGCTGCAAAAGCTGAAACCTCACCAAGCAATGAACAAGAAGCGTAAAGGCAGAATAACTCAAGCCCTGGCTACATTGTCTGTTGACTCCAGCAGTTATAACTAAAAAGAAAGAAAGAAAAAATTCCCTTGGCTCCCCTTACTGTTCTGGTTCAAATAGGTCATGCTGCAAACTTGAGAGACAAGTGCGAATACTGAACTGCAACTTACCATCCCCCAATGTACCAGTTGATCCGCCACTCTTTTTCTTCTTCTTCTTGTGGTGTTTCTTGGCACAAAGAAATTTTCCTGTTGCATAGAGTGCAAACATAATCAGCACCTACGCTTCCGTCGAACAAAAGTAGAGAAGAAATACCTCGCTTGGTCTTCTCCTTTGACCCCGCATCACCGCCAGCCAGAGCTTGTTTCATAGCTTCACGCCTGAACAAAAAACATTGCAGGTTACTGTTGTCATTAGTGTCAAGTAATCATTTGAATTCCTCAATAGCAGTTTTTAAAATATTGTGCTATTTGATGTTCCCTTTGAAAAAAATTCAATATTAGGCTTTCCAAAGTGTAATGCTTGGTTTCCTATATTCAGCTTTGTTGCAATACAGTTGTGTTAAAGGGACACTAAGGCATATGTTAAGTCAATGTTAAGTCAAGCAGTACTAAAATGCCATTCCAGAAACCTCGCAGCACTTGTTTCGTGCCATGAAAATACTTAGTTTAAGAGAAAATCGTGTCTGAAGGGTCCACATATCTTTAGCATGACTCAAATCACCCGCCCCCGAGTGGGGAGTAGTGACGCTGCATACATCATCACTGCCCTTTACTGCTGTTGGCGAGAGTAACGGCGGTGAGTAATAATGCTATGTTTTTTTTTTGTGCAAAACACAAGCACGCCGCCACGGAGGAACCGAGCCAAGACAGAGTATTAGATTCACCACTGCAGCTGCTCTTCGTCAAGTGGCGTGGACCATTCGGGCATTCTGCATCGTCACATGGATGTAGAATACTCTGCTACTCGCAGTTTGTGCGAGTTCTGCGAGACAGCATAGCACTGTGCCATAACAAAACTACTGAAATGCGTAAAAGTAGGCGGCGCAGAGTCGAGCAAAAATGAAATCTTTCGACCACCTGCATCATTGTCAACGGCAACGTCAAAAAGTTTTTTTCTAGCAATCGAATAGAGCTGACAAGTAGCACTTTCTTCCATCTTATGATGCACTGCATGATCTTTTTATTACAAGAGGTTCAGTACAGTCAAACCCGGCTATATCGAACTCGCAAAAAAACGCCTATCAGTTCGATATAGAGCATAATTCGATATAAGCCTGCTAAATAATTGGATGTCATAAAAGCACATCCCATTTATAAAATCACTTTATTGACGAAACTAGCTTAGTTTCGCATAAATTAGTCCTGCATTTTCTTCTGCTTGGGCAATTTCGCTGCCTGCGACGCACGCACTTCCCCACGTTGTCTAAGGAGTCCGAGCAGCTGAGGCCGCAACCTTCCGCATTCGCGCAGAAGCACCGGACTAATGCGAGTGCACCAATCACTTCGGAGGATGTGGGCAAAGGACCGTAGTTGCTTTCCTCAACGTGCCTACTTTCATTTGTGCTCGGTACGATGTCGGCGATGTAGTCTTCGTTTCGGCATCTACCGCCGTCGCGACACCATCATCTGCACTCACTAACTCGTCCACCGTTGATTCGAATGTCCTGGAAATTTTGACAGCTCGCTCCAAACTTCGGCAACGCCGGCAACGGCTTCGTCGCATTCATCAGAATTTACAGTCATCACCGAGCACGCGGAAACCGGCACGTATGAAGAACGCCTCGTACACGGCCGTGCGTACGCGTCGGGCGCCATGGGCACCGGGTTGCGAGTCTGGCCACTTTAGCCCTAATCGTGCTGAGAGTGCTCCTCGGAATCTTGCACGCTGCGGGGATATCGCGTTCGACGCGATTTATGATTTCGATCTTCACGACGAAAGGCGAATTCTGCTGCTTCATCACGGCAACACTGCGGGAGAAGGCCCACAAGGCGCAAACACGATAAACCGGAGAAGCAGCCAGACAACTCGCATTTTCGCCATCTTGCACGAAGAGCACACAAGAGCCTCTGATTGGCTGTCTGAGCAAGCGCTGTAGGCGGGCGAGGATCATTTTTTGCAGGGGAGTGTCGATAGATAGTGATCTAAAGAAAGGAAGGACGCTTGATTCTGCAACCCGTGAGGGAGCACGGCGAAGCGTCGTCAGGAAAGAGGGAGTGAGAAGTGAAAGATAAAGAGGGAGGACAATAGACTTCACTGTGCGCGACAGGGGGTGTCGACGGCTCGCCCGAACAGCCCGAGGCAGCGCGGTCACGGTAGGGAGAGCGGTTGGATGGAGCCGCGCCGCCGGGTTTCCCCGCTACCGCGAGGGAAAGCCAACTTCTGGGGGCACTTTTCCGCCGCTTGACGTTCGATATATCGAGAGTCACTGCAATATTTGTTCGATGTAAGCGTAATTTTTGCTATATATACTCATTGTAACTATACCGTGACCAGAAATTGTTCGATATATAGAATAATTCGATGTAAACGGGTTCGATATAGTCGGGTTCGACTGTATTAGCGACATAATTATAATGAGGAGCACCTATGTCTTTGGGCTGTTACTTGAATGTCATGGGCGAGTCTCAAATCGTGTTTTGTATTTACCTCAATTTCCCGATTACTAAAGCCTTGTTTGCGATAATATTGACACCTTACACTATATCAAGCATTAATCTATCACTTTAGCTTGACTTACTATTTGCCTTTAGTGTCCCTTTAAGCGGTGAATCATGTCTGCCTTGCAGTGAAGCATACCGAGAGCAGTAAGGGGCACTGTAACTGGGTTTAGTAAGCATTCCTTACACATGTATGCACATGCTATCTCCAGCCACAGTACGAACAAAAAGTTTAATAAGTGCAGCCAAGACGTTTAATCAGAATATAAGCATTGATACAGTACTATCTCTTGTTTACACTTCCTCTAGTCATTGCAGCAGTCTGCATTTTTAATTTGTTCATTGATATACTTTTGCGTTATTCCCATTCACTCCCTACAAGCACAAGGGCATCTGCATCGTGATTAGCTGCTCATTAACCTGTTTGTATCTTTGACATTTAGTTCACTAGTTGTACTGCACTAATTTTTGGTCCCATTCTTCCACAGAACAAGTAATTAATTCGGTATGCAGTAGTTCCTATGCATACCAGTTTCCAACCACTTCTCCGCACAACAGCTATTCAATACTGAATTAGAAGATATTCGTCCCAGATCACAATTCGCTTCGAATTCAAAATCTGTTATTTGCATATGCCTGGTTGTCGCAGTCAAATATGCAGTTGCAGTACTTATACTCACATCAAGAGTACACGGAGAATAACACGGAGGCAGCCCTCTATACTGGTTTCTACACCATTGGTACCATGTAGCAAACACAATTCCACACCCCAGTGATTCATGCATTGAAGCACGAAAGTAACTGGAACGCCAACGTATTTCACTGCACACTTTGGGAATGAATATTTCGAAACTGGCGTCATTCTGAAAGTTTGAACTCACTGGCTACAATTCAAGAAATGCAATATATAAGCTGTAAGGTAATAAATAAAAAATATAATTTGTATTTTTGTTAATTATCCGATTATGCATTTTGATTCCTTGTGCAACTAATGTCAGCCTCTTTGAGTAATCCAGCTAAGTGACTAGACTTATGCTATCTGCCACAGGCAATCTTAAAAATTGTGTCTGGGCTAATGAACACCTGGCATATGAACATATTCACCACAGAACAAGTGAGGTGACACGTTTGTACTGTGGGGCTTCCATTGCACGCAGCCTGTAATCGCAAACCCCACCATGTGCATCGTGTACTAGAAGCAGATGAGGTACTTCAGAAAAATAGTTAATTTGGGTTTAATGGCGCAAAAGCGACTAAGGCCATGCTGCACCAGCCACAATATATTAAGAAATCAAATGTTAAAGCAGCGAAAGCTGCGCTAGTTTAGAGTCTGTGCAAAAAAACCGGTTTCTTCTAAAAAGCTCAACAAGTCAGTGAAGGGCACTAGCGGTTAATCTCCGAGTATTGAGGCGAGGTGTAAAGGTATGTGGGAGTTATAGAGATTCTGTAAACGCTTCCGTCTCTGTGTTTCAGTGTTTGGACATGTCATAATAATGTGCATTACTGTGAGTGGCTCATGGCACTTCTCGTATCATTATTGGACGCAACATTATTTCCAAATCACAGTGCTTCAACATATAAAAAAGTTATTTGTTTACAGGACGTTGCAGACCCAAGTAAACGTGCAGAGCGATACATTTCCATGACCGCACTAAGTGCGTAGCTTCCGCAGTGTCGCCTGCCAAGTAGGAAGCACAGTTGTGGGTAAATGGAAGGTGACCCACTGCTGTTGGAAGGACTTGGAAGGAATGAGGCCGGCCAGGGTTTGGTCTTCCTCGCCCTGGCGGTAGGCCTGCCACCAGTTGGGGTCGTCCCGGTTGATGACGTGCAGCACGTCGCCCTTTTGGAACGGGATGCCCAACTCTCGGCATGGAATGTACAGGTCTTCTTCTGGCTCGTAGTCAAAGTGGGCCTATGACAGAGACACATGCAGTGCTTATTTAGTCAGTGCTCAAATTTCGCTTGTATGGCACGCCTAGAAATTCAGAATGCTAGTATGTATTGCTCAGAGTAACGATTGTGTGTCAACAAGTTAACAGACAGGAAGTAAGCAGTATGAATTAGAGTGAAAATAATAGAGCAGCATAGACCAGCTAACCAGTAGCCTAGTATTAGAATAAAAGTATGGGTGTTAAAGGAAGGGAAGCGCAGTCAGGCGTGGCAGAGGAAACAAGATCGTTGGGAGAGACCTTTGTCCTGCAATGAATGTACTGTATTTGTTCGAATACTACGAGGGGATAAAAATTTGACAATGTCAATATGCTACACCTGGCATCATCAACATTGCCATAACGCCATGACGCAGAGCAAAATTTGCTTACTTCGTGTAGCAGTAAGGCTATGCATGATTACATTGCTTATAAAAATTTTGATTTTCCTCCTGGGTAAATTTCAAAACTAGTTTGTAGAATGAAGCGTTACCATAATTTACATATTTAAGGCACTCTGACGCCAGTATATTTTCTAGGGCCTAAAGGGTTTAGAATTTCATTTAATAGAAAAAAAAAGGTGCCAAATACAAATGTCTTATCACCACTCGGGAGATTCCAAGCAGTAACATTAACTCTAATACACATTGAACATCTGCAATCAAAACAGCAAAACGCACATGCAGCCAGTTCATTGGGGTGAACTTACCGTATTTACTCGAATATAAAGCACACTTTCTTTTTTCGATAAAACAAGTCAAAAATTTTGTGTGCATTCGAATACAGTACGACCCTAAATCTGCGTGACCATATCGCCATCGGCATTTCAAAATGGCCACCGTGTAGCTTCCTCCATGTGATGTAGTATATGATGTGCTTAGGTTAGTCTACGATCTGTCTTCCCGTTTTCTGCATTTGCTCCATGAGCATAGAAGTGCGACTGCGAAGACACGCTGTGTTTTTCATGATGCCACAATTACCGTATTTACTCGAATCTAGGACGGCCCCGATTCTAAGCCAACCCCCGAATGTCCAAAGCCAGAAGAAAAAAAGCTCACCTCGAATGTAAGCCAAACAAAAAAGTGAGGACAGCGTTTACAAAATGAAAACAGCATTTATTTAATATGAACATGCCGAGCTCACTCTCCAGATCACATGCACGCTTGCGGACATGCGCAAGCTCGCGTCTGCGCTGCCATGCATGTACATACAGACAGTGCGGTACAGCTTGCATGCATCGAAACGCAGTGCGATCTCTGTGAACAGCTCCTCTTTATTATTGCGCGCTTATTTCCCTTATCGCTGTCATTTCCTCATTACGGCACACGCACAAAGCGTCCCCCGTTGCACCTCCAATAACGAACATTTTTCTCATCGATGCTGAAGTCCCGCCTGGCTTGAACGCTTGACGGTGCCTCTGCGGCTAGAACAACTTTTCGTTTGAAAGGGGCACTATAGTGGCATCGCCTGTTTCGTGCCACTACGATAACACCATGCTATGGGCCATGCTGCACGCCATTATGACACAGGTCAAAATAGCGACGTCGCTCGTGTACTTCAGTTGGCTACTGGGACGGCTAATAGCGGCTGCGATACTGACTTTTCTAGATGGCGCTAGCTATGGACCATATTTATCATTTTCAATTACAAACTGGCATGTTTTCTTTTTTAAATCCTCGAATCCAAGCCGACCCTAGAGTTTGGTATATGAGTACTTGAAAAAGACTATCGCCCTAGATTCGAATAAATGCGGTAAGAGGAAAGTGATCACGTGTGTGGAGACAGACGGAAATCGGGCCACATCATGGCCGTTCAGAGTTCCCAAAACTTGCATGAGAGACTGGTGCATACAGAAGGAGAGGCGTTCTACTCCTACAACTGCTGCGTATGACCCGGCCCCCTGTTTTGAAAGCGATCTGCGATGAAGACAGAGTCTACACGTCTAGGCACACTGTGCTGTGTTCTCGTTGCTTAGTTTGCGTTGAAGTGAGAGGCAGCACAAAGGTCAATTCACTCGCTCCTGTTACCGCATTTCCTCACTCCAGCGTTTTGATAGCGAGTTTCCAAGGTCGTCAAGTGAGATGTGTTCATGTTTGCTTGTGCGCGCAAGACACCATGCTTGCTAATTAGCAAGCGAATGCTTACAAGTTTTTATGGCCAATAAACTAGTATCTTTACTTTGTATAGCTGCCTAATAATTTGCTATCACAGCCGATGCTTCACTTTTCAGGCGAAACTGCGACTTTTATTATTTATCGCAACTTTAGTGCATTGGGAGTAAATCTGTTTTTCCAAATGAGAGAAAGTTGTATTCCTGTATAAAAGAATGAGGTATGCGGCACTGTAAAGGACTTCTCTTTTTCTTGTCACAGAAAACAGGTGCGCGTTACAATTGAGGGCGCATTAGAATCGAGTAAATAAGGTAATTGCAATTGAAGTTCCATTCTTTATGTCCTGTCAGAGCCCATTTGTCCCTCAATAAGGAATTGTGGAAGTGAATCACTGTTGCTGCGCACATATCAAACCACAGGCACACTGCAAAGTCACCTTGACATGGATCATGCCGGTGTCCGTGGCGCGAGGCGTGATGGTCTCCTGGTTACATGGCACTATCAGGAATGTGAGGGTGCCGGTCATTGTTGCCAGCAGGTCACAGACTTCATTCACCGACTTGCCACGCATGCCGATACCGTTCACTTCCAGGATTTCATCGCCCTCGTGTAATAAGCCTACAGGAAGCAGAGAAAAATAAATGTTTGAAACCGGGCTATGTCCTTGTGGCACATTTCGAACTTTACGGTGACACATGGCACAATTAACGAAACAAAAGATCCGTAACGTAGCAATGCTGCAATCAATAGGGTTTTACATCAGAAGAATACATCTGAGCCATAAGGAATGCTACACAGAGGTCTACGAACAAGTTTAGATCGCCTGGGTTTCTGTAATGTGGACGAACATCTTCGCAGGTGAATTTTACTACTATGGTAGTTAAGAGCTTGAAAACTGGGGCGGCATTCTTGAGCAGCAACTTTTGGGGAATATGACCCGTTTCCTAAGATTTCGTGTGGCTCGTCATTTCTTTTTTAGCATTTGGCCAACAGCATTCCTAGCAGTGTGCGAAGAGCTTGGTACTACGCTGCAAGGAATGCTGTTGTCCGTATTCTTCAACACGAAAGTCGTCGTATCCCCCAAAGTGGTTGCTCAGAAATACTGCCCCTACATTTGCCATGTACGTCTGTCAGTCCTTTCCATTACACAAACATTGTCATTGCTAAGTCATCATAAGGCAACACTTTACAACACAAGTGGTAAAGAAAAAAAAAAGCTTTGCATGTTACCTGCCACTTGGGAGTGAAATCATGCCCCTGTGACAATGTGCGCTTGGTAAACAGGAAAGCTAACAACTGAGCTACTGTGCTGCATCTGCGCTTCACAATTTGTGTGGGGTTTTGTCAGAATTCAGCTGTGCCGCTTCGTTTAGCTATGTCAAAGCTGTAGCTGTGCTCATACCAAAGGGCTCAATCTTCCATCCTCTAAGATATTCAAACACTCCATGCACAAGCACCTAGTACGGATCTTATTCCCTTACCACTCTTTTCAGCTGCGCCACCTTTGACAATCCGTCCGATTATGACACTTTCCCCTTCATTGCGCACAGTTGCACCCTGCAAGAAAAAAAGGAAGAGTCAATCAAACGGTCACATCAACCTTTGTCAGTCACGTATGTTGTGAAGACGATAACACCCATCTACAGCTGGGTGCAATATACAACTTCTAAACTTTCCAAGCTGATCCCCCTTAATACTCTTTTCTCCATCTGTCACAGCTACATCGTTATCTCAGAAAGCCCTACGTGGGCACATTCGGGCTTGTTTCAACTTTTCCTGGCTAAAGTGGTTAGAGCAGTTACATAGCTCCCACAGTTTAGATACCGCACCTGCCTCAGCGTCTGTCCAAACTACGGACAAAAGCACTTAACCACCTATATCCAGGGCATGCAAAACGAAAACTAGCCATAATGTTCGCACTGAAACATTTTGCATGTGCCATTAAGCATGACATGCAGAAATCGGGAACACAGTAATGAACAATCCAGCTAGCATCCTTTTGCTGACTCAAGATCACATTAAGAAATTTGTCAAAACAAAGAGAACCCGCCGTGGTTGCTCAGTGGCTATGGTGTTGGGCTGCTGAGCACGAGGTCGCGGGATCGAATCCCGGCCACAGCGGCCGCATTTCGATGGGGGCGAAATGCGAAAACACCCGTGTACTTAGATTTAGGTGCACGTTAAAGAACCCCAGGTGGTCGAAATTTCCGGAGTCCCCCACTACGGCGTGCCTCATAATCAGAAAGTGGTTTTGGCACGTAAAACCCCATAAAAAAAAAAACAAAAAAAAAAACAAAGAGAAGGATAGAACAGGGAAAACGGATATTAATTAAGTCATTAGGTCTCCAGCACATAGTCAAGAAGATGAATCACATAGAACTAAATTTACTGAACCCTAGATGTACTCTGAACAGTAATTATTTAATTGTCAACAATGCTTTCAGGGAATCACTGTACAGACCGTGACCATGCAACAGTGCACATCGACTAATAACAACACGACCGTACCAAACTTTCACGACTTTTGTCGTCTCACCAGAGGTTCGTTAGTCTTGTCAATGTGGACAATCTTGATGCTGTCTTCTGAATAATGAGATGCCCTGTCCAGGGCTTCGTGGGCGCCCCCGGGTCCAGGTGGAGAGTGGGCGAGCCGTGGCGACGCTCCACAGCGCGCTGCAATGCGATCGTGGCTCAGCAACAACCCATCTACATCCAGCCGACTCAAAAAGTCTTGCAGCTGCATTGCCTCGGGCAAAGCACAGCCTTCCAGTAGGGACAGCACCTGCACAGGCACCACGAAATGCACCATTGATTGATTGAATGATTGACTGTGTGATTGATTAACACTCCAAAACAGTGCTGTAGCTATGAGAGACACAGTGGTGGAGGGCACTGGATGAATTCTCAATCCCCAGAGTTTAACGTACGTTTCACCCTCATTAACATGTGGCCGCCAAAGCTGGGGATCGAACCTATGACCTCGTGCTCCTCAGTGAGCCACCGCAGCAGGTACGCATTGCATTCACTTGTGTGCATGGCTAGCAGTTATTTTTACGGCACAGACCCTAGCAAGCACAGCAAGTGTGAGCAGTGATCTTCAACCACACCAGTTGTGAAACTCCCCATGTGCCCCTGTGTTTCAAAACTTGGGGCACAGTAATTGCCAATTAGCACAGGGATCCGCTGACTGATGCGTCACCTATGCACAATGAAACTAAATATATAATGCCAATTTTAAAGCACAGTAACAGAAGTTTTGCAGATGTATGCAAATCTGATCAACTCGAACATCAAAGACAGTGAAGCTTTACGAGGGAATTCTCAAACCCTTCGGAAGTCCTGCGGCTTTTGTGTGCCACTACCCAGAAATCTGTCCAACATTTGTGTTGTCTTATGGCATATTCAGGTGGTCGTTTGAGAGCACTATGGCAGTGCCATGAAGGTGGTGAAAAACAGCTTTAAAGCAGTATTACAAGAACAACCGGCTGTGGAAGTGATAATGCTGCTTCCTTATCATCAGTGCAGCCCTGCCTATGCTAGAAGCAACGCTTAGTTGCTCTTTTACGCTACTTTTGCAGCCCTGCCACAGCACTCTGAAATGACCACCCGAATGTGCGATTAGTGAAATCCAAGCTGAAGCATGCAAACCCTACCTCCTCCTCCTCTAAGAGAAGTGGCACCCACCTCTTGAGCCAGGTCCTGAGCGTTGGAGCAGATGGGGGTGGGCGGCCGTTGGTAGCACCAGGCCTGCTGGACATTGTTGCTGACGGCCAGCGCCCCCTGGAAGCCCGGTTCCTTCAACAGGCTGACCACGCAGGAGAGTGAGCCCGGCTCCGCCAGGGGCTCCAGCCTCTTGAGGCACTGCTCCAACTCGTGAGCTTCTGCAGGCAGGCAGGAGAAGGGAAAGGGGAATAACATCATCAGCGGCAAGCATTCGCAAATGCGACAAGTTTTGCAGCAATCTTCTAGCTACAGTAGAACGACAGCAAGTTGGGATAGTCGGAGGGGATTGTCTTTTGGCATGAGTGCACAATTTCCTGTCGAAATGTGGGTCGTTCTATGCTTGTGTCCTTGTTCTTCTGCAAACTGTTTATAATAGTTCTAGCATTACATTCGCTGTTTCAGTCTTTTTGTCATTCGAACAAAACAGACATATAGATTTGCTAAAGACACTGACCTTCTGGAAACCCTGCACTGTCGACATCAAAAGTTTTACAGAGAGTGGAATCTGCAAAAAATCTGACGAATGTGCAGCCTGGAGTTCAGATATGCAGCTAAACCTCACAATAATGAAATTGGCAGGGAAGGCGAAAAAATTCGCTTTTCCAAGAATCTCGTTGTTGCGAAGTGAGACAGCACAGATAGGTAATGCGTCACAGAATGAAGCTTTACCATCAAAATTCCATTAGCCTGCTTTGGCAAGCTTTGCCTGAGGATACAGAACCACACTGTCGACAGTACAAAGTGTGCCGCATGCATCAATCAGCATTGGCAGCACTGCCGTGATACAATCACTTTTGCAAGATTCTGCATAAGTCTGCACCAGACACCGAGCAACAGTGCTCCACGCGACAGTGCATGCTGTTGCCTGTAGGCACCGACAAGTCCAGTGTTGAGCTTAAAAGTGAACATATCTCGATATCCAAAGGCAATCGATCGAGATTAAGGCCCCTTTGCACAAATCTACGTCCGCTCCCAAATCTGCACGCAATGCTTGTCGGGTGGCACCGAAATCTGCGTTCTTGAAGCAAAGGATGTGTATCCCCTGACAATCTCTTAATCAAGACCTGATGAATGGTACTCCATGCTGTGACTACCATCTCAAGCACCACAAATTATTCCACGTCGGTGGGACATAGATCTCCTTGTTTTCGCTGTATTTCGCTCACCTAGGTGCACATTAAGCACTGCACTCGATGTGCAAAAACGAACTGTCGTCGCATGTCGATAGCAACATACGTGCTGCTTCAAACGGGCGATCACCAAACAAGATGACAGCCATGACGTGTTTCCAGCGCACGTGATCGCTCCCGGCACTTGGTTGTTTTTGTAAACAAAAATGGCGACGGCCATGCAACTGTAATGTGGTAGTACTTTACACAATTTTAGTGCAAAGCACTCGCATTTGAGCAAATTTTGGAGGCTGCTAGCCTTGCGCGAGTAGGTAATATGCAAGGTTACGCTCCATCAAATTTTCGTTGATGCGGGATTGTAGTACAGCGACACTTTGTTGTCGAGAGGTACGAAATGCATCGAATCCTATGAGTGTTCGCCGGGGATACGAAAGTATTTCAGTGTCGCGAGAATTTCGTTGTCGCGGGTGTCAGCTGTACAGCATTCACGGGTAGTATGTGTGGGCAAATGCAGTGCTGTACGATTCCACTGGTTGCAGCCACCAATCGCTCGAGAATTCAGCCTTTTTGCAGAATTTGTACCATGACGCACACTTTTCACGCAGACTGTATGTATCATTTTTCTAAGTCGTGTGACATTCCTTTTCTGGAGAGGAACACCATAAGCGAATTCCCCGATATTTCCAGTTGATTGAGGCTCAATGACATCGACTTGATGCAGCTGTGTGCAGGTCTTTAATTCAATATGCACATGCCTAAGGGGGTAAGGACGCTAAAGCTGTTACACAACTCCTAGCAGCTGGTCAGGATCCTGAAGGCCAAGGTATTTGGCAGTATCTGGGCCACGCCCAACGCCACTCCCAGTAGCTAGAAACTAATGCGTCCTCACCATAAATGCGGCTGGGAGGCTTGTGTGGGCTGAGAGGCAGGAGGCGGGCATCCGAAGGCAGAGTGGCACCAAAGGAGTCTGTCTCAAAGGCAGCGTTGAGGATCCCTTCCGGGGCATTCTGCTCCAAGGCTCGAAGCTTCTTGGAGCCCCGTAGTGACGACCGCAGGAACTCCTGCTCCTGCGCTAGCCGTTCCTCTTCTTCCTTGCGTATCCGCAGCTCTTCCTGCGAAGCCGAGGGTACGGCACGATGCTTCTTAGTGAGACAGTTTGAATGACAGTTTGAAATTGGGCTAGTTCGTTTTGGATAACTAACTAGTGCATAAATTGAACCAGCAAAAGATAGAGATGGGTGTTTATTCATTGGCTTAGTCCTATTTGCCTGCTCATTAGCGCCCCTTGTGATACCGGTTAAATAAGCACGAGGTCTAACTTTCAGCTGTGCATTAAACAGTGCTAGTTGGTGTGCGTCTATAGTTGCCTTGTGCTGCATTTTACATGGGGCAAAAAAAAATGTCTTAGCAAATATTTTACGATACCAACTTTGGTTTATAATACTCACAAAGTCTCTGACATCAGCAACCTATCAGCAGGTGTAAAGTTGCTCTTGGTTACAAGTAAAACAGTGGGTAGTTTGTGCTTTCATCCTTTCATTTGTGTTGCCGTTTTCTTTTATCTGTGGAGCTCTCAGCGCAAGACAACTAAGAACAGCGTTTGAGTTTTCCTTTTATGTTGTCTTCTTAAACAAATGCTTGCGAGCAAGGTGAACTTGAAGCTTTCTGTTTAACGTAAATATTGACGAGAACAAATTGACTGCCTTATTTGGCGGCAGCGTGCCATATCTCTGCAGCGCACAATTTTTCAATGAAAGGGAGCCAAAACAAGTGCATGACAGAGTTCTACCTGTTTCTTCAAAACCTTCCATGCTACAAACTCGAAGCACAACGCCACCAACTGAGCCTACTCAAGTCAAACAATTCCTGCTCCTACAAGTACCCAGGTTCCTACATGCTGCTAACCAAAAATTATACCATTTAAACTTATCCAGCGAGAACAACTGCTCCACGACTCATGCACATGCATTCACACTGGAAACTCACTTGGTACTTTCGTATGCGCTCCAGCTGTTCTCCCGTCGGTGCTGCCGATCCGTTGAGCCGGGGAGAGCCCTGAGGCCTTGGAGGCGGCGGGTAGCGCGGCGCAGTCTTGGCCACCGCCACAAAAGACTCGGGCACGTCCACGGCCATCTCGCGGTGCGACTGCCCTGTCTCCACCTCGGCTGGACCCTGCTGGTCAGGAGAAGACCCAGGCAAAACATTTTACTCAGGCTCATTGCTTGGCACTCACTATCTTTTCTGGCGGCCCCAACATAGTTGGGAATGCGCGTATAGTTCGAAGGGGCACTGTGGGAGAATGCTCAGTCAGGCTGCATGGGTAGATCGACACTCGTTAAATAGTGAATACATACTAGAACTTCGATTGTGAGCACAGACTGTGCTTGTTCTCTCTAAGCCATCAAATAATGGAAAGGCAAAAGGCTGGTGGCAATGTCACTTTCATAATCCTACACCAGTTCCTCTTGTTTTATTTTTTTCAGGCTTGTGGAAATAGCAAGGCTATGACACCATTGCTGGTGAAACTGCTGCTAGCGTTTTCTTTTTTTTTTCTGCCCATGTGCTTTGCAGTAAAAAAAAGGGGGGGAAACACATTTTTTTTACCCACAAATTGAATTCTGGGGTAAAACCACACCAAAACCACAATTTGATTATGAGGCACACCATAGTGGGGGACTCTGGATTAATTTTGACCACCAGGGGATCTTTAATGTCCCACCAATGCATGGGACAAGGGCGTTTTTTGCATTTCGCCCCCATCGAAATGTGGCCACCACGGCCAGAATTGTATCCCGCAGCCTCGTGCTTAGCAGCGCGACACCATAGCCACTAAGGCACCGCAGTGGGTTTCACCCACGAAACCAACACAAAATGTTGACAGTGCTAACACCTACATGTTGCTGCAACTTCTAGTTTTGTCATGTCTGCTTGCTTAGTACGTGCTAGTTCATGTTGTGTCTTTACGTTATATGTTTACCTTTAATGTGGCGCTTATCAGCACTGCAGATATGCCTCTGTTTTATTCAGTGAGTATACTGATACAGACCAAGCATTGCAATCAGTCACACAGTGTCATGTGTGACTGTCCTGTGTGTGAGTCACACAGGACAGCCACACAGGACAGCCACAGAAGAATGTTAGAACAAAGTCCTTTCGCTATATGCTGACCCTGCCACTGCTAGATAAAGCTGATTGCGAACTGAACAATTTTACGCAGCCTCTTTTGGCCGCACTTTCTACCAATTGTAAGCAACCATGCTCCGCTGTTTCTTTCTGTGGCCTCAAATAAGGTACAAAGTTCATATTTTCTGAAACGGCTAGCTGCTGCACGAAGACTCCACTTCACCACTATTCACAGAATCCATTGGCGAGTCACGAGCTGTGTTATGCAAATACATTATTCAGTAACTATTATGGGTACAAATAAGAAGCTATTGCAAGACTCCCTCATCCGACACACGATGCTTGGAACCATTGCACACCGCTCTCGCAGCAGAGTTGAAACAATTCTGTAAAGCATGGTAAGCCAGCGGTAACTAAAACAGCAAAATGTACAAATTAACACTGAAATAACAAAGTACCTCACTTATAACCAAACCCATCAAGAACAGATCGATAATGTGTAGCTACATCATATTCTGCATGCAATGCACATGTGTGCAATGCTTCAGCAGAATCATAAACAATAGGAAATCAACAGCAAATTATTTGGTGTCCTTGACACACTGGCATGCAATCCATAAAAAAGAAAATTAGGAGCCACAGTGCGACTATATTACGTTGACACACTCTTGTTGCCATGCCTAATTTTCACGAAGCCTCGGGGCCACGCTACGTCAACATTTACTTTTCAACTCGCACAATATCGCACTGGATCCCTTCCCCCATCACGTTTGTCTTACAGGAGAGACTTCACTTATCAGCACAGCAGACGGCAGTTATATCACCCTCAGACAAACACGCACACCAGGAACAGACTACTTGGGGTGTCTACTCTGATAAGGGCACAGGCATTAAGATAAGCCCCCACCTCCCCCCGAGTGCGTGATAAGCCGGGAATGCCAGTGAAATGCCATCCCCTGCGACCGCAACGCAGGGAAGCGTCTCCGCACCTTCATGCCGGGAGGTGGGGAGAGCGACTTTCGGGGTGTGGGCACGGGCGGGTTGGGTGAGGTGAGCATGGGTTCTGGCAGCTGCTGGGTCAGTTCGAGCTCCTGGTCTGCGACGACAGGCGCCGCGTGCCCGTTGGCCGAGGTCAGTGCACTGCTCTCGGGAAAACCCGAATCGCCTGCGTGGTTGGGGAGCACGGGTCAACTCGGGTCAGTAACTCGAGTCATTGGCGCCCCTGACTTTCGTTTGGGTTATCAGTTGTCTGAACTACTTAACAACTAATCATCTCTTCAACTCCCAACTTTACTAGCAAAAATAAGAAGAGTGTACAAAATTACCAATTCCTTTTTATTGCAGTTAATTGTTCCAACACTTACACCCAGATTCGAAAAATCTACTACACGTGTGGTTTACCTTACATTCACCCGAAATATATATAAGAGACGTCTGCTCTGAAAAAGAGACTTTCCCTCAGCACACGTGTAAAGTTCAAGCGTAATTACTTGAACAGATATTGTGAAAGGAACCAAAAGTATCTAAAAATGTGTCAAGTACCGAAACTCAATGAACAGCAAGAATCAAGTCAACGAATGCAGTTCATCTTTGGCAAGCAAAGTAGTAGAAGCTGTTGCAGATGGACGAATACAGCTCATCTTTGGTGGTACCGGTACAAACAGTTAGGACAAGTACGGGTTGGTATTGGTATTTAGAGGGTTTAGATAAGATCCAAGACCAAGCAATATGCCAATATATTGAATAGGCACAAAAGCTGGAGCTTTATGCTTCCTTTTGCAGAACACCATTTACCACGGCATATACATGCGTAATGGGCATGAGAACTATGCGATGCAGATTTGTTATTCAGCATTTGTCACCTGTTATGTAACACTGTCACTCACGGTTCATTAATTTTTCATTGTGCAATGGCTTCATACAATATTCTCTGAAGCCAGCCACATTCTGATCATCCAGTCACTTGGGAATGTGATTTCGTCATTTGCTTTTGGCCACAGCTATGTTACTTTGCAGATGCTTTGCACTCAGAAGCAAGCTTTAATTGACCAAAGAGCCAGCTTGAATTAGATGGTTCTAAACCGTATCCCAAATAAGAGCAAGCCAACAAAAACATTTTGATTTGTCAGATGGAATCAAGTACAACAAAATGACGACAAGCTCCATTTTCAGTTCCCTAGGTAAAGTAATGAACCCCACAAAGCCCAAAAAGCATTGCACACTAAATAATATTAAAACAACTTATTCACTTTTATCTCTGGCCATGGAGAGTACATTCGAACCAAAGAGTGAAATTTTATTTGAGTAAGAAAATTCACTAGCGCAGCAATTATATAATAAGGAATTGGTTGCCCAAGTTATCTACAACTTAAACTTCACTTCGGCATGTAAAAAAACAGTACTAAGAGTTTTGAGTTGTTTCCCATGCTTAAAACAACACTCGAATCAGCAAACTCTGCATATTGAAACTGATAAGTTAGCCGTGGTAATTTAATTAGGCAAGCAATTAGGACGCAAACGTCCACTCACCTCTTGAGCCGTGCCGCTGGAGCCTCTGTAGCTGGGGCACAGAGGCCACGTAGACGGGGCTGGCCTCGGAGGCAAGCAGCAGCAGTCCGTTGGAGCCTGCTGGCTGAGACGAGGGCGTGGAAGAACGCTCCTCCGCGTTGAGCTCCTGCGACAGCTTGGTCATGTCGACCGGCCGGATGCGCTGCAGCGCCGACAGACGCTCCAGCCGTTCGCGGGCCTGCTGCTCCACCGCAATGACAAAGGCCTCCTGCACATGGCTGCTGCTCTCCGACAAGTCCAACACTGTGCTCGTGCAATGCACGCAGGGACGGAACGAGGGTGGGGGGAGGGAAAGAGAGAGAAAGAAGAGGCAGGATTTAGGTTCAGCAGTTGGAACTTGGCACACCGCATCACAGGTTGTGAAAATGTTTCATAAGCAATCAATATGTTATTTAGACATGCAACCACTCGGCGACAGTTTAAAGGCCAACTGCAACGAAATTTAACTTTCGCTAAACTTGTTATAGATGAGTAGCATATACCACTAAACCTATTTTGGCAAAGCCACAGGGCTGGTAGTTGAATAGTTTTTTGGCTAGCCGACGATGCGTGCACCTCGTGGTGTCGCTATGATGCAAGTCCTAGCATGCCACGTCTGAGATTTTAAGTGCGCCGCAGGCAACCATGGGTGCCGGACGATCGGGCTGTCTTCTGTATCCATGCCTGGAGAACCACAGGGACCAATCGGAGCATGTGCTAGTCCGAGTGTCTCGCGTGGAGAGAGGGCTCGACGAGGCACTCTGCAGTGGCTGCGATATCTATGCTATGCAGCGGCGCGGCCTCCGAGATTGCGGAGGTCGTGCCAAGGAGCTGCGCGTTACGTCATGCGTCAGTTCCAGTGAGTGGTCATGGTGATACGGGTTCTTTTTTCTTTTCTTCTCCAATTTTAGAATGAAAAAAAAATGGCTATTTTCGCAAGCTTTTCGTGATGCTCCCGCTTTTATTTCAAAAGTATACTTTTGTGCAGAGACTCCCCTACAACTGAATTATCTTAAACCAGGCTTTCTTATGCAGTATAACATTTTATTGCAGTTGGCCTTTGAAGGCCCATTACCTTCACATTCATCCATAACTATTAAACAAAGAAAACTAGTGAAAAAAATAAATTCAGCTGCATTAGCACATTACACTACTACAGTATTGCAAAAGCTTCTCTTGTCGTGAGAAGAAACATGGTAGCGAGAAAAGATGCAAGAATGAGAGACGGGTTTGCCGTGTTGTAATAAATACATTTTTATCGTGTCTGCATTGTTTATCGGCAAAGGTGGACTGCACATTGTATGCTAAGGAGCCAGAAACCAGCCTTAGCAAATTGCGAGAAAGTTTCACTGTGTCACGACGACCCAAGAATGAGAAAATACTGTTTAATCCATGAAGTCATGTTGACGTACCGACGCTGGGGCTTCGGTGCGAACTTGAAGATATCGAAGTTTCATCTTCATTTTTCTCTTCTTGTAATCCACCCCTTACCTCAAGGCTAACAAATATAGAGATTTGAAAGAATATTCCAACATTTAAAACTGATTCAGTGTCTCTTTACTGCTCCTTTATAGGCTAGGAACTACACAAGTGGAGAAATCGAGGAGATTTGATGATAGAGTACATATTAGTTGAATCAATAAAGGTTGTTTGCGTCCCGATTCCTGTGCCTCATGGCCAACCAGTAGGTGGGCACACCTGTCGCATGTTATGGAAGGATGGTTTAGCTTGACATGCACTTAATTAGTGACACCTTAAGCTAAAAACTACGAATGTATGCGACTCTGGGACATTTTATCGTGGACAGAGATTCAATCAGCCAGCCAAAATGTGCTAGTTAGTGTGATCCCAGCAGCAGTCTTTTCAAGATACACAGATTTTTGTGTTTCATGACCCACTGGTAGGTAATATGCCATGGGCTTCAAGTCTTCTGTGACCCGAAAGTGGATCAGGGCAATCCTAAGTACCTACATACTCTTCAAGCTATATGCGATGGCGTTCAGCGAGTTCTTTCGTCTGTGTTAACTTCTCGCGGAGGTGTAGACTGCAATATGAGGCAAACTGTCGGTTCAATACTCCAGGAGATCAAAACTTTGATGTAGACGAAAGCAAGCATTTGAAACACTGAAAAATTGCATGATTTCATGGCCCAAATATTTTACGAAATAGGCACGTCACACATGCATGACTACATTACATATTACAACTGAACAAAGCATTAATTTGCAGTTGAAGAAGAGGTTTTTTTGCTAGGCCATCATGTCAACAATCTCTGTTAAGACAAATTTATGTACAAGACATCTTGATGCTCGACAGATACCATGAAACTTTTTTTAATGAAGATGAGTTTGGTAACGAACCAGTTTAGTTTTGTTATTGACATATTTTAAAGACCACATGGTAGGTGCCCACCAAAATGGAAGTCATCAAGTATTTGGGTGTGTGTTTTCAAGATAAAAGATACTGCGCCAAACGTCTACAATAAATGCCAAGTCCTTTACGCTGGAGAGGTTTCACAATACTGCGTGCAAGTGGCTTGTGCAAACTAAATACTCCCCTGCCATAAAGAAAAAAACAGTTGTAGCACTACACATGTTTAAGACGCAACTTTGGCTTGCATCCTCTGGTTTACAAACCCAACAGCGGCTGCTAACTTTGGACTGGTTATTTCTAAAACACTTTACTGATCATGAACATCAATGATATTCTAACATCTAACCTTATGAACGGCAGTTTGCAATTAATTTCACTCAGAATCCCTGAGGCCCACAGAATCCACGAACATGTGCAACACTTCATTTTGTGTAACATGCATGCCGCTTATAGCTTGCTCCTGCACGAGGACAACCAGAGTGTTATCATTGGATGCCTGTGACCCCTGTGTTTGTGTAGCTTTGCTACAGGTGTCGCTAGCTAACTACATGTCAAGCTAAATCTATCAATGGGCCTGCTTACTGAATTATTTCTGTGCTATTCATTGTACCGCCTTGCTATACTCATTTTGATAACTCCAGTTTGGTATCCTAACAAGTTTGTACGGTACTGCAAGATGGTTTCGTACATCTGTTATCCTCATGCTGCAATAATTTTTACATACCAAAATATTTTGATATGCGAGTTTTGTTCTGAAAGTCTTTCTGATATAAAAAGAAAAGATACTTTCTGAATCTACACATTTAATAGTGCTCCAAGACTTTCCTGTAAAAAAAAAAGGGGGGGGGGGGGTGTAAGTTAGTGCAGATACATAGCTAAATTAGGCAGCACGACACAGCAAGGACAAGACATGTCCTGTCCATTTTTCCTTCTTTTGTCGTTGTCCTATCACGTCAGCTCAGAATTGTGATCCCTCTAAACAACACACATTCTGACCATTCTTTCGTCTTGTGTTGCGCAACCCAATTTAGTTATGAACCTTTCCGTACAGTGAGAGAGGTCTTGCTTTATCAAAGTGATTACTTCTATGCATGTAATACAGTTGTAAAAAAAGGACAAATGCAAAGTAGATTTGTGACCTGCTTCAAGCAGCTGGCATACCATCTGCTGTGGAAGGTGCTACAATTACTATCTCTGATATATAGTTAACTGTACACCGCCCATGTGCCTGATATATGACTTTGATATTTGTGTTACAAAAAATTTACAAGCACAGCTGCCACTGCAGATATCAAGCCAATGCAGCCTGAATAGCACACCATTTAAAAGAAATTTACTCCCTCATATTCCGAGATTCATGAATTTATCTCAAGCTGAGAGGCAACTGAAGGGTTAGTCTTTTGATATTCCTTACATGGCAATAGTTATGAATAAACAATCTTTCCACTAACATGACGAAATGCTATTATTTAAATATATACTAATTTTTATAAGAGCTTTAACTGAACCTCTATAGTTGCAATGACATTATATTTTACATGTCATACCGCAGCTGGTTCCTTAAACAAACAAACAAACAAACGCCTCCTTGCTACAACCAGTTGGTGACCTATAACTTGACCACGCCTGAAACTAGGCATGCAAGATTTAATACTAGTACCACTAATTTGCATAGAGCTTATGAAAATGCTCTGTTACAGTATTAGAGGTTTAGAATATGGTGAAGAAATCTGACGTGTTTGTCATCTCCAAACACTGGAGGTTTTTTTTTTAACGAAACAAATATCTAAAATGTACTAATCAGTGTGACATTTGGTGAAATGTGTCTGCAAGTATCAAGCTACCCAGTAAAGGTTGGAAGTCATGCAACAGGTAGCAAAACCTGCAACTTGTGATGAAAACTTTAGACAAAATTTATGATGGTAGAACTTGCTTCGCAGGGCCTCCTACTTTTGGAAAACAAAGATGTGTATATTTTATTTCGTTTAGTGATGCTTAAGTGTCCCAATTTTATTTGTCGGTGCTACGAAAACAGTTCATTAAATTTAATTATCAAGGACTGAACTTGCATTTTTCACCTCTGACATTGTGCAAAGAATCAAAATGCTTTGGTAGAATCCTAGCAACAATGTTACAAGGGCAACATGCCCATGTGCTTGACCTCATATTACGAGGTCGAAGTACCAGGCATGATTAGAAAGATAAGATAACGTGGCTGAGGGCCACTGCCTCTAAACGCAGTGTACAGGACACCCAAGTTACTGCTCCGGCCCTCACATTTTTGCGGCTGTTTTTGTAACTCTTCGACCACTATCCTGATCCGCTGGAATGACAACCAGAAAAAACAGAGATAAGAGTTACGCTTGACAGAGTTTGTGACATGGACATTTAAGCTTGACAAATTGTCTCCAGCCTTCATAATCAAAAACAGCATAAATAGAAATACAGAAAAAACAAACAGTGTTGCACATTGATAAAACTGCATAAAAGAAATGTAACAGCAATATAACGGGCATGGACCACAGCGAGCAGTGGACTCAAATGAACTATCATGACTTGTTTTTGAAATGAAGCCACCAAAGCTATGACGCACAGAGCAGTGCCTCCGCTATTAGTCAAAGGACTGAGATCACGGGCACATGTGCAAGATAATGCCTTAACTTGCAAATGTTTTGTCACACAAAGCCTCTCTTTTACCCTTTTACTATATGCTGAACAAAAATAAACACACAGATTTATACCTGTGCCACACGGGCGAGGTTAATGCCATTAAAAGTTTAAGACTTTAAGTTTCTTAATGTCATTATATTTCGATCGCTGCTACACGTGCATACTTAATGACATTAAACGTTGCGATGGCGATAGCTGCAGTGACACAGTTAAGTTTGCTTGCCAATCATAATACAATAAAAATACAGTTATCTAGGAAGCAGATGTTTAAGAAATGGCCTGAGAAACATTAATCGGCGTATTGCACGTAGTTTACTTCAGGAATGTCGTTATTGGACCCAGCCATAAACTATTTGAAGCCAAAGCTAGCCCGACGGCCCATCTGTAGCATAGCCAAAGCATTGAAATTGGAAAAATAGTGCTCGCAGCTTCAGAGCTCCCAAGCAGCGATCCTGAAGAAGTTGACCATGTGCCTCCAGTTTGTTCTGGCGTATGTGCTTCTCCAAGTCAAGCATCGTCGAGAAATTCGAAGGCTTCAGTATGAGGCTAACAAGGCAAGGAGCCGCCGCCGTGTACTTGAACAGCTTCCCTTGGCTAACGCGCTCACGATTAATGCTTTAGCCGTGAGTAGGGGCAAGATTGCCTGCTGATCTCTACGAAAATAAAGTGCTCCTTTTAAAAAAGTGAAGAATATATTACTTGTTTTTACCTACAAGCTTGCTTAATATCGTGAGAATGTGGTCACTACGGTTACGGCGGGGATATTGTAAACGAGAGTACGCATTCGATGGCCAAGTGAGTTGTAATAATCGTAAGAATGCACTACACTGCGAGAAAGAGCAATATTTTAAAGAAAGTGAAGAATAGATGAATTGTTATTCACTAAGAATCCATTCAGTCTCGCCAGAATGTGGAGACACTGGGTTCTAGAGTACGCATTTGAAGGTCAAGTAAGTTACAAGAATGCATTATGTCGCGAATGGCATTAAGTTTTAATGCCATTAATCATGTCCGTGTGGCACCCCGCGAATGACATTAAAGTTTGGAATTAGCCAGTTAATGACATTTTCTGTGCCCATGTGGCAGGGGTATTAGGCACTGCAAATACTATACAATAAGCTTTTGTAGTACCTAATTGTATGGCATGTGGTCACAAATAAGTTGCAACAAATGCTTTCCTGCATTAACTTATTATCTAGATATGTATGCTAGCAAATTTACATGGGTTTGATATTACTTCATGCTTGCTGCTGGCTCAATGGACATTTGTCTCCAGCAAAGCCAGCTTTTAGGATGAGGAACCCACCATTTCGCTCACTCTGAACACGAAGATTAGATACCATGACCTATGGCCGTGTCCAAAAAACTGTTTCACGAGAGTGTTTGAACGCACCGAAGTGCACACAAACTTTTCCTGCCTTGCATACCCATCAAGAAGCAGTCAATCTTTCGACGGCCCCAACAGGCCAGAGGCAACTGGCGACGACAGCACCTGTTGCCTTTGGCTTAGCCGGTTCGGCATTACACAATGCCTGCAGCACTGAATGGCCATCATCGCACAATATGCGTATGACCCAATGTGACAGGTACGCACACAGCTGAATTCAAAGAAGCAGCCACCGACAAAAGAAAAACTCACAACCCCATTATGTCCTGCACAGCATTCTTTTTCTTTTCTACAGCACGTGCCATTCAAGCTAGACAAAACATACCGAACAAGTCTGAGCTGTTGAGAATAACTTGCGCAGAGCATCATCCTGCCCACCTTTAAGGCCCGAAACCGAGTGAACCGAGAAAGAGCAAAGAAAACTCTCCATTTTTTCTTACGGGTGTTCTCTGGCTCAACCTCACAGAAATTATTCGCGACTCAGCAGCACGGTGCTTACCAGCGGCGCTTTCGACGCGATATAAAGTCAATGACAGGAATGTCGAGGCCCCAGGCACCCGAGCAAGCGGCAAAATTCGCATATGCGTCCCGACGGGGGTGGATGAGAGGCAGACGACGGCGGCATAGCGCTGCCTTCCTACCCGCGTCCGTTTGGGCGACGCGCCGCTGCAGCTTCGGCCGAATCAAAAATACGCCACGGAATGCGCTGATTTGCGATGCGTTCAACCCGAACCGTCGCCGCTCGCTTCGCTTTTTTTCTTTTCTTTCTTTCGCTCGCTTCTGCGGCGGCGGCGTGGGTCCCATGCATCGGAGACGCAGACGACGAAGTGGGGACGACGAAGTCGAGCTCGCTCGCGCGCGCGCGCTGTTGCACGCTTCGACGCCCACAACTGCGCGCGATCCGGCTCACGCCCACTACAAAATACCGGCGTGGCGCAAAGAAGAATAAACAAGGAGGAAAGCGAGGAAGGCAGGAAGGACCCACGGCGAAAGCGGCCGGGCCAGCGGGGACGTGTTTCACGCCCCAGAAGTATGCCGGGCGCCAGAGTAGTATTGGGGTAGGGGGGGGGGGGGGGGGGGGAACGGCCGCTGTGGCACCGCTGCGATATTGCGGCGGTCCCCGCACCACACACACGGGTTGCTCAAAAGCGTGACACAGATCGGCCGGCGCGTACAAAAAGAGAAAAGAAATATCAGGGACGTGTCGCGCGACGCCGCGCGCGAAGCGACCGAGGGAGAGAATGCTACTCATCCCATTGTGCCAGCTTTCTTCTGTGCCGCGCGACTCGATCGACCATTTAATGCGGCGAGGACGCGCGCACCACTGTACGCTGCACGCATGCCAGCGCTGCTGATCGCGCAATTTGCGCCTCTCTCGCCGACGACGGGTCCCGTGTGTGTGCGTCGTCTCCCCTCTGCAAGCCGCGCGCGCGCGTCCACAGCGGCATACGTGGCCCCGGACCGAAACGGGCCTTTTGCCCGGAGGCGATGCCCATGCACGCGACGCCCTCGGCCGAGTCGGCCGTCGTGCCGGCGAAAGTTTAAGAAAAAGAACAACAAAAATAAGAGCAGGCCGGCGTGTTTTCGCTCGGACCCCGTCGGCACCGCGATGCTCAAACGGGGGTTTGAGCAACGGCGCTTTCGCAGAAAAAAAAGCAATCGCACGCTTGCCGGACGCGCGCAGAGGGCCGCGCCGTCCGCGATCCGGATCTTACCTCTCGCAAACTTGCCCCCAGGAAAGACCTGTCACCTAGGCCTGCGTACGCGGAACGGGGAATGCAGCAGGCGGTGTGACGATCGCTGCAGAGGCACTCGCGTTGTTTCACATCCGACGTGCAGCCGCCCAGCACGGACCGACCGCACGGGTCCGCATACCAGAACGCAAGGCCGCCGGCAGGCAGCACGCAAATCCAGGGGCTGGGCACTTGTTGCTCACTGCCGCAACGACCACAACGAAAAGTTGACCGAACGGAGGTTGCTTGCTGCAAGGGATTTCGAACGAAGCGGCGGCGGCGCGGAATCTTCCGCGTGATCCGGGCACAAAATCCTCGGGCGCGAAGAGTTGGTTGTGGGGGGGGAGGAGAGCTTTCCGTCGCCACGCCGTAGCTTCAGTCAAAACATTCTTCACACCGCACGCATTGTGCCACGACCCGCATTAAACAACAAAAACAACAGTTGCACCACGGAGGGCTACCAAACCCCCTCGTCGGCCACCGCGGCGGCTTCGCCCAGCTTGTGCTGCGCTTCAACGGGGCACACCTAACTTTCGTGCACCTGTCGGCAGGTGTCTCTCAGGTGAGCGGCCTGATTTTTACCGCTTGTATTTTACTTTCCTGTATTTGCGCATCAAAACTCATCCGCCAAAGTCCGATGACGGTTAACAAAAAACATTCCGTAACATTTGTGCCGAATTAATGGAACTAGAAGCAACTATTGCGACTAATTGCATTAAACCATCTCGAATATTTCACGTTGGTTTGTGCAGTGACTCGTGGCGCCACCTAGCCAAAGAGGCAGCAACGTATAGATGGCGCGGATGTACACCACGTAAAATGTATGCTCGTCTGCCACCTGCAGCTGCATACATGACAGCCGGAGCTGTACCTGTGCTTGCTATTCACGATTATGACAGCGAGGTCACCGTGCAAGTGAGGCACTTCAAGGAATATATCGCTTTGAAAATTAAATGATAGAAACCAGAAAGTGGCCGGCTTTGTTTTATAGAATGGTGGTGGAACTCGGCGTTCATGTAACTGAAATTGTACGTGTTATCGCGGAGAAAACCAATGTCGCTTAATATCTACGCCTTCCTCGCTCGTGAAGCCAATTTATAGGTGCGCACATTAACTTGTAGTGCCACGTTGCTCAACTTCTCATCCCAATTGCTTTCACTTGCCATTGAAACCACCGCTTTATCTGCCGTCCACATCTCTGGACAGCCCTTTTGTGGCGCGCTCGTTAACTTCAAAAGACAGCGTAATGCCACGGCCGATCTAATCATCTAACACTACAGCCAACGTGACCTCACCACCTCACTGGGCAACATGCTTTTCTATCAGCCGGCCAACATGTTGGCTAGTGTTGGCCAACGCTGTTTTGCCAAACCAACGCCTCGCCAAACATTGCCACACTGCAGAACAGCGCTGACAACAAGAACATGCCGTCTAGCATCGGCAACACAGACGAGTGGCTGCGTTATCTTGGTGTTAGCTATTTCAAAGAAATTAGGTATTAGTTGTATCTTGTAGTAGATATCGCAATTCTGTCACGTATGTCAGCTAGATTACTGATGAGGCGAGACTTATTCCAGAGTGATGTTAGCTAACTAACGAAATTTCGCTGCGCGTCCAAAAGTGAACAAACGCCCTCAAAACCTGTGGCGAAATGCACTCCCAAGTTCCACATTGATGACAAGTGTTAATTAGAATATCAATGCATTAATTTGGCCAAGGATATTATTGAGCACGTATTTCTCGAAACTTGTGTTGAGCGTAGTGTTTTTTTCTTTTTTTTTTTTTTTTGCTGGATGGGTGTCACTTCATAACTGTCCCGCCTTTTTCACGTTCTCAAAAGTGATTAACTGCTAGTCGGCTAACATCACTCTACAATTTGTCTTACTGAAGTAATCAGTTAATGTGACCGAATTGCGTACGCGTCGGGAGACCCGTAATAAATCAGTTAAATTGATATTAATATATATACCCCGGTTTACATCCTCTCGATCGCGTACTTAGCGGCGCGCGTTACAGTGCGTTTTATATTATTTTTTTCGTGGTGGGTTTTCGTGACGCAAGCCATAAAGACTCAACGACGTTATTTTAAGCTTAATTTCACAGCTGCTGCTTGGTGTGTGTGATGTGAAATCACAGACTGTGATGGAGACAGTCGCCTGACAAATCGATCGCGTTGCGATTGACAAAAGTTGAGAGACGAGCTGCGCCCACGTTGCATTTCAAACTCTTCTGAGGACGCGTATATCTGATAATTACGAAATTCACTTCAAGCAGGGAAAATGTGACAATTCCCTTGAGAATTGCTTTTACTACAGAGACGTAGATATTGAAGTGGCTCGATATGGTAATTACATTAATTATGAAAATTAGACTAATTTTTAAGCTAGAACGGGCGTGACAATTAATTGCGCAGCTCCCTTTCGGTGCATTCCGGGGTGAAAATGGTGGGAATTCGTTACGCTGCAGAAATTAGAGCGTCAGAATTTTGCGTGTCTGGAACCTGTTGTGAACTCCTCCGATTACGGGCTTATTACATCAGGATCAGTCGTCCGACTCTTCCGGTTAGAAAGTTAGTTAATTAGAAGAAGTTTCATAACTACTTGTCCAATTGCTACCTCGAGCCACTTTAAGATGTACATGCTTTCATGGTACAAGCTATATGCCGAGAAAATCACTCAACTGTCGCATCTTACTTGAAGGAATTTCGAACGTCTTTTCTGAAGCACCCGCTATAGACAAATGATAGCAATGATGGAGGACTGCCGCTTTATGTGGAACATGTGAAGGGCATACGATTAGGTACAACATGCTTTTTTTGTGTGATTTGTGTGACACGGTCCGTGTACTGTTGCTTTTCTTTAGCTCATTCTTTTTTTTAGTCGCACGAACCATATAGTGCAATTCGGCCTGTGGAGGTGGAATCCATGAAGAGAAGGACGTTACTTGCCCAACAAATCGCAGGTGACTGATTAAAAAAAAAAAAAAAAAAACTCACTAATCCTTAATTCTTCACGCCGAGCATGCAGTGAAGTTGTGTCTGCTTATGGAAAGGTCAAGACTTGCCTCACTTTTGAGATATCCAAAATCTGCAAAATAAATACGCTGGCGCGTTACAGGTAAGGCAATCCCGAACTGTTGAACGTACGCTTTTGGGGAACTGGCAGCTGGAACGCCCGCGTATCTTTTGTAGCACAACCCTATAAGGAGGCCGGATATCTCGAAATTGGTGCTAGATTTACGATTTCACTACTTCCAGCCGCTTCATATTCCCAATTTTCAACACGTGCCCTCAAGTCGCATGATTATATAATTCAGAGTAATTAGTGAACTTTTTTAGTTCGCTACGCGGACATTGCGGTTTGCGGCGCAAGCGGTCTTCCTCTTCCATAAATGTTCTTGAAAAGGCGGAACGATTTCCTTTCTGTCGCTGGCGATGTTAAAACAAAAAGATGTTCCAAGTACAAAAAAAGGTTAAATATTCGAGCAGAAACTTCTCTGGGAGTTGTATATACTCCGTTTCGAACATCAGGTGCAACGCTGTGGAGGCTAGAGAGATTTTTTGCAGTGGCTGCGTCCGCACTTAGAAGTAGTTTGATGTTCTTGATCGTGCGAAACTGTTCTTTACAGAGGCTCAGTATTGAATGAAGAACGTTTTAACCCTTAGAAACAAACAGAGTGTGGTATACGGTTATAATGCGTTGTATTAGATCAATTTGTTTTTCCTTGCGTTTCTTTTCAGGTTTTCTTATTGGCAACCCCTCAGTGGCTATGGTGATAAGCTGCTGAGCACGAGGTCGCGGGATCGAATCCCGGCCACGGCGGCCGCATTTCGATGGGGGCAAAATGCAAAAACACCCGTGTACTTAGATTCAGGTGCACGTTAAGGAACCCCAGGTGGTCGAAATTTCCGGAGTCCTCCACTACGGCGTGCCTTCATAATCAGAAAGTGGTTTTGGCACGTAAAACCCCATAATTATTATTATTATTATTGGCAACCCGTCGCGGCAGCCTCACGTTCAGGCTCGCGCAAGCATACGCCTTTCGGCATGCAGCGAGGCATGGACGGCACGCGCGGAGTGATACATTTTCGTCACCGAACTTCTTGCGTAGCTTCCACAGCGTTGCACGCGATGTCTGAAACGGAGTGCAAGTATGCGCAAGCATTGTGCCTCTTGCTCATCTCGACGCAGCCCCGGTGTCATTATCAATGTTATGAAACTTGATGCGACCGCGATGCAAACGATAGCGCTGCGACAACACGAACCGTTGCGGACGACGGCGCAAGGTGAGGCAAGCAAACTACTGCAAGATGGCGGTGCCACGTCCGCTATTGTCCAACGTGTCGGCCAACTGCCAAGTATAACCTTCTGCTAGAAGCTCTTAGTTTTCGAGAAATATACGTAACAGCAATACACTCTCACTGCAAATTCCGTGTACTTATTTCTGGAAATTGCTGCGAGGCGCACTGTCATTTAGCAAAAGGTACCACGGCTGCGCTTTAAAACCACGGCGCTGCAGTTTTTGCTTTTCTTTTCTTTCTTCTTCTCCGCCCTTAAACTGGCTCTCTTAACTGTACTACACGCAGAGACAAAGAAACAGCGCGCGAATGCGATCCCATAGATGAGATGAATATATATATATATATATATATATATATATATATATATATATATAGAAAACTATCAGTCATAGCTCTCGTAGTATAGCCCTCTGGGCCGTTTCCTTTTTTTTTTTTCGAAAGTAGTCCTATTAGGGTTATTATAATTACACGAAGGTACTTCGCCCTCATCAGCAGCAGTCCTTGGTATAGTTATTCTGGCGGCTAGCTTCCCACGCTATGCGTGCCGCCATCGCACCTGGTTAAGCTTTTCCTAGACGCTAGAGCTATGCGTTGTCCGCGCAACCTTGAGCGATCGGAAAGCACGTTTCCCCCTCTTGGCCGGCGGAGAAGGGATGCTTCGTTCCGGCCGCGAAGCTCTCCACATCTCTGTAAGGTGCCTTGTGGATGTCTCGCGCTGAAGATGCCCTCTCGGTGAGCGCATATTTCACCCCTCATCTTTTAAGAGGTCCAATACATACGAGCATTTGTCTAGCAAACCAGATTTTTTTTCAAGGGAATTTTCCACGTCTCAGTAATTTCTCTCGTCGTATTCGAGTGCTGATTGCCGTGTTATAGTTTGTTAACGAAGCTTTCCCTCGAGTCTAAATATTTTAAGGCAGTTTTCCTAGCCTCTAAAGCCGCTCGAGTTCGCTCTTCTCCTTGAGCGGCCATTTTTCCTAGAAAGTATGCCTTCCAACTACTCTGCCCTTAAACTGGCTCTCTCAACTACTACACGCAGAGACAAAGCAACAGCGCGCGCATTAGATCCCATAGATGAGATGAATATTTACAATTAGTATTAGGGTTATAATTATATTCGAGTGCTGATTGCCGTGCTATCGTTTGCTAACGAAGCTTTCCCTCAAGTCTAAATATTTTAAGGCAGTTTGTCGTGTGCGTATCGTGGCTACGCACGCTTATATCGCATTCCGTTTCTCTACCACGGCTGCGCTTTAAAACCACGGCGCTGCAGTTTTTGCTTTTCTTTTCTTTCTTCTTCTCCGCCCTTAAACTGGCTCTCTTAACTGTACTACACGCAGAGACAAAGAAACAGCGCGCGAATGCGATCCCATAGATGAGATGAATATATATATATATATATATATATATATATATATATATATATATATATATATATAGAAAACTATCAGTCATAGCTCTCGTAGTATAGCCCTCTGGGCCGTTTCCTTTTTTTTTTTCGAAAGTAGTCCTATTAGGGTTATTATAATTACACGAAGGTACTTCGCCCTCATCAGCAGCAGTCCTTGGTATAGTTATTCTGGCGGCTAGCTTCCCACGCTATGCGTGCCGCCATCGCACCTGGTTAAGCTTTTCCTAGACGCTAGAGCTATGCGTTGTCCGCGCAACCTTGAGCGATCGGAAAGCACGTTTCCCCCTCTTGGCCGGCGGAGAAGGGATGCTTCGTTCCGGCCGCGAAGCTCTCCACATCTCTGTAAGGTGCCTTGTGGATGTCTCGCGCTGAAGATGCCCTCTCGGTGAGCGCATATTTCACCCCTCATCTTTTAAGAGGTCCAATACATACGAGCATTTGTCTAGCAAACCAGATTTTTTTTCAAGGGAATTTTCCACGTCTCAGTAATTTCTCTCGTCGTATTCGAGTGCTGATTGCCGTGTTATAGTTTGTTAACGAAGCTTTCCCTCGAGTCTAAATATTTTAAGGCAGTTTTCCTAGCCTCTAAAGCCGCTCGAGTTCGCTATTCTCCTTGAGCGGCCATTTTTCCTAGAAAGTATGCCTTCCAACTACTCTGCCCTTAAACTGGCTCTCTCAACTACTACACGCAGAGACAAAGCAACAGCGCGCGCATTAGATCCCATAGATGAGATGAATATTTACAATTAGTATTAGGGTTATAATTATATTCGAGTGCTGATTGCCGTGCTATCGTTTGCTAACGAAGCTTTCCCTCAAGTCTAAATATTTTAAGGCAGTTTGTCGTGTGCGTATCGTGGCTACGCACGCTTATATCGCATTCCGTTTCTCTACCACGGCTGCGCTTTAAAACCACGGCGCTGCAGTTTTTGCTTTTCTTTTCTTTCTTCTTCTCCGCCCTTAAACTGGCTCTCTTAACTGTACTACACGCAGAGACAAAGAAACAGCGCGCGACTATCGCGGACAACAAAAACCGACTATCGCGGACAACATGAGTCTCTTTCCACGTAAGTGTGAGGCTCAGAGGAGGAGCTGTGGCGCTTGAAAGTAGCCTGGGGCCTGACGAACCAACCGACTGAGCTATCTTTCCGGGCAACATCGAAGGGTCACGAGTTCAAATCACCTGTTATGTACCGTTTTTTTTTTTTTTTTTTTTCCGCCCCTTTTTCTTTCTTTTTTTTCTTTCTTTTAATGTCTTTTCCTTTATTTTATCACTGTACGGGAACCCTCCTAAAAAAAAAAAAAAAAAAAAAAAAAGATATATATCTTCAAATATGTAAGGCCTCACATGTGCAGGTCATAAATACGAGGTTCTCTAGCCGAGTGCCATCCATGCGGTATAACCGAGCTCAGATTGGTCCACCTTGACTGACCAAGTAGGGCACCACTGTAGGTTAAATGAGGCGTACAACTCCTGCGGGACCCGCCGTGGTTGCTCAGTGGTTATGGTGTTAGACTGCTGAGCACGAGGTCGCGGGATCGGACCCCGACCACGGCGGCCGCATTTCGATGGGGGCGAAATGCGAAAACACCCGTGTACTTAGAATTAAGTGCACGTTAAAGAACCCCAGGTGGTCGAAATTTTCGGAGTCCTCCACTACGGCGTGCATAATCAGAAAGTGGTTTTGTCACGTAAAACCCCATAAATTAATTTTTAATTTAACTCCTACGGGGACGGTAGAGTATCCGTCTCCAGTGCAAGAGGACCGTGATTCAAATCCCGGTGCCGCGCTATTCTCCACCGGAAAATACAAAAAAAAAAAAAACCGTGTGTTGAGAAAATTGCACAAACAGGCCTGGAGTGCGGCCTAATCCCGGTGACCAGAACCGGTAACGCACTCTCTCACCAGAGCAGGATTGGCCACCCTGGTGCAGTACTTGGCCACAACCTCCTATATGAATACAACAATCGAACCCCGGCCCTCAGTCCCCAGCAGCCGCGAAGCAACTGACCACGGCGGCGGTCAGATCTGTGACGCTGCAGAGGGTGCTAAGAATACCTGGCTCCGGACAGGCCGCCATTGGAATGTGAACCTGGCAACGTTTAACGTTAGAACGCTATCTAGTGAGGCGAGTCTAGCAGTGTTATTGGAGGAATTAGAGGGTAGTAAATGGGATATAATAGGACTCAGTGAGGTTAGGAGGACAAAAGAAGCATATACAGTGCTAAAAAGCGGGCATGTACTGTGTTACCGGGGCTTAGCGGAGAGACGAGAACTAGGAGTCGGATTCCTGATTAATAAGGAAATAGCTGGTAACATACAGGAATTCTATAGCATTAACGAGAGGGTGGCATGTCTTGTTGTGAAACTTAATAAGAGGTGCAAAATGAAGGTTGTACAGGTCTACGCTCCTACATCTAGTCATGATGACCAGGAAGTCGAAAGCTTTTATGAAGACGTAGAATCGGCGATGGGTAAAGTCAAAACAAAATACACTATACTGATGGGCGACTTCAATGCCAGGGTAGGCAAGAAGCAGGCTGGAGACAAGTCAGTGGGGGAATATGGCATAGGCTCTAGGAATAGCAGAGGAGAATTATTAGTAGAGTTTGCAGAACAGAATAATATGCGTATAATGAATACCTTTTTCCGCAAGCGGGTTAGCCGAAAGTGGACGTGGAGGAGCCCGAATGGTGAGACTAGAAATGAAATCGACTTCATACTCTGCGCGAACCCTGGCATCATTCAAGATGTAGACGTGCTCGGCAAGGTACGCTGCAGTGACCACAGGATGGTAAGAACTCGAATTAGCCTAGACTTGAGGAGGGAACGAAAGAAACTGGTACACAAGAAGCCAATCAATGAGTTAGCGGTAAGAGGGAAACTAGAGGAATTCCGGATCAAACTACAGAACAGGTATTCGGCTTTAACTCAGGAAGAGGACCTTAGTGTTGAAGCAATGAACGACAATCTCATGGGCATCATCAGGGAGTGCGCAATAGAAGTCGGTGGTAACGCCGTTAGGCAGGAAACCAGTAAGCTATCGCAGGAGACGAAAGATCTGATCAAGAACCGCCAATGTATGAAAGCCTCTAATCCTACAGCTAGAATAGAACTGGCAGAACTTTCTAAGTTAATCAACAAGCGTAAGACAGCGGACATCAGGAACTATAATATGGATAGAATTGAACAGGTTCTCAGGAAAGGAGGAAGCCTAAAAACAGTGAAGAAGAAACTAGGAATAGGCAAGAATCAGATGTGTGCGTTAAGAGACAAAGCCGGCAATATCGTTACTAATATGGACGAGATAGTTCAAGTGGCTGAGGAGTTCTATAGAGATTTATACAGTACCAGTGGCACCCACGACGATAGTGGAAGAGAGAATAGCCTAGAGGAATTCGAAATCCCACAGGTAACGCCAGAAGAAGTAAAGAAAGCCTTAGGAGCTATGCAAAGGGGGAAGGCAGCTGGGGAGGATCAGGTAACAGCAGATTTGTTGAAGGATGGTGGTCAGATTGTTCTAGAGAAACTGGCCACCCTGTATACGCAATGCCTCATAACCTCGAGCGTACCGGAATCTTGGAAGAACGCTAACATAATCCTAATCCATAAGAAAGGGGACGCCAAAGACTTGAAAAATTATAGACCGATCAGCTTACTGTCCGTTGCCTACAAAGTATTTACTAAGGTAATCGCAAATAGAATCAGGAACACCTTAGACTTCTGTCAACCAAAGGACCAGGCAGGATTCCGTAAAGGCTACTCAACAATAGACCATATTCACACTATCAATCAAGTGATAGAGAAATGTGCAGAATATAACCAACCCTTATATATAGCTTTCATTGATTACGAGAAAGCGTTTGATTCAGTCGAAACCTCAGCAGTCATGGAGGCATTACGGAATCAGGGTGTAGATGAGCCATATGTAAAAATACTGGAAGATATCTATAGCGGCTCCACAGCCACCGTAGTCCTCCACAAAGAAAGCAACAAAATCCCTATAAAGAAAGGCGTCAGACAGGGAGATACGATATCTCCAATGCTATTCACAGCATGTTTACAGGAGGTATTCAGAGGCCTGGAGTGGGAAGAATTGGGGATAAAAGTTGATGGAGAATACCTTAGCAACTTGCGATTCGCTGATGATATTGCCTTGCTTAGTAAGTCAGGAGACCAATTGCAATGCATGCTCACTGACCTGGAGAGACAAAGCAGAAGGGTGGGTCTGAAAATTAATCTGCAGAAAACTAAAGTACTGTTTAACAGTCTCGGAAGAGAACAGCAGTTTACGATAGGTAGCGAAACACTGGAAGTGGTAAGGGAATACATCTACTTAGGGCAGGTAGTGACCACGGATCCGGATCATGAGACTGAAATAACCAGAAGAATAAGAATGGGTTGGGGTGCGTTTGGCAGGCATTCTCAAATCATGAACAGTAGGTTGCCACTATCCCTCAAAAGGAAAGTGTACAACAGCTGTGTGTTACCAGTACTCACATATGGGGCAGAAACCTGGAGGCTTACGAAAAGGGTTCTGCTGAAATTGAGAACGACGCAACGAGCTATGGAAAGAAGAATGATGGGTGTAACGTTAAGGGATAAGAAAAGAGCAGATTGGGTGAGGCAACAAACGCGGGTAAACGACATCTTAGTTGAAATCAAGAAAAAGAAATGGGCATGGGCCGGACATGTAATGAGGAGGGAAGATAACCGATGGTCACTAAGAGCTACGGACTGGATTCCAAGAGAAGGGAAGCGTAGCAGGGGGCGGCAGAAAGTTAGGTGGGCAGATGACATTAAGACGTTTGCAGGGACAACATGGCCACAATTAGTACATGACCGGGGCAGTTGGAGAAGTATGGGAGAGGCCTTTGCCCTGCAGTGGGCGTAACTAGGCTGATGATGATGATGATGATGACTTCTTTGCGTACTCTTACAAAATGACCAGTAAGGTCCCTTTAGCTAAAGGAGCATTTACGTGACATTATCGACTTTGTCACGTTTTTTTCCCCCTTAAATAAGTACAGACCCTCCGAACACTCAAAAGAAAGAGAATACCGGCAAATGTGAAAGCGCCCCAAATAATTTGCTGTAATATTTGTTTCCACGAACCGCTTTCTGTTTTGTTATCCAGGAGATGGGTGTGACATGACGTCATGATACACCGGCTGGCTCCTTCCCGCGATCGATGCGATTTTTACACGCGAGCGCAGAAAAAAAAAATGCGCGCAGCAGTTTTTATCTCTTGCTTTATTTACCCGCAGCGGTTGCTAAGTGGCTACGGCGTTGCGCTGCTAAGCACGAGGTCGCGGGATCGACTCCCGGCCGCGGCGGTCGCATTTCGATGGTGGCGCGAAATGCAAGAACATCCGTGTATCGGGTGCACATCAGAGCAACCGAGGTGGTCAAAATAAATTCGGAGCCTCCAACTACGATGCGCCTCGTAATGAGATCGTGGTTTTGGCGGGTAGAACCTCAGAACTCAATTTTTTATTTGTTTGTTTATAATTAGAGCCCCTATACCTAGCCTCACTGCTGCACGACGTCAGCGAAATTTTCTCAGTGTAATGACGTCATGATAGTATGACGCCAAGGTCGTCATTTCATGGTCAACTTCAGCACCGAATTAAAGGGACACGAAATAAGAACATTAAATTAGTTTAGACAGGTAAAGTAATATTTCCTAATTTCACGACGGTAATAGGTTGATTATTAGACGATGGCGGTCACAGTTTCGTTTTTTTTCGCGCGCGCGCGGCGCCAAACCTGAGCAACGGTACGTCAGTGTGACGTCACAGATTCCAAGGCACCTTTTTTCATATTTGGGACGTTGTGGCTGCACAAAAGTTCTTGAAACTTGCCATGTTCAATCTCTGGATCCTTTAGAATACATTGCATGCCGTCCAACTTTATCAATAAACAATTAACTATAGGGCCCCAAGCAGACGCCCCCGAAAATCCATGACGTCACGTCGAGCAAGTGCGGGAACTTCAAGGCCATTTCGCCACCAGGCCGTCTTTCGTGTTTGCTTGTTTTGTGGCTTACCAAAAATACAGTAAGAGTGGTTTTTAAAGCGGAACAACTTTCTTTGCCTCTTTCGCCCGTTTTCGTGGTTTGTCGGTGATCGGACTCGGCAAGGAAGACGTTCGTTCGTTTGTTCGTTTGTTCGTTCGTTCGTTCTATTCGCTTACATTGACAGTAATCGCAGACGGTTTCTGCACAAATTCGTTTGGTATTGTATGGAAGGGCACTTTACTAATACAGCTCAAATATTTTTCCCCCTTTCGTATCCCCCTAAAATACCTCAAGTTTCCCAACCTTCATACTTGCGAAGTGCAATCATTCGCGTGCGAAAAGAGTGCGTTCGAGTTCCCGCAGCTTCGAAAATATGTGTCGCCATACTCTCAAAAGGTAATTAGCGAAATTTTGTGCAATGTATTCGCGATTAGCGCGCCAACACATGTCCGCCGCTGCTTATATGAAGTTCGGTCGGTAAAATTATCGTTTTTCTTTTTCTTGAATCCCTCCCCCCCCAAAAAGAAACAAAAAAAACAAGAGATCTACTAATCTGAGACCAGTTATTGCGGAAACGTGCGGTAAATATCCACGACGGTGTCTTTTGCGAATCCGTCTGTATTGGCAAGCTTATATTTCCGAAACGGCAACTGTACTGTTTGTCGCTGTACTTCGGTCGTCTTCTGCCAAGCGGAAAGCCTTTTAAGAGGAAGCTCTGGGTCGGGAAAGAGAGAGAGAAAAGAAGAATGCAGAGAAAGGCCGGGAGCTAGTTAACCAGAGGCAGTTCCGGTTGGCTACCCTGCACGGGGGAAGGGTGAAGGGGGATAAAAAGAGAAAGAGAGCGGAAGGGGGACATAGAGAGAAAGAGAGACTAGCACGAATAAAGCGCGTACACTATAGAGCGGTAGGGGGCGGCATCCTTAAAGTCTATCGTGAAGCCCCGTAGGCCGCAGGAACCTTAGATTCCATCTGAATTCAATGGGAACGGAGAAATAGTATTGTTCGGCATCAACTGCAGATATCTCACGAGGTTTGTCGCACTTAAAATGTTAAAATCTACCGACAGCAGGGAGCAGCCATTTTTTTTCAAAGCCAGGCTTGTTAGTACGACGACATGTACTCACCAAGTTCTAAGATTAAAGGTATTAAGATTAAGGGAACACAGTACTCGCGTCGAGGGTTCACTTAATCCTAATCCTGTTCACGCTCTGTTTGCAATAGCAGTTTTTTTTATTTATTTATTTAGGCCAGCAGTCTGCTTATCTTACAAAATGCGCTGAAAACTGAATAAAGCAAGCATCAGTCATGCACCTCGGCAACTAAGCAGCAGAAAATATAATTTTATTAATTGCAACTAGTAACACATATAAAGCGAACAAGATTGATGCCTTATACAGGGATCTGAAATATACATACCACTGATTTGTGATTAAGACTTTTGCAAAAGCCTCGTAAACGTTGTAACACTTTCAGGTAAGCTATGAACTCGCATGTCACATTTGTCCGCTTCGGATGCTCTAGCGGATGCAGCTTACAGAACTGCGCGATATATCTGGGTTTTGGTGCAGAGTTACAGATTTGTAAACTTTATTGCTTTAATAATTCCTTTTTCAGAACCTTTTGACTTCAGGCAATTTTTTGTAAAGAAAAGTGTGAGGCCGTAAAAATGAAAATGTCGCTTCTAGTATACGCTCGGTAGAATTGAGATTGTTCTCTCGAACGCAACAAATGTCATTCTAACCTGTCCAGCGGTTGGCTCATAAAAGCATGTCCGCATTTCACACATGCATTTGAATGGGGAAGTCGGATTCGGCCGCGGTGTTGGTTGGTTGTTTCTCGGTGAAATGGCGCAATTAATTGGCCCACTCAGAGATCGGTCTTGGATCAAGAGGGGCGAGGGTTACATACTACTACTACTAAGACATAAGACAGATTTAGATAGCGTCCCCTAATCTAAAACTCTCTTACACGTATCTTCTTTGTGTTCGCGTTCCTTAGCGCTTGTTATGATGTCTAAGTCCCTTTATAGCAACCTAATGTTAAGGTGAATTAATCTGTGAATAAAAAGGGGGAAAAGAGGGCCAAGAAGAACGGGAAAGTTTTAGCGCGCAATCCTTTTTGTCTCGCCTAGAAAATTGCAGATGGTGTCACGTATGCTCCCGTGCCTAAAACCGAGGCAAAGCTTCCTCTTGTCTTCTTCCTTTAAGACATCGCACTGAAATCAGTCAATCAATAAATAAATAAGCACGAACGTTTGCCGCGCACAACTCCCTTTTCGAGCGTCCTGGAAGCCGGCTTTCCCAATTTGCCCGCGCGCGTTGGTAGAAAACCACCTCTTCGACACGTGGAAACGTTACAGGCTGAAGCGACTTAAATAGGGAGCGCATAATTTGTTTTCAATCAACGATTGCTCGTGGCATTCCAGGCCGAACGTGACGTGTCAATATATGAATACTCAGGCGGCTACGTAGCTGTCAAACCTTTCGTGGCCCAGCGCTCGACATTTCGTCTCGTATAACACTTTTACGTTCGGTAGAAATGCTGATCAGCTGGACGCTAGATCAGTTTAGACCGGCGAAATGATATTTCAAAACTACCTTTTCATTCTGTTGACGGGAAACAAACACACAAAAAGCATTGAGAAAAGTAAGGCCAAGCCTCCCCTCCCTTCAGTTAAATTCGCGCGAAACCTTCGTCGCTGGTACATCAGTGTAACGACGAGGATTCGGAAATGTTTTCTCGTGTTTCTCGTCACATTTACTAGAGCTCAATAACGTTTTCACTCACTCACTCGCTCGCTAACTCTCTCGCTCGCGAACTCACTCACTCATTTTGGATTTGATTGGATTTTGGATTGTTTCGGCGTAGGTTAACGCTTCCGAAACTTACCAGGCCAAGCACTTCACAGTGTTATGTACCGACGCGCCGCAGTGGCCTTAGTATAGCTACGGCGTTGCGTTGCTAATAATCACGAGGTCGGGGGATCGAATCCCATGATCTAATCCCGCATTTCGATGGGGGTGAAATGCGATAACGTCCGCGTACACCGCTCACTGGGTGCACATGGTCGAAGCTAACCCGGAGCTTCACTCACTGCGGCTTGCCTCGTAATCAGATCGTGTTTTTGGCCCGATCTGATAACTCGATAATTGAAAAAAAAAAAAGAAAGTTGCGATGTACCGCTCTCTCAGGGCTATGGACCACACCCGGTGTACCGTGAAGGCCCAATGTGGGCTTTAAATAAATGTTTTTTTATTATTATTATCATTGCGACAGCAATTATATGGATCGCATTTCTGCCGTTGCCGCAATGTCCCGTATAAATTCGGAACTCGACAACATCGTCGCCGCACGCCGTGTGCTGTATGTGCGAGCGAAACTTGCGAGGGCCACCCTACGATCGCGGCTCAATCTCGAGCGCACAAGGGAGGAAAGCGGGGAGGAAGCGCGCCGTCTTCCGTCGCACGCGAGGCACCGGGAGGAGGAGAAGGACGGGGCGGGGGCGTTCTACTCCTTTAGGTATTCTGCATCCACAGGGACGAACTTCGACTCAAAATAGATTTTTAAGCTAGTATATGTGCCGTAAATTAATTAATCAAACGTCAATTAGTGATTTTTGTTAATTAGCCGATTATGCATTTCGGTTTCTCGTGCAACTAATGCGCGCCTGTTTGAGTAATCCAGCTCAACTACTAGAACTGTGCTATCAGCCAAATGCGATTTTTAAAAAAAAAATCCGTATTGTATAACAAAATCGAAAGTCCGGTATATTCCGGCCCTGGCCTTGGAAATGTATTGTATTGCATCATTGATTTCGCAGGAGGGGGGAAGCTTAGAAAAGTAAATCCGCTGTACACTAACGATTGTTGCTGTCGACTCCCTTGCATATCGGCAGACAGGCAGAAAAACAGTCGTTGCAAATAAAACATGGCCCCTGACGTGGTTCCCGGAAAGGGGTAAATTGTAAATTTGTAATCCGAACCGAAAAAGTGTTCGTCGATCCCGGGTTCGGTTCACGAACCAAGACGAATTTTCTTGTTTTCATCCGCAAAGATTTCTTTCGTAAAAAGAAAAATTCCGCAGTGGGCTAGTTGGTCCGACATACTTAACACTATTGCGCAGAGCGACTAAGCTCATGTCGTGCGTTGTTTTCTCGCTCAAGTCCTGTCCCTTAGTCGCTCTGCGCAACACTGTTAAGTATCTATTTCCTAGAAACCCGCATAAGTTTTCTTGGTAGCTTCGTGATACTTTTGGGCTTATGACAATATTATCTTGCACACGAATACCAAGAACATAAGAAATAAAAAAAAATGTCTTTCATTTTCTTTCTTCCTTTCTTTCTTGTTTTAAAGTTTACCGTCGACAAGAAACACGATAGCAATGACGGCACCTTAGCAACGTAGCCTATTGCAGTATGCCTCGATGAACTTGTGGAACGCAGCGGTAAATATACGCCGTAGTCAAACTTAACTGCGCCAAACCATTACAAAATTGAGAACTGTCGTCTGAAACGCAATATGACGAACAGGGAATTCAAGGATCTAGCATGTAGGCAATGAAGTGGAATGGCGGCGAGAAGTAAAAACGGTCAGTTGACCCCATTCCTCTCCCCCCCCTCCTTTTATATATATATATATATATATATATATATATATATATATATATATATATATATATATATATATATATATATATATATATATAGAGAGAGAGAGAGAGAGAGAGAGAGAGAGAAATAAGCAAATGTTAAGACGCAGTGAGGCCGAACCAGTAAATGTTAGGTTAGGTCACGGTGCAAGATTTACCATATCTTACGCCGTGAGTTAGGTACTTTTTCTCCAGAATTCGCTTTCTTTTTTTCAATCTTTTACTTTTCGTGCTCACGCAAGGCTTGCTATGCATTCACACATTTCATTTTCGTGCGGCCGAAACCCGGAGAAATAAAAGCATTACAACGACAACCGTTTCCCTGGTATTTGCATTTATCTTTGCTACTATCTATCCTCAACAGCCAATTGGTTTGTGCCATATCCTGGGGACAACTGACATTCTGCCTTTTTTTTATCTTCTGAATTTTGTCGTTGTTATCTGTAAGGACTGAATAGTAAATGAAGGTTGTCTCAATTACTGAGCTCTAAATGCGTGCTCAATTAAAGGAGTATATTAACATGAACATAAAATTTCCACATAACATAACATTAACATTTCCGACTTGTCTTTTTTTTTTGCGTTATATGTAGGTCGAAGCCCTCTAAACGTTATACAGAAACGGCACGTCAGAGTGTCATAAATAATTTACTTAAATGATAGTTTCTACCGAACAGTTTCGGTATTCAGGAGGTGGACGTGCCATGCCACCATGCTACAGTCGCTTATGACGTCATGGCTCATGACGTTTTAATACACTGGCTGGCTCGCTCCATTCCTGTGATCGCCGCGGCTGCCACATGCGGGTGCCGCCATGATTGAACGAGCCGAGCGCACTCGTTCACTTCTTTATGAGCAACGTCATCATACCTAGCTTTACCGCTACACGACAGTAAATGTTGCTGTGACCATAATGACGTCACGATAATGTCGATGGCGCCAGGTCCGGCCTGGACAATCAAATGGTATACGCACGAGATAAGACTATAGTCGGCTATAGTTAGTTTGTGCAGGTTCAACTTTGTAGGGACACTGATCTGTACTATAGTATAGATCACTGCGTAGGTATGGCACGAAATAAGACAAACACGAGTAGACGACAGGACAGGTGCCCTTCCCATCCTTGATAGGCGCCGCGGTGTTAGGCGTTCATCTTCAGCGCCGGCCTTTGTCCTGCGCTTTTAGCGTTCCTTGTCTATCGGCGCTTTGCACTGAAGGTGAGTCCTCCGTTTCGTAACAATCGTTTTGCTACCTTCTAGCCGTTTATATGGGCAAGAAACGTGTCCAGAACTTCGAAGATAAGCCTCCGAATTCCTTCAGCTGATTCTTGGCCAACCGCTTAGGAGGTTAAGCGCCACAGTTTCATGTGATCATCATCATCATCAGACAACGTGTGTAATACAGAGAAGAAGAAGAAGAAGGTGATGGCCTCTGGGCCAGGCCGCCGCGGAAGTCATCGGGCTTCGGTCGCCAGCTGTCGTCGCTCGCACACAGAACGCACCACCGATGTCGTCGGCGGCGAGGGCATCGACCGCGCCGATGCGACCGAGGTCGTGCTCGCGGGCTCGCCGCCCGATCTCACGGCACACCCGTCGCGCAGCGACGCGGACACGGCCGGCGACTCGGCCACCTGGTGCCGCACCTTCGCCATGACACGTAGCATCGCCGAGCACGGCACGGGCAACACCTACAGCATGGCCGCCGACAAGATGGACTCGCTGGCCGAGAAGACGTACACGCTGACACCCGGGCTCGGCGACTCCACCTACACGCTCGGAGACAAGGCACCGACGACGACGATGACGACCACGGGTGCGCCGGCGACGACCACGATCCCGGATCCTTTCTCGGGAACGCCCGACACGAGCTACATGTACCTCTCGGAGACGACCAACACGTACACCGTGGCGCCTTCGACGAGACGGCCGCAGCAACCGCTCGTAGAATGGGAAAGACGCGGTCGTTCGCCCCGCAACCACCACAGGTCCAGGAGAACCAGGGAGCGGAGTAGACCGCTGACCGGAGGACCGCTGCTCCTCACGCGTCGCCAGCTGCTCTGCTACCCCGTGGTCGTGTCGGCGGCGCTGGGCACCCTGGCGGCGCTCCTGGCCGTCGCGCCTCGGATGTCCGCGGCGCGTCGGGACGGCGACAACGACGTCCATCAGCTGCGGCGTCACTCGCACCTGCTGCAGGGAGGCCTGCTCTCCGAGCAACGTCGCATCGCGGGAGCTCGCTGCTCTTCGGCGCCGTGCCGTCGAGACGGCGCCTACCTGAGCCGGCACCTGGCGCTCAAGGAGGCGTCGCCCTGCAAGGACTTCGAGCGGTACGCGTGCCGCGGCTGGAGGGCCCGAAACGCGGCCGCCCGATCGGCGGACGAGGACCAAGTTCTGCAGCTGGAGCAGCAAGCCTTCCACTGGCTCCGCGGCCGCAAACCGCTGGGACCGCTTCTCGAGAAGTGCGTCCGAGAGAAGCAGGACGGAGACCGACAGTTGGCCGACTACCTGCTGCCCGCCGCCACGCTGGGAGACTTCCCGTTCTCCGGTTCCCGCGCCGGGTCCGTCGCCATCTGGCGCGCGGCGGCGCGCGTTCTCACGTATTCCGGCTGCGCGGCGCTCCTGTCCGTGCACGTCAAGTCGGACGGATCGCTCGCCCTGGGACTGCCGGACACGCTAAGCGACGACGGCGACATGAACGCGGTGGAGAGCGCCTACCGCGCGCTCGCCACTTCCGTCAAAGGTCTGACCGGCGCCAAGGGCGAAGGAGCCGTGCGCTTTGCCCTGCGCGTGGAGAGGGCCGCGTACTACGGCGCCGGCGGCGGCGCGTCGGCCAAGGTCGTCGCGTCGCAGTTGGGCGAGCTGTGGGCTTTCATCAGCCAGGTGCGCCGAGGACTGCCCAGCGGCGCGTCGGTGACCCTGCTGTCGCCGAGTTACGTGCGACGCTTGCGCGACATCGTACACCGCTCTCCGCCGGACGCGGCGCTCAACTACCTGGCGCTGAGGCTGCTGTACCGGGCGGCGCCGCTGAATCCGCCGGGACCGCTCCTGGATGTCTACGCCAAGCACACGGGGCGCCGCGAGCGGTGGCGACAGTGCTTCGGCGTCGCCCTGTCCTTCGCGCCGACGCTTGTGCTGGAGGCGGCACGAGCCGTGACGGGCGCCGCGTTCCTCGCGGAGGAGGCGGCCGAGCTGGTGAACGCGGTCCGGCACCAAGTGATGGACCTCATGGTCGAAACGCCGCTGCTGGGCGACGCCGCGGGGCACCTGGCCGTCCTGCGCAGGGCTAGGCTGCAGCTGTTCGGCCCGCCGTGGTCGCAGAACCCGAAGGCCGTGTCGCTCTTCGAAGACGCCCTCCCGCGGCCCAAGGGCGGGCAGGCGGCGCTGCGCTCTTGGGCCGCGATCGCCGCGTACGAACTCGACTCCCGCGCGTCGCGCGAGTCCTGGCCCGCGCGCTGGGCCCTGCAGCGCACGTGCGTGCTGGACGCGGCATCCGGAAGACTAGCCCTGCCGCCCCTGCTGCTCAACGAGTCTACGCCGGGCGGCGTGGTCGGGGCTCTGCAGTTCTCGCGCGCGGGAGCCCGGCTCGCCAGCTGCCTTCTGCGGTCGCTGCTGGCGCTCGAACCCACGGCTCTGCCACCGCTGCCGCCGACGGCGGCGGCGCACGTCCGACGCGCCCGGTCCTGTCTAGACGCGCAGAAACGCAGTGACGACGTGCGGGAGGCCCTGCCCGTGTGGGCAGGCCTGCGGCCGGCGCTGCACATCTTCAAGGAACGCGGCGGCGGGAGCCTGTCGTTCGAGGGCCTGCCGGAACTGAGCGGCGTCCAGCTGTTCTTCGTCTACTGGGCCCTGGACCAGTGTAGCGCTACGGAGGCACCGGGCGGCACTTCCAAGAGCGTCATCAACGCGGCCGCTGCCAACGAACCTGCGTTTCACGAAGCGTTCCTCTGCACGCCCCAGAGCCCGATGAACCCTTTGCCCCACTGCGACCTGTGGCGCTCCGGTGGCCACCCGTGATGAAGGGGGCTTTCGTCAACGACTTCAACCTCGCGCTACGCGCGCTACTTTAGTGCATGCATGCGAGCTTTAAACCGTCTGCGCGCGAAACAAAAAAAAAAAAAAAAAGTTTCTCACCTAGTCGTGGCCGCCTCCGCACCCGAAGGCACACCGTCCGGGAGCGGATGCATTGGTGGATGTGCGTAATCACCTCGTTGTGGGTGCAGTTGTCCAAGGAGCGTCCGTTCACCTCGAGAATCTCGTCCCCAACTTCCAGGTCTGCGCGGTCCGCGGGCGATCCTGGTACGACGGTGAGGGAAGGACATGGCAGGACACACAAACACACGCACGTTGACCGGCCACCTCACATCGGCCGACGCAACAAGGGAAGCATGCGAACCGCGTGTATTCTTTCTTCGCCGCGACGCTGCCAAAATAGCAATACATGAAAAGAGGAGGGAATGACTCCCTTTCCTTCCCCGGGACTCGCACAGCGCGACGCACGTGTTGGAGGAAGCTGAACGCCATCCCATCGATCCCTACTAGAGCGGCGGCCGCTAAGAGACGTCACGTGACCTCCTCTTCCCTCCTTTCCCTATGAAAAGCTGAAGCAGCGAGCGCGCGCGAGAGAGAGCGCTCGGTTGCGCCGACGCGCGTGCGATGTTGGGAAGCCGAGCGGGGGAATAAAAGGAGGCTCTTTCAGCGCGGGTGTTCGCGCAGAAGCAAAACGGAGCCGCGGAGACGGACCGCGCGCTCCTCTCGGAGTGCTTGTACACACCAAGCAAAGCTTCGCGAAAAGCGAGCCCATAAACAAAATATTCTAGCGGCTCGGCAATTTGCGCTGTTGCGTCTAAGTCACGGTCGAATGCGCGCGCGCGCAAACGCGAGTCCCGGGGAAAACCCTCGTATTGACGTCGTCGTGGTGTGCAGTGCGTGCAAAAGAGAGAGAGAAAAAAAAAATAAGACTGCGACGTGCCGACGATCGAGTGGAAGGCTGTCGGCCTCCTGCACACGTACCGTATAGCCGTATGCGGCGGTCGGTGGTCTCCACGATCACGATGACGTATCCGCCGAGGTCCACCATGGTTGGTGCGCCGCCGCTAGGAGAACAACGCGAGCGGGCCTGGACGGGGCGACGCCGCCGCGGCGAGCAGCATCGCCCGCGTGTTAGGCCTAGCGCGGTGGCTTCTCTTCTCTCCTTGGCGACCGCTAAGCCGCCGCCGCGCCCCCTCGGCCGACTACGCATGCGCGCGCGCCGTGCCGCTCGCGGCCTCTCGCGTCAGAGGCGCGAACAACGCGCAGGGCCGACGGTCAATGGATTCGCGAGCGAGCGGCCGGAGCGCGTTGCAGCCGCGTCCTTCGGTCGATCCGAAGCGCGCGCCTCTGCTGTGGTCTCCTTTGTAAGCGCGATAAATTGGGCAACGAGGCGGTAGCTTCCCCGTGGTGTTTCAAACTATTTTTTTTTTTTGTCAAAAGTCGTAAAGAAAGGTAGGGATGACAGCCGGTGATCTATCCACTCTGCACGTACGTTCCTTGCCGACGCTGGAATTGCCGCGTCATTGCGGTTTCTGCAAAAAAGCTTTCTGCGCACATGGTATGCAGAAGCTGTTGTCGTCTGCTTGTCCCGCGGTATGCGCAAGTCTCAAGTCGTCTGCTGGTTTGACGGTATTAGGCAGATCGCCAAAAGTTGTGAAGTCGTCCGATTCTTTTTCTAAGGTAAATCATGTTTCTTTTCGCCCAACTCACCATGCTCACCTGCACACTTGTTTACATTCATTCGCCAAAGCACCCTGTCGGTAATCGCCGTCCGACCTTTCACAGCGTTGTGCTTAATTTGCATTAATGGCGGCGCTCCGATCGGCTCACCTCATCAATTAACGGTGTGACCAGAATCGCGTCAGTGCTCAGCCGTGCTCAGTGTGCGCAAGCTGATCTGTACTGATAACAGGTATCTGTACTGATAACAGTTATCTGTACTGATAACAGTTATCTGTACTGATAACGCGTGTAGACGAAAGAACGCGACGTGTAAAAGGCACAGACACTTTATTCGCTCTCTGTACAGGCATTCAACGACGCTCAACAAGCACCAGAAGGGGGAAGGAACACATATGAAACTTTTCGCTTCAACTGCACCCAGGGTATATCGATAGTTGTACTAAAACAAACAAACAACACGTAAATATACTACTAGCGACATGCTTTCGAAAAGCAAAACGAAGTACAACAGTGAATATTTCGCGTCGTCAAAGTACACTCAACGACATTGCCGTTACGATTTCAGAAACAAGCAAACTAACAACACAGCAAGTACATAGAAATATTCCGAGTTTCGCTTCTTTTGATCAAACTCCACCGCTCTTTTATCTCGGCGATTGTCAACACAGGTGATCACACAACCACCTGCATATCTAGAGTTACACAATTCACAGGTCACCGAAATGAAATGCAGATAAATGTTTGGCTACATAGTTATAAGTACAACATCCTATATATCTGCTGAACACACATACACACCGGCGGACTTTAATCGCTGGCATAGAATGAATTATGACGGAAGTCCACCCCTGGTTTTTGCGAGTCGAAGTTGCTATTATACAAAGAGCTCATATAAACAAAAAAGTAATAATTCGTTACCCTGGGACACGATAGGGCTTTGTCGCGCGGAAATGTCGAAAAAGTAGCAGTCGACAGTCGAAAAAGCGGAGTCGTTAGAAGCGGACGAGCTTAGAAACCATTCGTAACTGTGACAGTTTTCTTAAGCGCTATACCGCTATGTTTAAGCATGGCTTCCGAGATTGTAGCGTGCTCATGATCCCGGAGCCCGTGGTTAAGGCTTAAAAAAAGTTGCCAAAGCTTCAAGGATACACGTCAACAAAGATGACTATGCCGTGACGAGGACGACGCAAACAGCTCTTGCATGTTTGCTACAAAAGATAATTAAGGTATAGAGAGGACACTGCGGGAAAACGCAACCATAAAAAAAGAAGCCTATGAAACATGTATAGCTACTCTTATAAAAGGCACCAGCTACCGCAGCGCTATCACATCACACCGGGGCGATAAACGATTTTTCTCCCATTTGCTCTCGTATCACAGCGTATCAGAAGGCATAAATGTAATGGGCGAATGACGATATAGGGAGTTTTTGCGAACCGGAAATCCGCTCACGGCGCGGCTTTCTGCAAGGGCTAGGAGCTGGTATAAGAACGCGCGATAGACCACAGCTCCGAGGCGTCTACGTATTCGTATAAACTCCGCGTCCGTACCAGCAACGAATAGCAGCACTGTATTCACGGTCTTCTAAAACACCCTAATGTATCGCACCGTACAAAGTCGAGTAATGGTAAGCGTTATTCTCGGCGTGCGCGGTGTGCGAAAGAATTCTTTAACAATGTGGCGGCGGTGACGTCGGTTGAGGCGCGGCTTTAATAAAAAAATTAATATCCCCAATTTGAACTAACCTAATTAAAAAAACACAAAAATTAAAACCAACTTCCCGATGCGACCTAGCGTTACAATGGCTGCGAACACCAATTTTTTTTCCGGCCAAGAAAAAAATTGCTTATAGCAGCCCGTTCCGCCAAGTACACCGCCCTGTGGATTAAAGAGAGAGAAAAAAAAATCCGCCTCCATCGGAACGCGGTCACCACGGCTGGTAACCGAACCCGCGACCTCGTGCTCAGTAGCGCAACGCACCATAGCCACCGAGCCACCGCGGCGGGTAAGAGAAGAATATAGCAGCCACAATTTTTTGAGCGTCGATTGTTGCAAAAAGTTCTTGTCAGTTTGGTCGTTTCACTAAAACTCCCCAAACAATTGCAGCATAGGGAATCGAAATGACCCGCGCTATTGACAAACGCTTTGTTTCTTTTTTACCACCCAACTCACCGGATGTGAGTTCAATACTCGAGCGAACGCATTCCATCTTTTTTTCCCCCCTCTTAAGCACACCGCACACATCCACTATAGACACAATGAATCAGTCCTCCGCGCACAGACAAGATGGCGGACGCGCGTCGTTCGACGACACGATCGGGCGACTCTCTCAGATGGGCGGCGGTCCCTGCGGGTACCGCAGCATGGGGTCCAGCGAGCGGGCGAAGTTGTTGGTCAGCACGCAGCTGAAGTCCTGCTCGGACATGGGGAGAAGGCTGGCCGCGCCCAGCAGTACGAGAAGCAGCAGCTGGATGGGCAGCGCGGTGCGCGCCACGCGGCCCCAGAACAGCGAAGACCAGGGGCGCGCCGACCCGTGGTCGTCGTCCAGCTCGGCCAGGAACAGCGGTTCGGCCGCAGCGCTGGAATGAAAAGAGAGGTATACGCGTCATGCAGTGCGCTTTGCTAAAGATCGAATAGAGTCTCAAGCCTTTCCGTAAGCGCATTGCACTTTATTGAAATTTATACGGAGAAAACGCTCGCAGCGACATTTCGTGATGCTTTGTTCAACCACAACGCGTTATACATCTTCTTGCGAAGTTGGCGTTCTCATCAAAGAAAAAGAAAAGACTGCATGTAAACTATTACGTCATCTTAACAGTAGCATCAACGGGGAATGTGGTTGGTCAGCAAAAAGGAGAGAGAGGGAGAGAGAGAGAAAGATGAAAGCCAGAGAGAGGTTACCCCAATTAGCTGTCCGGTTGGCTACTTCACACTGGGGGATTGGTCACAGTAATAGAGAGGTTTAGCTTGCCCGGTATTCCGGTAAAACGCAGACGGACGGGGCGTTGGGGCGGATGCGTAAACGTGAGCGGTCTGCATGTTGCAGCCACCTGGTGGCGCAGTGCTCAAACAGCCAGAAACAGCTAATACTGCATTAACCGAGGGTATTTTTCTTCGCTGCTGGTGTAAATTTTCGGAACTGGCGTAATCGTGTTGCTGCCAAAAACTTACACCCGCAACGAAGTAAAATCCACTCGGTTACTGCAATATTAGCTGCTTCTGTCTGTTTGAGCACTGCGACACCAGGTGGCTGCACCATGCAGACCGCTCACGTTTACGCCTCCGCCTCAACGCCCCGTCCACCTGCGTTTTACCGGAATACCGGACAAGCTAAACCTCGCTAATAATAGAGACTTTTAGCGTGTCCGGTATTCCGGCAAGCACGGACGGTTTACCGGATGAGCGGGGGCGTAAACGCGAGCGGCCAGATTGGTGGCGCCAGCTGGTGGTACAAAGCTCAACCACACAAACACAGAGCCAATTACTATATTCGTCTTAGCTGCTGGTGTAAATTTTCCACAGCGGCATAATCGTGTTCACGATTACGCCGCTGCCGAACATTTGCACCAGCAGCGAAGCAGAATATAGTAGGTTACTGCAAGTTTAGCTCTGTGTTTGTCTGATTGAACTCCACGCCACCAAGCGGCTGCACCGCTCCGAGCGCTCACGTTTACGCCCCCGACCATCCGGCATTCTGCCCAAACCGCCCCCGTTTGCCGGAATAGCGGACACGCTAAAAGTCTATTGTGTGCGGCAACTTGGTATTCCGTAAACTGCAGTCCGTTTACGGAATACAGGAACATCGATGACGTCGGCGGCAGCAGTAGCGCTGGTACCGCCATCGTGTTATACTTTCTTCCAAACACAGCGACCTCGAGACGTCCTTGACTTGCGTCATATTTCTCGCAGATGATGAATAACAAACCAAAGTCCACTACGCTATTCTGATCGTTGCTGCCGACGCTTTTGCACTAGCAGATGGGTAAAACGGGGCTGTTTCAGTTTTAGTTCCGGGTGCCATAGTTCGCTTCAACACAACTCGATGACGCCACCACTGCCGCAAAATTAGATGCTTAATATGTCCGCACACATATTAGGGCTTACGGAATAGCGAAACTATACCGAAACACTGGAGACTGACGTGTGCAGCAGTACTCGTGGCGCCGTCTTGTGACAGTGACGTCATCTATAGACATGCAGAACCTTAATTGCAACTTCCGTGCCTGCTGTTTCAAAAGCGTCGAGACTCAGCACTAACAAAATAATGATTAGCGTGTAGTGGATTTACATATTATTCTGCGAGAACAGTGAAACAACACAAAGACGTTTTAGGGTGTTTAATAAAGCGAGAAAAGGTTGCGCTACCAACGCTGCTGACGTCGTCGTCACCGGTGTTGCGTTACCCCATGAATTGCGATACGTTTACGAAGAGGCTAAATGCCTTAATAACTGAATGCGTTAGCGTGTCAGTAATCGTAATTTACGAAGGCGTAGCAGTGAATAGCAGCAATGGTGGCGGCCATCAGGAGATGCCGAGATCAAGCAAAGCGTACAAAATTACTACCGCGATAACGCTATGGTTAGCCACCATAACAACACGTGCTACTCCGTTGCTGGTGTGAAGGTATCGACGACATCGACGAATGTACAGTAAATTTATTTTCATTTTACTCGGACGGGAAAAACGCTAAGAAAGAAAACAAGATCCTCCTGTTCCTGGCGCTTTGCGGTTCAACAATCCACAAAATGTTGCCACCAGCGCTGCTGCTCCCACCGGGTTTTTCGGTATATCGTAACAAGTCTCCATCAGGTACATACAGCCAGCAAGTTACCAATAGTACTCAACAAGCGCATCTGTCAAACTTCCTACATGCTCCGTCAGATTCTAACAGTCGAAGCAGCCACATTTCGCTGTGCCGGACTGATATGACGTCCAATATGACGTCCGATATGACGTGCGACGCGCCTCGGAGATGGCGGCTTCGAGCTGCTGGAGTCCAGTGGGATAATTGTTTCTGAGGAAATGCGCAAGTCAGGGGACGTTTCATGAAAGAGAAATAACACCATATCCACACGAGGAAAGCAAGAAGCTCGCCGGACCAGGATCGATTTTTCAACTGCGAAACTTTATTTAAACGGACACTAAAGAGAAAAATGATTTCTGCTCCATCAGTAAATTACCTTTTTACGACACCAGAACCACCACTCTTACCAGGATAAGACGCTTGATAAACCAGAAAAAGCGCAAGAACGAAATACGAGTGGCGACGCCTTGAAGTTCCCGCATCTCGTCGCTGTGACGTCATGGATTTTGATGGCACCGTCTAGGGCCTACTTAATGATATAGCGGTACAGATTGACTACATTGTGTTCTAAAGGAACCAAATATTAAACACGGCAAGTTTCGGGAACCTTTACTCAGCCAACGCGGCCCTAATGCGAAAACATACTCTGGAATCCCTGACGTCACACTGACGTACTGACGTCGGGGTTTCGGCGCGAAATTCAAATACTGATACTTCGACCTTCATTTTCTCATCTAATAACCAAACTATTATTTTGAAACGACTGCCTGCAGGGTTCTCAAACAATGCTTTATTAGTCTCAACTGATCTATTGTTTCGCTTTAGTGTTCCTTTAAACATATACGGGTTTCCTTTGTACACTGTAAGAAAAGTTTACACCCTTTGAGTCGTATCTTGCCACACAACGATAAACGTCGTCTGTCTTGTCCGCATTTCCTTTCTTTAACGCTGCGAGCCCGGTACTTTCCCAGTAACGAACGGCATGCGCGTTATCAGCACGACATAGCATTGCCGACAGGAAAGTATAGCGGGCGCGGCGTTTTCAAGAAAGGAAATGCAAGCAAGGCAGATGACGATTATCGTTGTGTGGCAGATATACCCCAAAGAGTTTATACCCCAAAGGGTGTAAACTTTTTTTAGAGTGTAGCGTCACGTATGACGGATATTTCTTTTTCCTACCGGAAACTTGTATGGCTGCGGTCGTCGGTACGTCCAGCTTTACGTACACGGAATTGCACTAGGTGCACACCTGCCAATATGTGAAAGTTAAGGTTCGTAAAAAAAAAAAAAGAAAGAAACCCGCAGGCATGAAACCGACGGGAGAGAACGGAATAGCAGACACTTCATTTTAAGGCTGTACCTAAACCGCACGTCTTTTGCCGGCTGCTTGCGCACTTCATTAGACTCGGCGCACAATCAGCAACAAACTCGGAACAGCAAAGGCTGACAAGCAATACAGATCTCGGCAACTTTCGCGGCGAATATGCTGTGGCCGATTTCGCCTTGCTCCAGCTCGAAGCAAACCCATACCCATGCACCACATCTGGCGTCCTTTCACCACCGGAAGACTTTCAAAAGCATATATAGGGTCGGAGACCGAGCAAGCTACCACATTTTTAGCAAGCCACCACATTTTTGTCGAGAACAGAATTGATTTTTCATCAAACTCGACGCAACCTTTCGTAAAAGTCGTAGAACGAGCCCAAATTCGCAAGCTTTTCACCGAAGATCCGGGCCAGGTATGTACAATCACACAGTCTTTTGCGTACGGTCAATTAAGCTGCTGCGTCTGCTTTTCCAAACTCCCCGGCACACCTGTACGGCCGGTATGCCTCCGCACATACGCTATAAATGCACGTGTTAGACCCACAAAGCATGGCGCGTTGTACAGAAAGTGGTGCGGGTCCGACATGACCGAAGGCACAGTGCCCTCCTCCTTCCCACCCCCCTCTCTCTCTTTTGTCGCGCTGCGATCCCGTCTGTCGCCGCTAGCACGGTGCTTTGCGGCAAGGCGGCGCGCGCGCTCGGCAATCATCGTCGCATATCCGCATTCTCCTCGGGCGCGACACAAAGGAAGCGACGTCCACAGACACGCACCAGCGACCGCGTACACTCTATGCGACACACACCGCGGGAGGGCCGCCGCCACGAGCGACGCTCTCCCGGTGTTTCCGTCCTCGCGCAATTTTCTCCCCGTTCAATCGTGTTTTTTTTTTTTTCTTTCTGTTCTTCCTTCGTTTCGATGCGCGCACGCCAAAAATATGCGCGGAAACGAGACGACACAAAGACGCGCGCGTGCGTGCGTGCGTCCGGACGCGTAGCGTACGTTATATTTGACGTATATACAAAAGCTTCGATTCCCCCACTTTTTCCGTTCTGCAGCGAATGTGGCTGTTCCTGCGACTCCACCCGGTCTTTTAACGCGCGGGAATAGCGACATGCGCGCGCTTTATGTTGTTAGCCGCAGCACAGTATGTAGTCGAGCGAGGGATCTGGATCCGACTAAGGTTCCGGCAAGTGGAAGTTTAAAACTATAAGCAGGGCTTGAGAGAGAGTTTTGATTTGGAGACGCAGCTGGCGGCTTGCGTATGTACCCGAGAACCTAGAAATTGCTTGGTCTTGCGCTGCATTCTTCTGCCCCAATTGATGGCCTATAGGCCTCTAAAGCATAGAAAAAGAATGCTGGCATTGTCAGAGTGCCTATACTTCAAGTCTTCGCATAGTATAGTGGTAGCTATAGTATAGTAGCTGACGTATAGTGTAATACCTTACGTATCCTATACGTCAGCTTCCAAGGTGGCGTTGCCACTGGTCTTTCGCTTTTGTGACTTTTCTGGCTTAAGGAGCCTCCTCTCAGAGAAAGAGTAAAGCTTTTTCCTATTGCAGTTGCAGAATCGTCCCTTATAAAGCGTATAATTTAATGTTTGTCTTTAACATTCCTTTAAATGCAAATGTACACCAGCATGCAAATGCATGCAGCCCCCATCCGAACACGACCGGGAATTGAACATGCAAACTCGCGCTCAGCAGCCCAACAGTGCGTTATTTCCTAAGCCGCAGAGTCCCTGGCGCTTGCCAGTGCAACACAGTGTTGTCTGGAAAGGTCAGCGGCGTACTCCTGTGACACTAAAGACAAATACTAAATATGACTAGGTTGACAAAGTGTTCTTCAGAAACTCTATTTGCGTTCATATCTAGTAAGAGGTTCATAACTAGAAGAGAAAATGGAGGCTAAACTTTAATTTTTAGAATTTTGAGCGAATATCTCGGAGTTGGTACAGTGTGATGTCCCAAATTTATTTCCTTTCTTCTTTTTTATATTTGAGTCGCTGTGGCAGTAATGTTCATAAAACTTGCTAAGTTTGGTCATTGGCTGCTTTAGGATGCAGTGCAGTCCATCTTTACTGACAATTAATTAGGCCCGAGCAGACACATAGTCAAAATCAATGACGTCACTATCACTGGGTGTGGGAACTTCGAGGTTACCTGTCAGTTGCTTCTGCATCTTTTCTGGCTTACAGATAATCCTCTTGTGGTAAGAGTGGCTTTTCTGGTGCTGTAGAAGCATGATTTACTAACTGCAGCACGACAGATATATCTTTTACCAATGTCGTTTACGTTTTAAGAACATTAACCCGTTTATTGAGTTCATTAGTATGAGTGTTTTAGGCAAACACACGGTATTGACTGCAATTTCCTGTGCATAGCATGCACTGAAACACCATGAGACCATCATGAGTTCCCAAGTCATGCTGATATTGAAAGAAGTTTGCGCCCACCGTGACGTCACAGAAATGAGCCAATGTGACTGCCAAGTGCATCTATACAAAGTGTATTTGAGTTGGGCAGAGGTGTACTTGCCACTGCATTCTTAATAAATATATGGCTAACAATTAATGAAACTGCAAGGAACTACAAAAGATAAGATTTTTTTATGGGTTTAGGCTAGTGAATTTCTCTTTTCTAGAGCTGGTGAGCCAGGACCCCACAGGTATCTCGCGAAACTCGCATTATTTTATTCAAAATACATTGGCACTAGGAAGTTGTCACATGCTGCTTACCTTGACTGCTGGGCTTCCATTGTGAATGGAATTATCTCTTCTTCGAGGCTCGGATCATGCTGGAAAAGAGAGAACATATTTTTAAAAATACCGTATGGTTGTTGTCACAATTGTTCAACTGCAGCTTTCTGTATGACTACCCTTACCCTAAAATTAAATCTTATCTGCAATTAGCAACTCCACAGGAAAGCACAATAAGCACCCAAAATTTAACACTTAACCACATTTCAACATTGACTTGCAGAACTCTCGTGGCTCGTATAAATCATGCTGGACACACTACAGAGACTGCATACATTCAGCTCTCACTTATTAAATGCCTCAGAGCTGTACTGCAGTATATTATGGACATCATAGTGAAGGGCGCCGGACTAATTCTGACCACTTAAGTTAGTTCAACTCTTGCTGCATAGTCTTTTGATTGGGTAAAAAAATGCAGCGCTATTTGTGCAGACAAGTGCCAGCTTAGCAACGCAACACACAGACACAACTGAGACCTAAAGTGTCAAATAAACACAATTTAGGTGCTTCACACGTGACGTGAACAACATGGACTTCATTTTCCATAAGAGCTAGGAGAGCAGTGTATTATCAAACCACTTTATCTTAAGCGCATTGGAAGTGTTTCAGAACGTTGGAAAGGGCAAGCCGGTTAACTCTCTGCTCAGTGTGTCCACCACACCTAATAGATGACATCAAAGTCTACGCCCACAACAAGCCAAGCTTTGGCGAAATGAACCTGGCCAAAGCATTGCCTGAACCATACTTTGAAATCCATGGGCTGTAGGCCTTCCTAATGACATCATGTTGCATGAAATATCACAGAAGTTACAAAGGAGGTATAGGCCTGCAGGAGCAACCATTTGTGCAGACACGAGATCTTGAGTTCGCCGATTAATTCATCTGGTTGAACATCCCAAAGTAGCACAGGGGCTATGAGGGATACTGTAGCCGACATGCTCCAGATTCATGTTGACGTCCTGATGTCCTTTAACATGTATCTAAATGTAACTGCACACAAGTGTTCTTGAATTTTGCCCTCAATGAAATGCGGCCACCACGACTGGGCATTGAACCAGCAACCTTGTGGTAATGAGCTGAACACCAAAGCCAACACAGTGGGTGGCACAATGGGGTGACTGTCTAGAAAAGTCAAGAAGATGGGTACAGTGGTTTCTCACCGGTATTAGGTCGGACTGGAGCAGGTCCTTGCGAAGGGCATTGGCTCGGATCGCACACAGTGCCAACAGGGACTGCAAGAGGGCAAGCACTTCGCTCGCCTCCTTGGTCTTCTTGTGCTCGCGGGACTGCTCGGCGTCGGAGTCACCCTCGCACGTGGGCGTGGACTCTTGGATGGTGTTCAGTGCCTTTAGCCGTGGCAGGAACCGGTGCAACTGGTCTTGCAGCACCTGGAAAACCGCAAGAAAGGGTTTGGTTGAAAGCCCATCGGCTACAAACTGACAACCTGCCAAAAGAATGGTTCAGCTGAAGATTCAACCACATACTAGAGCAATGGGATGGTTTTGGGTGCCTCCTTAGATGAAAATCAAAGGGCAGTTTTGAAAATTAAGATGTGAAGCTGAGGAAACATCAGCATGAACCACAATGCCACAAGCTGTAACTGTAGGAATTGAATGAGTTTGAAAGGGAATAAAACAGTATCACCTTCTGGCCATGTAAAGGTAACTTAAAGGAACTGGTCACTGCTGAGTGTCAAAAGCAACACGGCCTTTTGAAATTTGTACTTATTGCCTCCGTATGATAGAAGCTCAGCCTCAGCTGTGTTGTATCTCAGAAGTGGCAAGACATCCACACTGGCACACTGATGGTGCAGGGTTTCACAGCACGCTATAGAATTAAGCGAAAGTACTGGTATCCAATAGTAAGGTTGCGGACCACTGTCAAAGACACTCCAAAAACATGTTTTCCGATGCCCACTATATCCCTTTGTTAATGGCGCTCTTGGTCGATTAAAGGGTGTTCCAATGAACACTTCGCTTGATTACATTAACCGAGCTTGACTTCAATCTCCACGGCACTTTTGACGGTTGCAAACACTGACAGCTAAAAGAGGTTAAGGGATGGCACAACCACTAACCAGGATCTGGCGGTAGCGGGCAACCAGGAGCCGTGGTGGCAGGTTGGCATCCTTGTCCCGACCCTTGAGCCATTTCCTAGTGGCGATCATCCACAGAGCCAGCTGCTGAAGGGCACTGTTGTAGTGCGGACAGCGCAGCAATGCCCAGCGCAGACGCTCCTGGTAGTTCCATGCGTTCTGGCACACCGTGTCCCACTGTACAGCGGCGGCCTGCGAAATCAGATAGGACACGTGTGACATCAGTGAAGCCAGAGCTCACAGAAAAGTGAAGTGTTGCTGTACGATGTGCCTGTGGCCTCCTCTTTGGTTGTTTCAGAGTGCTCTGGAGGTGCTGAAAGAGACCATTCAAACTGAAGGTGGGACAATAAGCATGGTCTTGTAATGATGATCAGGCTTCTTTCTCGCCGTTATGGCAACCCACTTATTCCTACAAAGTTTCATTGCTGCTATAGTTGCTCAGTCACCCTTTGTTACTTTCTTGCTTAGCAGGCTCGTGGAGCACTCTGAAATGACCAAATTAGCAAGTGCGCTACAAACATAGTAAGCCTTCCACTTGGTGGTCCACCCTTGCTCATAAAATTTGTCACAGAAAAAATGTGAGTAAAAGCAAGGGAAATAAATGGACCTCTAGGAATAAATTTCAGACTTCATTTCTTCTTTCAAGCATGCATCGAATCCCAGATGAGCTTGAATGCCAAGTAAACAACAACACGAAAATTTGCTGGAGTCAAACTGCAGTTTAGTGGAATAGTTGCATAATAAGCGGTAGTATAATAAATTTGGCTCAATGCCTAAAACACCATGGCAAAGTACTGTGAGGACTGCTTCTACAATTACTTATGTGGTGCTGCCTTTGCTGAGACAACTACTGCAGATGTGTGTGTGTGTTACTACAGGAATAGCAGTTCTTTGCTTTCACTCCGTTTGGCCTAATCAAGAAATCACTCTTGAAGGTATGTTACGGACAACACAAGGGTAGATTGCCTGTGTTTGTGTCTCATCACAATCTTAATGCAGCAGGCCACCACCTTATAAAAATAGATGATGTTTTATTGTAAGGCAAGGTCGTCAATTCTTGGCCATCTACTGAGCTAAAAACTACACAGCTATGTTTTAACAATGCGCTGTGAGCAAGTTGTGGTAATCACAGTAAGGTCATAGCAATTCCCACAGTATATGTGCAAGGCAGACACAGCAGGCGTCGGTCAGCCAAGCAAGCAGCTTTGTGCTATAAAAGGGCATGCTGGCACAGTAATGTACAGTCGAACCTCAATATAGCGAGCATGTATATAATCCATGACTGCATGTAATGAAGTGGATACGAAATGTTCTGTGCCGATATCAGCATGTAACAAATATGCACTTATGATGAGTGTCAAATGTAACAAAAGTCGGAGCCAACTTCATGTTGTTAGAGGTTTAACTGAATGACATAGCTTCAGAACTGATTTCATACCTTGAGCCTCTTCTGTAGATGAGAATCTCTGATCCTCTGTGCTTGAAGCCAGTCCAGGAGGAGCTTGTACCTACGGCTCTGGTCAAGGAAGTCCTAGAAGGACAAAATAAATCAGTGCCATTGTTTGAAAGGCTGCAGAGATTAGTAAAGTATCAAGGGGACTACAAAACTTAGAGCGAGTGGCCCAGCCAATGAAAGTTAATGCAAGCCACTAGTAATTGTTTGAAATTTGCAGTTTCTTCTTTCTTCCCGGCTCAAAAAATTTAATGGCTGGCATTTGAATTTTGGTGCACACACTAACAATATCCTTCCCCGCTATCCCAACATTAACTGTGTTATCCCTCACCTTTAGAGAGGAAGGGTGGGGAGGGGGGCACTAGCTTGTTTTTTTTTATGATAGATAAAAAAGTTGTGATCAGCCACTTTCAAAGGCACAGGAACACAGCCTTTGTGAAATGGACGCCACAAAGCAGAGATCAATTCGATGAAAAATAAACAAATAAATATGAATGCAAGCAACACTTACACTGTGAGAGTTAACGAGTGCAGTCAGTTCTTCGAGGTCTTCTGGGATCTTGTCCGGTCCAAACTGGTCGGGCACCGTTGCCAGCCATTGCTCCAGACGTGACAGTGCCTCTTCCACGCTTGAAACATCAGGCTGTTGTTCTTGTTCTTGTTCAAGGGCTTTCTCGGGCGCCACAGTTTCCAGCAAATCAGTCAACTCATCTAAATTAAAAGAAGAAAGAAAAAAAATGCAGTGTACGGGCATGGGAGAGAGGTGAATGTTAAATCAGTCTGTACCATTGCTAAATATAAGATGCTCAAGTAAAAAAAAAAATGTTTGGCATACGTACCGTCAGCTTCGCTGCTCTCGGACGAGCTTCGCATACGTCTGAGACGCTGAACGTTGCTGATGTTGCTGACAAGCACATTTACAACTTGGTGCTGCAAAAAGAAAATGCCCCGTTGAGAGCTTTACATTGTACAACACTGCACGTTTAGCTACTTCAGATGTTTCACAACTACAAGACCATGCAAAAGTTTGAATCAATTTCAAAGCGTTCCATACTTTCCAGAAACCCTTTAGCTCTGGAAGAACTCTCTGATATATTAAGATAACGGAAGCAGTATTAAGCCTTGATTTATTTGTCACCACATGGCTAATTAAGTAAGATACCATTTTAATAAATTGGGCCCAACGGACTCAATTAGGCTGCTGCTGATGACAAATGATTCACTTGATTTCAAACTTGCCAGAAAAAGAAATTTTCATCATAATCTGCAAGAAATATTTCAACAGCCAATGCAGAATCCTGTGTTTGCGAATGCTTCCCAACAACTTTTGTGGAGCTTAAACAACATGGGTAACCATCTAAGTTTTCAGGAATGCCTCGAAGTACAATATGCAAAACAGGAGCAGACACAATGATATCCAAACAGCTCAAACCACTCGCTTTCTGCATGACACACTTGTTTCTCACTGAAATCGTTGTTGGTTACTCACGAGGTTCTGCGAGGCGGCTCCAGCGATGGGAAGCTTATCTGGCTCAGCTTCGCTTGGCTCGCCAACAACAGAAGGAATGATTGGTGGGGAAACGGTGCCTACAGGACAAAAGAAGTCCAGTTAGTAAAGCAATAAACAGGACTAGTTAGTCCATGTTAACCACACTTTGTCCTTCTTTAGTGTGGTTTGAGAAATAACAGTCCGGTTAACAATGCCACAGCAAATACTGCGAAGTGCCATCACTTTTTTGCCAGTGGCTGCTTTCACCAAACTGTTGCCGTTGTCGTGTTATCTGCTTTTTATGCAGTCTAGGTGGCTTTCGATGCAAACATTTTATGTAGCCCAATTTTCTCTTGCAGTTGGCCTTTATTGGACTGTCCCTACGGTTGTCCCAAAGGGAACGCTAAAGCTCTCCTTAGGATCCCTGGGAGATCTGCAGACTATAGTTTGGTGAAACGGTTAAATGAAACAAACACTAACCAAACTGAATAAAGAAGAGAATTAAGGCCTAAGGTTTCGGGGCCTTTACGGGTCTCCCCTGTTCAAAATCTTGACAACTTTCCGTTGAATTCTTGGGCTTGTGAGACTAGATTGAGAAACATTGCATTAGGCTGAGGGCAAAGCACTGCGTATACGGCAGGACAAACATTTTATCAGCACTTTTCTACAAAACAGTGGTCACACTTGTTCTTTCATCCGCCTGTTTTTTTCCTGGCAGGATGCAAGTGATTGGGAACTAGATGTCGAGATGTTTAAGCAATGGCACCGGAGGCTTGCTTAGAAGCAACTGTCTAGAAAGTGACTTAAAAGGCTGGCAGATCCACTCACCAGTTAGCTGTTGAGTTTGTTCGATGTCTTGTTGAGCTGGCTCCTGATCCTGAAAACAAGTCACATTCATGAGGATCGAACACTTGCAGCTATGAAAAAAGAAAGGCTAACATAAAAAGTATTGAAGCACTATACACCAAGATTATGTTTCATTTTAAAGCAAATGCAGAACTATAGTCGAGGATTGTCTGATGTGAGGTCGTTGTGCTCTTTGGACGTGCAACAAATAAAGGAATCAGAGAAAGCATTAAACTTGAATCGTGGTAACGTACTCTGCGACGGCGTTCTATAAGGGACAAATGTGTGGAACACAATCATTCAAAACACTGTCAAAATTTGACAATGACGTATGTTGCTAAATAAGAAAGTGTAAGAGCCAGCATTTCTCTAAACCAGCACGTGCAAGCCTTTCTGCTGTTGACTCCAACAGAGAACCTACCCTCCGGCAAGTAACACTGAAAGTGAGGAGCCAACGATGGATTAATATTGCACCCACATAATCCAGCGCAGCAACAGCACGGTCCTATGCTCAAATCACTGGCACTTGCTTATCTACCAACGTCACACCAACATTGGATCATGCCAACATAAAATAGTGCCCGTGTGGCCCAACGTAAGATAGATACCAATCCAGGATTAGCATAGGTGCAACATTGGTATGCAGCAATATCTGGGGACCAAACTTGGGACTGCAACAACTGCTGGGGGGAGAGAGGGGGGGGAGGGATTCAGAGCCACTGACCTCATCCGGCGACCCAGATCCGGCCAGTGCGCCCGCGCGCTGGCACAGGTCCTGCCAGTAGAGGTACAGCTCTCCCAGCGCCGGGCCCGTGGCAATGCCTGCCAGCAGGAGGCCAAACCGCTCCACCTCTGAACCAGTGGATTTCAGCTCGGTGAACCGGGAGTTGCCTTGCAGGAGCTCCTGTCGTAATGCCTGCAAAACATCATATGGTTCCACGAAGAGTTGGCAAAAGTAACGATGCACCTGTCACACAGGCTAAATCAGAGTCACCTTGAGTGAACGTCACTAGGCCGTTCGGAAAAAGCTTTGCCTTGGGAGCTTCTGTCTAAACACACGGAAATAGAGAAGCCATTTGCCAGGCATCTACTGCACCAAATTTGATGAGGCTAGTTGCATTTAAGAGAAAAATATGAAATACATTGACTGCAGAGAGCAGACTGTTGATTTAGGCCATCAATTTGCTTACAAAAGTTGTTGAAAGTCGAACAATTTATAAATACTGAAGCACCAAGTTAACAACTGTGTAACTCGACAGTGAAGATACAATTTCACAATTTAGTAAATTGCATCTATGTGTTATACACTGCTTTGAAATATATCACCAATTTGTGAGTATGCTGTTCACAAAAACTTCATAAATAATAAACAATTTCATATAAGCTGTAAACTCGTGTATCAAATTTGTCTGTTTTAGACACCCTAGTGAATGCAGTTTACAGAACTGCGATATCTGTTTTTAATGCACAGTTATGGTTTTGTAAATGTTGCTCTTCAATGTTATTTTGCAGATTACAAATTTTTTAGTCCGTTTTTGTAAAAACTACGAGGATATAAAACAAAATTCTGTTCCTTACAGTAAGTAGAACTCAAATTTCTTTCTCAAATACAGCAAAGTACTTGCAGATTGGTTCACTAGTTTTCTAATTCGAGCATTCCTGTGTTCACATGTATATGAATATGGAAATCAGAGTTGGCCTTGAGCTACAGCCTACTCAAAGTCATTTGCACACTGTCACATGAGAAAATTTAATAACACCGTCTGCACAACACACTCCCCAGCAAATGCGCTTGCAAACCAGCCTTAGTTCATAAAATTGTGTAGCATACACGGCAATGCTTCAAAGTTAAATTGGTAGTAATTTTAAAATATGTGTTTTGCAGTGCAACACATCTTGCCCGTTTATAACATTCCCAATCAGAGACTCTCGTTGCCAACTTGCTGTTAGTGCCATGGCTGTGCTGTACACAACATTGCCTTATCTTGACTCGTGACGGTTGATTATGCCAATGTAGTTGCAATAAACAAATTTATTTACAATAACTTTCTTTTTAGACTGTGCTTTACCTAAAACACAATGTTAATTTTGCAGACATTGCTAACAAATATTTAATATTCCAACTGTTTGACCCACTGTTACTTCCTCAAATTCCACATGAAACTTTCTCATCCCACATAGCTGTGTACCGCTGAAGTCACACTAAACTTTCCCGTGTGACCAGAGGCACACGTTCAGAACGCAACACCGAGCTCTCTGCTCAAGCTCAATGAAGTAAAGCTCTACTCTCTACAAACAGGCAAGACGTACCTCGGGGTCATCGTCCTCCGTGCTGTGACCCATCTCAAGCCTGCTGACAGCCACATCTTTCTCGGTCAGCCACAACACAAGCTGCTCCCGCAGGCTGTCCCACAACTCCCAAGTGTGTGCCGCTCCGCGGTAGCGTTCCAGAGAGTCCCGCACCGAGTGCCTCCTCGCGAGCCAGTCGTTGCGCAACTGGTCGATGTATGCGTAAAGGCTCTCGTCCACCGGACAGTCCTGAACCAGGTTCTCGTACCGGCGGCAAACGTTGTTCAGTGGGACCTCTAATTCTTGCACTTCGGGTAGCAGGCGCTGCGGAAGGGCATGGAAGGCTGTGTGACACATTGGCACATAGCGGGACCAAGAAAAGGTGTGCGAATGGCAGCGGTTTCAGACCAAGGAGATGGCACTGAATGTTTTGGAACTTGTAGGTGTTTACAAATGTAATTACACTTGCCTCAGCTCGAGCCACATTTTGCATGAAATGCTATGCGGACGCAATTAGGTTTTTGCATTTCAGCCCCATCGAAATGCACAAGCACAAGGTTGCGAGTATGATTCTGAGTCGCAGTAGCCGCAGTTCAATGGGGGCAAAATGCAAATACATTGGTGTGGTACTTGCATTTGGGTGAATGTTACAGAACCTCAAGTGCTCATAATTAAGGGCCATTGTCCAGCTTATTTAAAGGTGCATGTGCTAAAATAAATCTTGTGATGTGCATCCTTACCAATATTTTGCATTGAGAAAGCACAGAAGAAAGGCCCATCTTTCAGAACAACTTTCTTTCTCTCTCTTTTTTATTTATGAGTGAACACAAAAACAACAACATAGTTCAGAATACAGGATAGCATGTGGAAGGACTTGAATGAAGTCATTTGGTAAACATTGTGCATTAGGTCTAGATGGAACTACTGAGTCAAGAACAGCTAAAGCTGAGCTGCTCATCTTTGACACCCAACTGGTGATGAAAAGCACCCCAACTGATGTAGACAACATAGAAGTAGACCGTCAAAAAAAAAAAAAAAAAAAAAAAAAAAACTTCCGGTCTAATGCCAATGCAGAAACACAGAAAGAAATTACGGCAATAATGACAGTGCCAATAATGAACAAGCACGACACGGTCCTCACCTCCAATGCCTCCACTGTATGGAAGAGGCTCTCCAGGTCGTCGCCGAAGGTGCAGGCAAGGGCATCCTCGGCGGTCCGCACATTCGTGAGCTTGGCGGCCAACTGCTTCACTTCCTCCCACAAGGCATTCGCAGCACTTAATCTGCAGAGACAAGACAAAGGATGAGCGTGGCCGATGCATATCCGACAGAAAAAAGCATACGTCGGGGCTGATCGGACTGTTGGCTAATTGCCAGCGTATCTGTCGGAACAAGGTAAGCTTTCAAGTGCCTCTCGCGGCATGAGCTCATCACTTTCTAGACAAGACAACAAAGGGCTGGCCGGGCATGGCATTCGATAAGAAATGTGATAAACATTTTTGTTTGTGCCTCAGATAGAAGTCCTTGTATTCCTTGTGACATGGTACAGCCACGAGATAAGTGGCACATTGTCTAGAAATATGTGTATAAATAAGGGTTTCACTCGTCTTGTGTGTATTGCAAAACAACATGTACACAAAGCAAGGCAGACATGCAATGTTTTTTTATTAGTGTACATACACAGTCAACAGACAAAGTGGGTCTCTGTGAACACAGAGAACGATGAGGTGCTTATTGCAGGAACGTGTCTAGGAAAGCAGGGGTGTAGGTAATAAGAAGGATCAATACCCTGGCTTTTGACATCTTCCCTGCTATCCGCTACTATGCATTATATTCATCAACAGAAAGCTTTCAAAAGCCTGTTTTCAGGCATTATTCAATCTTGTCTCTCCACAAATGTCATGTCAATAAGGGTTGTCCTAACTGTGTTGAGCACACCAGCAAGCTCAATAATGGACACTTCATGATGAGTATGGCTGTCTCCTTCACTTAGAGCAACGTTGATGGCAGCACTGCAAAATTTTATTTGATACAGCATTGTGGAGATTGCTTATAAAATGGAACTGCTGGAAAAGAATGAAAGCAGTGGCATTTCGATTTTGTTGGGCTAGCTCCTCTGCAATACTCACGTGGTGTGGGCAAGGTACTTCTACATTCTCTGAGCCCATCATAGTGTTTTGGGTTAGGTGTCAGCACGCGTGGGCAGGCCTTGGTAAAGCACAGCGCACACGACGCGGAAGGTGCGGGTTCAGCTACCACCTGGGACGAGTTGTCTTCATGCTGTTTATTTTCATTTCCCTTCCTCCTATTGTTTTTACCTTTCAGTCAGACAACAATTACCTTCCCCTCTGCTCCCTCTGGCTTCATTGTCTGTTGCTCCGTGTGGTTGTAACAAACAAGAAGTCGAGCCCCTCGGATCCACTTACTTTTCTCACTCATACGTACAAACTAAAAGGGTTGCCCAGAAGTCTTCCAAATGAAAACCCAAATTTATTACTGAGAGCTCCAATCAGAAAGCAACGAACATTCACTGGCTAAGTTCTCAGTGTCGGCACCTGAGAACCATGACACCTCTCCCGAGAACTACTCGCTAGAAACTCAACGGCAAGAGGAAAACCACGATTTCACGAACCTGTTTCGTCGTTCTTCTACCAGCGGTGCCAAAGCTTGCCAACGCCTCTCGGCGTCTGCCAGCTGTTCCTCTGCTCTGTTCTGGTCCGCACTTGGTATGAGGTCGTGGTAGTACTTGAGCAAATCGCTGAGGCTCGTCCGTAGCTGCTTCAGTGGTTCGCTGTGTTCAGCCACTCCTTGCTTCTTAGCCTTTGAGTGTAAAAAGAACATCAAGTTAAAACAAGGTCTGCAGGGAAATCCAAGAAAAACTCAACAGAGCTTGCTTTTAGCTTGGCTTCAAAAATGCCTGCAACACGTTCCCCGATGTAAATTTTTCTTTTATAAAGTCTTGTTTATGTCGAGAACAGTGAACTGCTTGCGATCGTCTGTTGCAGCTTTTTCACAATAATAGAGGGTGATGGTGGTGTTAACAACAACCAGAAAAAAAAAAAGGAGTGGGAAGGGGCAGTACATCTGGCAATACCGGGTACAGAACGGAAGCGTCTGAGGTAAGAAGAAATTCCTGTGGCCAAAGGTTTATTTTATTGTGATTCAAAACAAAGAAACTTGGAACAAGAAAGTTATTTCCACTGAAAAAGGCTGCTTGAAACATAAAACACATATATTCTGAATTTGAACATTCGCAAACACAGTCGAAACTCAAGATGAGCAGCTTGCAAACTTCGTTTACTCTCTCATGCATTTCTGCCAAGATGAGTTCTTTGTGAGATAGAACAAATTTACAGGGTCCATTCATGTTTGTCTTAAATGAAATCTACCAAGCGATGAGATCTACGTATGAGCCAAAACAATCTCTGCTGAAGCTATGTTCAAGCACATCAAGATGCACTACCGATATTAACTTATTAGGAAAAGAGTCAAAAGCTTGTATGACTCTAGAGAGCACAAATAAAATAAAAAAGAGTCTGCCAGAGAAGGCATGGCACTCACATTCAGAAGCTTCAACTCTCGTTGCGCTTCTGCTGGGATGATGGTAGAGATGAGTGATGCTTCCATGTCATCGAGCCAGAGCAGGAATTCATCCAATCTCACATTGAACTCTTGCTGCAAGCCGGCCACACCATTCAGCCTCAATGTGCTGCAAAGAGAAATGTAACGACCACCTTAGCACTTAACTGGATAATGCCCATTCACAACAAAGAAAAATGCAAAGCAAGAATGCATCCAGCACAGACATGTACAGGGGTGCAGAGCAGTGTTCACACCGGGTGTTTGAAAAAGAGATGAGAAGCTCCATGAAATGGGACAACTTTTGCAACACATTCTGTACAAGACATGTCACCAATTGTGTTTCTGGTGGCAAGAAAGTGTGAATCGAAAATTTAGTAGCAAATTTCTGACAATGATTTCACTTTCACAGCAGTGGTTTTTATTTCATGAATACAGCTGGACTGGAAACTTCATATATTAACTGCTGAGGCTCGGTTATTTTATTTTATCAATTGAAGTTTTGATAAGATCAAGCATTTCAATTTCATTTTTTAATTCAGAATCCTCAGGGAAAAACCTAATCTCTTTACAACTATTCATTTTTGGGAATACTATGAATATAGTACTATACTAGAACCCTACCACCATGACAGGTGAGACAAATCACTTCAAGCTTCCATTTTCGCGTGAACTTCTGTATTGTTTGTTTAGATACCATCATGACAGTGTCATAGCATGTTCTTAACACTATGAAGCGCATACATGTTATTTCAAGCTATCAAAAAATAACATCACATTTTAAACCATTGCAACCAAACTCATAAACTGCATACTGAATTCATTTTGAAGAACACCAAGCACATATCATTACAGCATGACAGCATAAGAGCACCTCTTAAACATGACTAAGCATGCACAGTCTAGGCTTATCACCTTTGCTGCAGCGTTCCTTCAGCCTCATTGGATGACTGCTTGACGGCAGCAAGCTGGCTGTCCAACTCCTTCCTGATGTCTTCGTCCAGGAGCAAAGTCCCAAGGGACTCACCATAACGCAGCAGCCTGTCGCAGTCGTCCTTGTGCCTCTGCGATTCCTGCCAGAAGCACACAATGCGTGTAACTGTAAGCGCAGGAACTTGAAAACAGCGCTAGCAATAGCTGGAAAAACGAGATGGTGTCTGTTTCTTATTAACCTCTCATGGACTAGCGTTGCTTACAGGCAACCTACCAGAAACAATTTCTTTTTTTTCTTGCAGAGTTTCGATATTGAGTGCAAAGTTTCCTGCTAAATGTTTTCGGCCAACTTTGAGTGACAGGCAGCAAGCTCCCTCTGTAGGTTTAGAGCAGGCACACGGGACGACAAGAAAAACAATATCGAATTTAGCGCCAAAAACACGGTCACTGAGAAGGGAGGACATTACAAGCAGGACAAGCACGCCCATCAGGACAGCGTCATTATGATGAGACAATGTCCTCCCCTGTCTGTCATCGTGTCTTTGGAGCTAAATTCATGATTGTTGGACATGCACCGACCAGCCCAACAGCAACTACTACTAGAGGAAGAGGTAGTTTGGCATTCTCATCCTTTTTTGAAAGCACGGTCAGAGGAGACAGACCGATGCACCATCTTTGGCTGCACTGGAGTCACACACACGATGCAAAGCAAATGAAATGTACACTTATGGTTCATATACAATGAGAACTGCCTGTACGAATTTCAAACGAAGCCATATGTGGCTTGACGTGAAGCCCACTTTTAGTTTTCTGCTTTTCTCCCTATCGCTGGAAAAGTTTTCACAAAATATTTTTCTCTTTTTGTTGAATATGCTTATTTTCGGTGCATTTTGCAGATTTAGATAGAAAATAAATTTCTTTCTTCTGGTATTTATATGTCTCGTCTGTAAAGGGCTAAAGGGACACTGAAACACTTTTTCAACACGGTAACAAAATGTTCCCGACCAGCAGACAATGCTGCTGTGAATGCGGGAGCCAAATATAGTATTCTACTGAACACAGCAGGAGACCTGCAATTTCGCATATTAGAGTACTTGCTCTCTGTCGAGGGTTTCCAAACACCTGCTCTTTTATATGTCTCAGGTCTCAGACAACGTCAGCGATGACATCACACAAAGGCGTGACAGCCACTAGATGCCACCTACTGGGCACATGCATGCACTCCTTTCTAGACTTTCTAAGAAACAAGAAAGCAGCGAACGTTAACAGAGCAAAATTTACCGACAACATTTACTGAATGCGGAGCAAAAGTTGCTGAAGTCGTACAGCAATGAGGCTAGGTACAATTACGTTCATGAAAAAAGAAACAAGAATTATGCATGCATTTTATCTGTCCATGTGTGGCCGCCGCAGCAATTGCAGGAGCACAGTGAGAGTAAATCCATCAAGATGTTATGATGTGCATCCACTTCCCGAGTGCCGAAACTGAAACCGCAACTTGTTTGTAGAAACAAGGATTAAAATTTCTAATAAATTATCTAGGTCACTCTGACACTTGCCAACATTTTTATAGGGCTTGGACGTTCATTTCAAGAAAAAGGGACACAAATCGAAAATGTCATGTTAGTGTTGCCTTAATGAAAGATAACTTGCCTTCAAAAAAAAAAAAACAAGAAGAAAGAAAGATCTTGCACAAAATAAGCTACTAGGTATAACGCCACTTGAGCAAGTTTCTTCCATTCTTTAAAGGCGGGCTGCTCCAATGGTATATCTGGAGGTTTCCTCCTCTTGCCAAGTGTACTAAAATCCTATAGCAGTGTTCCCCATTGGTGAAAGTTATGTCAAGACCAGCCAAAGTCGACTCACCTCACTCAGTTGTTTTAGCCATTCAGCAGCGTCGCCACTTGGTTTCGACGCAGCCTTGTCGTCAGTCTGTTTCTTCTGTCTGTCCAACTCCTTGCAGGAACTGCTGAACTGCGCCAGGCATTTCCTCGCTTGCTCCTTTTGGCCGGGCGAGAACCTTCCGCATTCTGACAATGCCTTGGCAGCCTTGCTGGTATGCGCTACGTGACTCTTCACGGCTTCTGCTTCCGCAGCAACACAGTCCGATGTCACCTTATCCAAGCACTTGCCTGTTGCTTCTACGGCTTGGTTCAGCTGATCCAACTTCTCCTGCAAGAGGATTAGAAATTCAGAGTAACCAGTATTGATTGGTCAGCCAGTTGGCAACAAACTTGCAGACAAGTGAGTACAACTGAGAATGTATCACGTGCACTGTATAGGACATTTACTCAACAGACATTGTTAAGGCAAGCAAATTATGTGAAGACAGGTTTTGAATCATGAACACAAGGAACTAAAGACTCACCCTAGTAAATTTGAAAAAAGATTTGCCTACACCACACTGGCTAAAATATGAGAAAAATACTGTGAATTTCACGACATTATGCCAATGTGCCAGCACCAGTTTCAGCATGAAATGAATAGAAGAAAGGAAACTTTGGCGTTTGTCTTCTTCAGATTCATAACCAACATTTCCTACCAAATTAATGAAAATAAGTTTTTCTTTTAAGAGCACCTCACCAAACTGAACCAATTTTTATTTCTCCTTAATGGCCCCTTAAGATATCGTGCCTCGGTACACACCTTGGGCACCAGTTCCTGTGAGTAGGGCTGCTGAGAACTAGAGGTGGCAGTCTGGGCGTCTTGCAGCGCGTCGGCCATGTTTGCGTCGAGATTGTGCAGTTCTTGCTTCAGCGCATCCCAGTGAGAGCACCACCTCTCGAGGTCTCTTGTCCTGGCTTCAAGCGCCTCCAGGCGACGAAGAGACTCGCGGGACTGTTTCACGACTTCGTCCAGCCACGGTCCAGTCGGTGCGACGCGTGCCAGGTGCTCTTCATGGTTGTGCAGGGCTTTCCAGCGCTGCCTCACTTCTTCCAATTGTTTGGCCAGCCGCTGAAGAGAGAGGCAGAAAAAAAAAGCAACTTCATGTATGCGCAAATTGTGCTTAGAGAGCTGCTGCAAATACACTCGTCTACACGCATCCCTAACACCATACATGGGCACGTCTGCAGTTCACTTGCAAAAGCAAATGAGAGTTCACTGGTAGAAGCACTAAGTTAGCTGGAATTATAAGCACTAGCAGTGTGGACTGGATGCAAGCACACGCACACTCACGTGCATACGTACACAATTATCATTGCGGTGTTTGTTAAATAGGTGAAATGAAAATTTTGCTAGTGCTATGGCGACGGGAGCCTCAACTCACCGCCCACCAGCCCAGAGAGCCATTTGGCATACTGCGTCAGTTCGTAAAAGCAACAGACTTGAGTGCACAACAGTAGAATCACCGCACCTCATTTGTAATCTTTTCTCTTGCCCTCTCTTTCCCTTTCTCATCCCCCTTTCCATGCGTAGGGTAGCAAACTGAATAGAATCTATACATATATAGCTAACCTCAATGCCTTCCTTTTATTTTCTTCTCTTCTCTCTTTCTTGCTAACTACATGCAAGCACACAGTCAGGCTAGCACACAGTGTCTTATAATGGGTGCATGGTTTCGAAGATGGTGACATTGTGGCACAATTTAGCTGCTTTCCCACAGTCAAGTCTGATTATTGGTTTTATAGTTAAGGGCAAAGCTATAGCTGTACAAACACTGTAGGAATGATCAAACAAAACCAGACAAACCAGTCGTTATAACAAACAAATTTCAAATAGCGTGCAAGCTCAATTGAAATGATTGCAGACCATAGGCACATGCACACCACGTTCACTGGAGTACAATATATATATATATATAGGGAGTGACCTGAATGTTTAGCATGCTGGACCCGACGTAACATATACAGGAAGGAGACGACAAACTTTTTAATACATGTTTACTTAACATTCTCGGCTGCTGGGTCAGCCTTTGTCAGAGTACAGTGTTACTCTACTCTGACGAAGGCTGGTCCACCAGCCAAGAAGGTTAATACGGCTTACTCCCAAAAACTTTCGTTGTCTCTTTCCTGATGCACACAAATGTAAGATTTCATATATATATATTCATAGTTATAGTTCCAGGACGTGTATTAAAAATTTGCCTCTACTGAACGAGACACACAAAACCGCGCGGCGCTAACAACCTTTTCGTGCCATATCGGAGAGCACTTAAATTGACATCCGAACAGGACAACCCCCCCCCCCCCCCCCCCCCGACCGAGACCCTTGCAAAACGCGGTGGTGCTTCGCCACGAAGCATAGCCCGGGCGGTCTAAAGAAATAACTTTGCAGAGATCGACGTTTGGCTAGTTGGCGTTGCATTTGGACGGTGAAACTGCGCGTAACACGAGGACAGTGAATGATCAACAACACATGCGCTGTGCTGTTTACCTTTCATCGTCCTCTTCTACGCGATCGTTTTGTAGCTGTCGATTATATACAGATGACGATCGGTGCGTCTGTTCTTTGATGAGGGCGCGTTCGCCTTCCGTACTTCTTTTTGCGTTGGTGCTCCGAACTCACACGAACGCTCCGAGTCGTGCCACCTATGTTTGTGAGGAACGCGTCTGCCGAGTTCTCGCCCAGGTGATATATGCGCATTCACACGTTCCCAACGCGCAGCAGGCGCAAGTGCAGATCACACGTCGCCACGAGAACCAAACCGAGATCGGAACGAAAGGTGGCACACCAAACGAAAACGAAACTTCGAGGTGGAAAGGCCGTTAATTCGCGCGAGACGCCGCGTTCGAATACCGACGACGCGGCGAATAATTCGGCTCACCTCGATCTTGCCGTTCGGCGATAGCTTCTGCCTCGGATCCGACACGGAAACGAAGCTCCGACGACCACGCGACGAAGCCACAACAAGCTGCTCGAAAGCTCGCGCGCACGGAAGGGCCCATTGAAAGATAAGCGTAAAGAAGTCGATAGCGCCCGGCGACGCGCAGATGGAAACAGTCTCACTCACTAGTGCAGGCGCGATAAGCGAAATCAAGATGGGATTGGAAACCGCGCGTGTCGCCATACTCGAGTTCGTCGCGGTTTCAGTCTGTTTCAGCTGCGTCCACGACAGATCCGAGGGGACTGCCTCTGGGTGGCGCGCGGCGTAAAAAAAAATACCATATCTACTCGTGCATAAGGCCCGCACATTATTCCTTCCTTCCTTCCTTCTTCCTTCCTTTCTTTCTTTCTTTTACAAAAAAAGTGCTATGTACGGGCTTTTCACGAGGCGGGCTTATATAATTATACTTACTAAAGCCTCAAACTGGCGCTCAGACCCCTCAAACGAACGTCTCGTCGCTTATTCTACGTGCAAAATAACGGAACCATACAGTGGTGGCCGCGGCTTGAAAGTAATCGCGCGCTCGATGACCGCGTAGTCACCGCGAAGAGTCGCCGACCGGACGAAGTGGGCCGTCTTCCATCGCGCACAATTAGGCAAGCAGGGGAGGTACTTCTACATCGGCGGCGGTGGCTACGCATATGTCGCTGCTGCACGCGTGCCATATCTTGAAGACGATCTGCGGTGGGTATATACAGGCTCTGTGCGCGTCGAGGGCTTACGGCTTCGCGCGCGCTGTCCTCTCGCCGTCTGAAACGAGAGGCAGCACGAAGGGCAATTCGCTCGCAGCTGCTGCCGCTCTCCCGGCCCCCGGGCCTTGCGCGCGACGAAAGACGGCGCGCTTCGTCCCCGCCTTCCAACCTTGCGCGCGGCAGATCACGCCACCATCGTTCTCGGCTATAAAGGATGCATTTTTGCCACCCGGACTTAAAACACACTCTAAACATATGCTGTCAAACTTTTATAAGAAACTAGCATCATGCTTGCATAAAACATTTCAGTAAACAATTCACGAAAATCGGCCTGCTGATCACACAGACAAGGTGACATCTGCAAAACAGCTACCTTCCCGTTTTTTTTACTAAAATTGTACGCTTTTAATTTTTGTTGTTGCACTGCCTTAGAGCGCAGCACCATAGCTGAAAATGTTGATGGTACTTAATGTCCTGCTGTGATAGAAGCTATTTGCTTGAGTGTGCATGGAAGCTATATCCCCCAGAACACATACCCAGTCTATCGCTATTGCGTGCATTTCCTAACACACTTTGTGACGTGACACACTTCCTAACAGCTGTTATTTTCGTGTCACTCATTTCTCTACTGCATCGACAGGACATCTGCTGCTCCAGTGAGGCTTTATGTTGGATACTATCCCATGCTAAAGTGAAAGTGATCAATTGAGAACATGGCCCTTGAACTTAGAAAGGGCACAGTTGCCTCGTCTGGTTATATGTAGCTTCAGCAGGATTACATTTCAGTCGATTTCAACAGGATCCCCTTGAGTCAACCATGTTTTGTTTTTACGTAAGATCACTGTTTTGATAAGCGCCTTTCAATATGTACAATCAGTTAGCCACTCTTCAGCAACTTCTTGGTGTTGCCAAACTTGTGACAGTACTTTACTTTAGGTTACAGTACTGTCTGCTAAGCTCTGCTGTCTGCACTTGCTGCTGCCAGCACGAATGTTGTGCGCATGTCTGGCAGTAGTGTCCCTACTTAGTGATTACATTCAGTTCGTAAGCATCGTGCCTTAGGAGAGCAAGCTGTAAATGCACAGCTGGAGCAGTATAGTCTCCTGAAACTTCTTATAAGGCCAACCTTGGCCAGGATAATGCAACAATTCTTTTCCCTTTTGAACTAACTGACTATGTTATTATATTGATAGGCCAGTTGCGGGTGGTGGCTGATACGAAAAGAATACATTCAAGGGAATCGTTACATTGTACAGGCTCCTCTTTTCTTTTGACAACGGAGGCAGTCCCTTCTTGTCAATTGAGCTTTCGTGATGTAGCCAGAACATTCTGTATGCCTCTTGAGCCTTTTCACCTGAATAACCAGCCTCACAGGATAACTAGTTGAAAAAAGCTAGTCACTATCAAACTGTTAGGTACAGGTTTAACTGAAATAATGACTGAACAATCGCTCAGCAGTAATTATTTTCTATAAAAGTTATGTGGTCTGGACACACAACGTGATGTCACCTTACCTCATGCTGGAACAGTATCGAGATGAAGCGCAGGTCCAGCACAGGCAACGATGACAGCTGCAGCACCTCCGACTGCTCCAGTGCCGAGAGCTGCCCGTTGACAACGTCCAGTGAAGTCCAGAATGCGATCCAGGGCCTCAGCCAGAGCCAGGCTTCTCCAGCCCGCGCCCTTGCTTTCTGTGCTATCTGTTCCATGGCCCCGTCCAGCTGGTCACAAGACTGGGCGTGGTCCCGTGTGGACCGGCGTTGCCGCAGGGATGCGAGCATTGGCTTGAATGTCGCCAGCCGCAGTTGCAGGTTGCCAACGTCTTCGAGGTGCTGCCTGCACGTCGCTGGGTCTTGGAAGGGAGGGCCTGTTGCGCTGGTGAGCGTCTGCCGCGACCTCTGGCTGAGCCGGAGCAGGTCCGTGCAGCTGTCTTCCAGGGGCGCCTTCTGCAGCAGGAGTCTTCGGGCGCTGCCCCAGATAACGATGAGCCGGTGGCAGAGGAGCCTCCAGCGCCGAAGGAGGTCATCGGAGTTGTCAGTCCGGATGCAGTGAAGGTTGACGCCCAGTGGAATCACGTCTCGGGACAGTTTCTGCACCACAGAGAATTGCCAGGAAATGACATGACTAAAACGCTCTCAAATACAGGTGCGCATGATGGCTCACGTGGTCAGCTTGCAAAGTGCCGCAGATGGGCACAGAGACAACAGATCTGTCTGTGATTCCTAAACACTTTCCCAGTCACTGCACATTTTTGTCATGCTTTTTGTACCAACTAAATGTTGATCTTATGGTTTGGATATTGTCTTGTTCTTGTTTGTAATATGGTGCAGGGTAAAAACAATCCAATTATTTGAATGTCTCTTCTGAACAGCCACATGGCTGGATGCAAGGTGTTTTTAATTGTTTACATTTGTCATCACAAACAAGGATTCATGTATTGCATGTGTATTAGATGTCGTGAAGTTAGTCTTAGTGGTGGTAGTGTCTGTATATGACATCTATATACTACGGGTGAGGTCACAATAAGTAAACCTGACAGAAGATGACTGAAGGGGAGGGGGGCAGGTACGTCGCAAGCATATGTAAACAAATGGGCATGACTTACCTCTAGCTTAGCACACAGGTCGTGCAGCTTCTCTACACTCCAGTCACTTCCGGGTTCTCTTGGGAGCACCTGCACCACATTTGTGCACCACACAATTTACCGACTGTCTCGTGAACTTTGAAAAGCTTTAGCATTTGTTCATTTCTGCATAACTTTTGAATTCATCCTGCCCTTTAAGGTTGTCTGCACAACTTTAGTGCAAATTATTGGCAGGATCGTTTCGGTGTCGCTTTCACATTTAAACGCATGCTGACTGCAGCACATCACCTTTTAATGACTTCTCACTTCTCTGCTTCGTTCGAAGGAGCACTGATGTTCATTCAATAGGCTCATTTATTATAGAAGCTTTATAACAAAGACTGCAATATTTCTTGCGCACCTCGCGTACGTCCTAGTCTGAATGAACTCCTCACCTTCTCCAGCTGTTTGAGTTCCTGCTCAAGTTTTGCCGGGTGTGCGGCGAAGCCCAAGGCTGACCAGTCGCAGTGGCGATGCGATGCCGACCGCGGCTCCATGAGCGCTGGTGCGGAAGCTTGTAGGGCGTTGATCCTTGCTTTCAGCGGTGAGGGGTCCAGGAGTTGGCTGGAAATGTCTGCGGAGGTGAGATCTCTCAGAGCGGAGCGAACGTCTGCTCTCGCTGCTGCCTGGGCGTAGCTAAGCTCGGCGCCTCCCCCGGTGTCCTCTTCGTGAGCTGTCTTCAACGCCAAGTTGACAAGCTTCTCCTCCGCCGTCAGCCACAGTAACCAGAGTGAGTGCAGCTGAAGCATTTCCCGGTGCAGCTGAGACGTCTTCTCCTTGAGTTGGTGCCACCTGGTACGTTTGAAGGACGAAAGGACAGATCACTAGGTTGAACATTTTTGTTTTCTCTTAATGAGTGCCAGCTTTCGAAAAGCTTGAGCCTACACCGCAGAAAAATTGGTGAAGCCTTTCCATTATTAAGAGGAAGCTTTAACTCAGTGCCAACTCCGGCTTTCCCTATTTAGACAGACATGAAGCTCAAAAATGTTCTCACTTAGCTGAACTTTACTGATTGTAGAAAGCAGAATTTTTATTTAGAGCTTCAATTTTTAGATTGCTAAACAACAGTAAGTTAAAAAGAAAAGAAACTGAAGCACAGTGTTTGCAAATTCATAGCTCTGCGCCAAAAACAAATGTTGCAGTTCTCTAAGGTGCACATGTTTAGGCATTTAAAGAGGTCAAATTGGATACAGGGGTTTACAGCAAATGTGAAATTTTTACAATACTCGCGACAGCACTAACTCTTTTAAGCAGAGCGCGTTCGAGGTTCATACACACCTGCACAGGTGTACCACAATGGTCCCACTAACAAATCAGTGGTATATTTCGGAGCTGTGTATAATAAAGAATATCTTGTCCACTTTAGATGTTTCAATAGGTGCTGCCATCAGAATTGCGATAATCGTGTTTCATTGCTTAGTTTTAGTTTACAGAACTGAAAACTTGATGCTTCAATTTCTTTTTTTTTTTTCAATTTGGCAAATTTCAACAATTTTCGCTATAAGAAACTGATGGCCTAAATAAATATCTGCTCCATACAGTCGGAAGATTTCAACTCTTTCTTTCAAGTGCAACAAATATTCGAATTCGGTGCAATGGCTGCTGAGCAAAACAATTTATTTGTTCTCATTTACACAGATAGGAGCTCCTCAGGCAAAGCTTCCTCCTAAATTCATGAATTTTTCATCTCTTGCCTCAGTGCTAGCTTACTCTTTGTGGCGGTTCCACATTTTGCTAGCTAATGACTTGGATTTTTGCTCATCATTCCGTTTACACTAATTTTCATTCCTCCACCGACATTTCCTACTGCCTCTATAGGAACATCATTGACACAGATGATTACCCACTCTCTGCTTGCATCTACGCTTCTCTGCACATGTTGATGTAACTGTCTTGCTCAGTAAGCTACACATTATTCTGAAACACTGAATTTGACAAATTTTCTACAGCACATTCCCCAAAGAAACATGTAGAAATCTTGTAGAAAAGTGTGTACCGTTGGGTGTGCTTATTGAAGTGCGCAGGGTCAACCTTGAAGGCAGTGAGGGTTGTTACACACTGTCCCCACAAATAATAAGTGAGGTGAGTGATGTCCAATACTTGGCGTCTGTGACATACTTCCGGCTCCGCAATTGCTTCTGGCGGATGCAGTTGGCAAAAGCATGGCCTTCAAGATTAGCTTCTGTTATACAGTGAGAGCTGTCGCTGGGGTGCGAATTTGGACAGCACCTATTGTGAGCAATCCCACCAAGTGGCCAATATATTGCGTGATAAAATACAAGTGTGTCCCGACTTGTACAACTGGTATAGAATAATCTTGTTAATTCGAAATGCAAGGGGAGCCAGAAATTTATTTGAATAAAACGGAGTTCGAACGAAGAAGAGTCCCTTAGCGCCCGGTCAATTGTGTGGTACAGCACACAAAACCATGACCATCACTGGGCTCACATTGAAAGTCTTATATTTTCTCCATCAGCACATGACGACATAAACATGTGCTGGAAAAAGCCTAGGTTCTGTATAAAATCCAAATGCGATAAGATTGTGCCTTGCATGCAGTTTGTTGTCGGTGCGAGTGAAAACATGCGAGGGTGAGCCAAGAAGGATGGTGGCTTGAGGCGGGCTATCTTCCTGCGTACCCCATGTTGGAGATAACATGATCGAGCATGCAGTAATGTGATTAAAAAAGTGTGCAGTAGGAGAGAGAAAGGGAGGAGGACGAGGAGGAGGAGGAGGAGTAGGCAAAGGCGTACATCGTGCAATAATGTGATCAAGTGGGTACTGAGGTCTCCTTCCTGTTCTTTTTAAGTGATATGAGAAACGAGGGGCGACACCGTAGCTAGCGATGCATCAAACCTTTGCCTTTGGCTCAGATTTGTCCGAAAAGTGGTGTCCATGGGATTGAGAAATCTTTTTGGCAATAACCGTTGCGCGGTTCTTGGAGTTCGAATTCGCGCAAGTTTTTCTCTATTAAAATACACAGGACCTTGCCGGGACCAACGGAGCAGTTCAAATTACCCGTCAGTTTGAATGAAGAGATTTCGAATTATCGAGATTTTACTGTAGTACACTTGCCTGTCCCGCAGTTGCCGAACTTTCTCCAGCGATGTCTTCTCAGGCTTGCGTCCATCACTGTCGGTCAGGTTTGCCTGAGCAGCCTCTAGACTACCCAGCAGTGGTCTCTCCTGTTTCTCCAGTGTCTGGCCCAAAGCCTGGAGCAGCACATCAAAAAGGAGGGGCAAGTGAGAGGGAAGCACACATGGTAAGCTGTATCATTTAGCTATGTAGGAGGTGTTTGGAAACAGCTGAACCAAACAAGAACATATTGAGTGGCCTAGACAGAATTTCATTGGTCAATGGGAACCTGATCTGTCACACTGTAGTGACAACGAAGAACCATACAGTGCCAAAACTGTGAGTCACGAACTGCGAGTCTGTCATGTGCGCCAATGTGACTATCACACAAGATCTCTTTCTCAGTCGACTGAGTTCTACAAACAAGCACCTCAGGCATGAGAAACGAAAAGCCAACACTAGACATTATGCATCACTGAATTGAGGTGACTGTCTTGTGTCTCAAAGCATAGTAGGCTATGAGGGACATAGAAGTGGGTACAGGGGATTTATTATTTATCCTGTGGATTTCGTTTATCACGTAGAAACCCAAGAAGAGAGACATTTTCGTATTCTGCTCCCATCAAAACGCACCCACCACAGCTGGGGACCACACCCGCAACCTTATGATCAAGCAGAACACCACAGCCACTGGACAACCACTCAGGTAAATCATGAATGACAATGAATGAACAGCCTACAGGCACTCCTGCCAGTTATTGGCTAATGTATTGTTTCGCTTTGGTTCACAGGGGTATGAAAACTTTTACATACCTTTAACTGTGGTTGCAACATGTATAATTCATGCCAACATTGTAATGGCACGTTTAAATGAAAATGCTTGAGTTCTTAAGAAAGATAGCCCTTGCTCGCTCTTAATATTTTGAATTACATAACATTTCGGCCACCTGCCACGGTTGCTTAAGACCTATGGCATTGCGCTACTGAGCTTGAGCTTCCAGGTTTGATCCCAGCCATGGCGGCCACATTTCTACAGGGTGAAATGCAAGAATGCTCATGTGTACTTAGATTTATGCAAACAGTAAAGAACCCCGGCTGGTGGAAATTAATCCGGAGTCCCCCACTACGGTGTGCCTCAATATCAGATTGTGCTTTTCGCATGCAAGACCCCAGAATTTAAATAATTGAACATCTAAGCCAGTTCAGTAATTCCTTCCTGACAGTACCTACTAGTGTGCAATATTTCAGTTTGTTCCAAATGTATTCGAGTGCTTGAGTGAGTCTAACTCAGATTCGTGAGCTAGCGTGGTACAAGAGGAGCATGCCACAGCAACAAAGCACTTGCCTCGAGCGCTGGCAGGTAGCTGGCGTACAGCTCGGGCGAGCAGTTCAAGTAGCGCTGCAGACAGTCGTCGGCCTGGGTGAGGAAGGACTCGACTGCGTCCAAGGAGTTGTCGAAAGTGCTGACCTCCCCGAAGGCGCCTTCGAGGCTTTGGCTTCGCTTGCTGGCTTCCTTTTCCATTGCGTCGTGCTGTTTGCGCAACGCAGCAACATCCTGTCCCTTCTTCTCCAGGCTGTCCAGAGCTGCCTTCTGTGACTTCAGCATTTCTCTGATCCACTGAAAGTGACGAAGACGAGTCGGGAAATGAACAACAAAGAATGCGGATCGCAGGGATAAAATATTGCGGAAAATTTGTGGCAGAACAAAAGTGTAATCATCTGATCTGTGCCTAATCTTTTTTTGAACTTATCATTACCTAGTTTTGCCTGGCTAATAAACACTGTTCGTTTTGTTGGCTGAAAGCCTCAATCTTGTATGCCTTTGAGTATTCATTCGAGAATGCACTGGCAAAGGCACGTAACACAGAAACAAAGTCTTGGTACAAGAAGCGTGTTCCAATATTGTTAGCGAAGCAATATTGTTAGTGAAGCAATATTGTTGCAATATTTATGCAGTAAGACCTTGTTATAATAGAGTTCTATCTGAGAGAAAAATAACTTTGTTATGTCCAATATTTGTTATAGGCATATATTCGTGACATGCTGATATCAGTGAGAAACATTTCAGATTTGCGTCACTATATTTGATAATCTGCAATATACATGTTTCTTATATTGAGAATTGACATACAGCTTGAGTGTAGTCTCACATGGCCTCCATAGCTCTGCGATAGAGCTGCGAAATGACAAGTTAAAGATATTACAAGTTACTGCGTGTTGCCGCACTTATCATATCAGCTCAATGTGATGTGACAAGTGTTATCACTGGAAAGCTGCTGATTGCAGTGTCTTTCTGTATTTGCTGGCGAACTCAAATCGTGACTCCTGATCAATCAGTAGAATTCGACTTACGTTTAGCCGAAGCTTCACTCACCTTAATTACGTACAAGCAGGACCTAATGTGCAGACGCCTTGTGGGCTTCTCTCTAGTGACCTGCTTTAGAGCTGCCTGCGTCGCTTCCATGCTAGGTCTCAACTCGCAACGTGCCACCATGGCACGGTCGTGCTCGCCTGCCCTCCTCTTTGCCGACCTGAGCTGCTTCAACAGCAGCACTATGATGATGTGCCATCGGCTGAGGATGACATACAGCCTCCGGCGTGCTTCCTCGTCGGCAGCTGGGCACGATGACAAAGCCGACAGCAGGGCAGGCTTGCAGGCCTCCATTTCTTCCTTGCATGCCTGGGGGCCAACAAACGAACTTAAATCAGTATGCCGAACACACAAGAAAAAGCACAACAAATTCCCTTCTTCCACAAGAAAAACAAAACTGAATGTTTGAAATGGACATGAAGGACACTGCAGGCTGCGTGTGTAACGCACAAGTCTGCAGGTAACGTGGATCTTATCTCTTCTACCCTTACTGGTAGAAGATCTAATGTACACTCATCACTGCAAAAATAAAACATATATATAGACGTTTCTACATCTACCATGGGTTCCTTGGTCACATATATACAACAACTACATTTATGTATGGAATGAATGATATAGAGTCGATCCTAGATATATCAAACTCGGATATATAGAATTATTGTCGATATCGAATAGTTTTATAATCCCATTGAAAATCCCATGCAGAAGTATAGCGAGGTACTATGCGTACATCGACCTCCCATTCACCGCCACATTCGATACATTGAACGCTGTGTCACACTGTGCCCCTGCAAGTGCACTTCTCCTAACAGACATGCAATCAATTCTTGCTTTGACGGAAATATTTAATGCCAACAAACTTGGAACGGCACTGTTTTGGCAGATCCTGTCAAATGAGGGACTGAATCTGATGGGTCATGGTACATGCCTCTCTCAGTTTTGCTTGCTGCGCATATGAATGACTCGTGCAAGCTGCAGCCGGTCGTCATCGGCAAGAGCAGATTGCCACTCTGCTTCAAAAGTGTAAGAGGCGTCCCAATCCAATACACATTCTACAAGCTTGAAAGTGTGGACAACATAGGATCTTTAGTCTGAGTGGCTCCGGGAATGGGATGCCGAACTGAAGATGCTGTGCCGCCAGGTTTTTTTTTTTGTAGACAAAGGTTTTCTACGAATGGCATTTCAGGATCCCGTGAACTGCCAAAACGAATCCGACCCCAGCCTCCACTTGGACAGATCTTTACATAACAGTTTGAAATTAACAAAATCGACACACGCTACAGAGTTGCCATTATGTCCAATGAAAGGCTTGCGCAAAATGACAAATAAATGTCAACATATTCCAGTTTCTAAAGAAGGCACACAGTTTTTAATGCAGAAAGTGTATGCATGCGTACATACACAAAATACATGGAACCAGTAATGCCTGCAGAGAAGCAATGCCACCAACCAAGTTGTCACTTTTTTTTCTTTTCTAATTCTGGCTTCAAAATTGATGTGAACTGCTTGTTAATACCTGAAGCATGGGGAGGTCTGTCGTTGGAAGATGCTGCGCCGCTTGTTCCGTTGCATTCAGCAGCTCTTCCACTGCCTTTTCAAGGTTATCTCGGTCAGAATGGTCGGCCAGAGTTGACCAGCTTGCACGAGCCTTCTGCAGGCCTTCCTGCAGCTTGCTAAGCCGCTGCCTCAGTTTTCTGGTGTCCGTTTCCAGGCTTTCGAGGGAAACCGTGTCACCCGATGGCTTTTCCACAGCAATCTGCAGGCTCCTCTCTGCCTCGTGCACGTGCCTGGCCAACTGGAAATGAATCGAGTGCCGTCAAAGCCTTGAAAAAAAAATGTGACATCCTAGTCAGTCTGTTTTACCTGGTTTTAAATCTGCTGCAGGACAAATGCTTCACACAGAGGCCTACAGTTACCCCCATCTTGTGTCAACCAAACCCTTCCAATGCCTACAAATTTTCTCATCTCATCATTTTATCTAACAAACACTGTAATGACTCAAAGTATTCTTTTCTTCTTCTTCACTCCTTGATGGACCACTACCGCAAGCAGTGTACTGGCTTTCTGGTTACATGTGGTCACCATGAAAGGGCTGGGTAAGCTTGCTAACTAGCAAATGTGAGTAAAAAGGCCTAAATGGGTGAAAGTACTTCACTATCCCCCAAACAGCTTGTTATTCCACAAAAAGTGCAAACAGAATGATGGGTAGTACATGAATATGTCTAATCTTTGTGTTTATGGCTTCAGGCATTCTTGTGGCTTTGTTTACTATGCTTTATCTGCCTTTACTGCCTTAAATGCTAATATACTCATATTTTTCTAAACACATGAAGGCAAGAAGCCTCTGCATGCATGCATGCATAATCAGGGAAAATTATTGCACTTATAGTGCAATATTTTGTTGGGAATGATCCGCTTGCACAGTCACAATGTCGTCTGAAGCTGGAAGGACAAAGTTTAAATGAAATGTGGTTCTGGCGCAGCAAAACTAAGCGGAAAGAAGCTTAGTTTCGCTTAGTTTCGCTGCACCAGAACCACATTTCAAGCATGAACCAAGTGGCCCAACATCCCATTCTGCTGAATAACAAAGCTTAAGCAAATATATCTACTGCCCGCCATCCCTGCACTGACTGATCTACCACGCTTGTAGCTCTCACAAACACTGGCACCAAATTTTCCTCTAGAAGTTTTCGTAGAAAACTATGCTTACAAGAACTATGCCAGTTCTTTTTTCCTGGCTGCCCCACTTACTTCAATGGTCTTCGTTGGTTGTTTAGCCTGTGGCTGGCTGTCCTTGAGCAGCTTCTCAGCAGTCGTGATGGCGGCATTGGCTTTGTCCAGCGCCTCCCTGGTCCGACGCAAGCGGGCTACCTCGCGGCGCAGCCAAGCTGTTCTCCTCGACAGGAGCATCCAGTACTCATGCCAGACAAGCAAAAGCACCGCTGGCTGCTGCTCCGGAGGCACGTGAGGCCCTAGCACGACTTCCCTGGACAGGTCCTGAAGGTTGTGGACGTAGGGCACTCGCATGCGAGCCTTGCATTCCAGGTCCTGCAAAGGAATCGCGGCTCCTAGTAAAGTGAATGTCCTGTAGCGTGAAAAGAAGGACACGTTTTTGACAAAACAGTGACTCTTGTCATACATTTCCTTCGTCTCTTCTGACCATTAGGCTACCATTATTTCTATTATTACCAAGTCATTAACATTACCATTACATTACTTAGTGTGACCTTTATAAAGCTGGAGTGTTTTCGGCTATGACCTGGCAACTTTATCTGAAAAAAATGTTACCAGGACTGCTCAGCTCACAATAATATAAAGAGAATGGTGGCTTTGTTTTGGAAAGACAAAAACAAGCAAATGGGCAGACACACACCTCAAGAGATCGCAGCGCTTCTTCCAATGACTCCAGGGATGTAGGGGCACTGGGCTCCCAGAGTGGATGCTCCTGCATCCAAGTGAGCTGCTCTCTCGTAGTGTCCTCGAGCTTCTTTAGCGCCACAGCCGAAGATCTAAGTTGGGCCAATCTGGCCTCGGCGAGCGTGTCTGTTGGGGAAACCTCCATTGGAGCCTCAGCGGACTGATCACTCTGGCTGGACAGGTGCTTTCCAAGAGCGTCGAGGAACTGGACTTCCTGTAGTGCCTCCTGAACAACAGAAAGCAAAAGAGTCTCGCATGAGCAGACATACAGTGAAACACGGCAGAATGGGGTAGGTGGCCCTACGCAAAACACGACCACTGGGCTCTCTTACATGCATTCAGCAGTCATCAGCAGTTCATTTTATGTCCACTGCGGAACGAAGGCGCCTCTCCCAGCGATCTCTGGCTTGCACCAGCTGACCCCATCTTATATGTGAAAATTTCCCAATTCCGTCACACCACCTAGTTTTCTGCCATCCTCGCCCGCACTTTCGTTCTCATGGCAGCCATTCTTTAAACTCTAATAGACCACCGGTCATCTGCCCTATGCATTACAGGGCCTGCCCTGTTCTATTTTTTTTCTTCTAATGTCAACTAGAATATCGTCTACTGTCGTCTTCTCTTCAATCCACACTGCTGTCTTCCCATCTTTTTTAATTTATGCTCGTCATTTTTCGTTCCATCGCTCGTTGCGTAGCCCTTAGCTTCTCTAGGTTCATTGTTAACCTCCTAGTTTCCAACCATAGCTCAGTACTCGTATAACGCAACAATTGTGCTCCTTATCTGCTTATCACAGTAAAATGATATGTAGCTGTTAGGGTTGAAAGAACGAGAACTAGCAACATGGTGGGCTGCTCACCTTGACGGAATCCTCAATGTCCTTCAGTTGCTGAGGGCTGCCCGTGGGAGACCAGGGGGCAATCAGGGGTTGCAGGAAGGTTTCCTGTGCCTTGGCAGCTGCCTTGCAGCCTGCCAGCCTGTTTTGCAGGGCCTGTTGTCTCAGGGCCCTACGCACCAGGAGCTGACACTACATGCAAGAAATTAACGAGTCAATGTGAACATCAATTACCACTTTGCTTCCCATGCGAAATCTCTGGGGCACATTATCACAAGACGTGTCTGTAGAGGCGTAAGCTTTGATTTCGTAGACTTGCATGTTACTGGTTTCTAGTAACCTTTGCCTCTGATTTTGAAGACTTGTATTTCAGTGGTTTCACATAACATTTGATTTTGGAGACTTGTAAAGCACTGTTTCTATGTTTTGACATTGTACAGCTGCAATGTGGTTTTGTCGAGTGGGGCACAACGGCAGCAAAGATGTTGAGTACACAGCAGCTCCCGTGGCAACAAAGCCAGCAAAGGTGATGTGTGGAACAGAACTGACGAAACTTTATTTCTGGTTTTGCTGAAGTACTCTGCCAAGGTTTATGCACACACATGACGTGGACACATCATGCAAGCAGGCAAATCTCAGCCGCTCACTTAGCGCCACCTGTCCAAGAAGGCATGAACTTCACGACACATCACCCCTAGCTGTTTGAATTTACAATATATTGACGAGTTGAGCTATGCTGTTGGATCTGACTCAGGTTTTATGAGATACAATCTACCAGTAACTCAGTTCGCATTTTGTCTTGAAATGCTGTTTCTTTTGTCGAAAGGAATGAAGTCACTACATGCATGATGGCACTTGACATGCAGGATGTCTAGTCAGCCTACCATCATATCTTGTTGCTCAAAAGCTTGGGAGGGAGAGAGACAAACCCTTGCCCTCATCTGACAGAGATTTCTAGTGCTGATACGTACTTCTGTGGGTACGACATGACAGCGCTGGAAAACAGCAACACTCCCAGTGGCTCTGTTTCTTTTGACAAAGACTGCACATATGCTGCTGAAAAGTGGGCCGCCAATCACCTAGAATATTCTGTGCTCCTATTTCCTATAAATGCTTAGCGTCACTTAAAGCTGTCCTTAATTCTGCACACAAACATATGTGCTAAGCTTTGGCTTTCTTAGTTCCTTCTTGAGCCACTAATGATTGAGCTACTTGCACCTCAAGCACAGATCTTATGAAGACGATTAAAATATTTTTCTATTAGCCTATTAACGGATGTTACAAAATGAACACTGGATCATGGAAAGGCTACCGGCACAAAAGGAACACCCCAGGACAAAAATAATTTTCAGTCTGCAGCTGATATTACAGCAACGAAATGGCATGAATGCAGGACAAAAGTTAAAGGACACAGGATGCAGCACTGTGTCCTGTGTTCATGCCATTTCTTCACCCCTGATAAGCCACCAACTGGCTCACATGTGCAGCCTGCGGTGACTGATATTGGTTACATTCATAATGTCATGCATCACTCTATGCCACAAAAATGAGCCCACGAAACCTGTCACAGTTGAAAAGCAAATCATTTCCTTATGTTCCACACATACCTGGCACCATAGTATATGCAGCCTGTGTGAGCACTGTGCAAGGCTCGCCACAGCAGGTGTGTGACTGGCAACGTCAGTGTCTTCAGGTGCAGACGGCACGGTGGCCCTTGTCAGCTCCCTCACTTCGGCCCGCGCTGAGCACAGTGCTTCAATCCAGGCTTCCACCTGTAAGAAGGCATTAATCAAGCATGAGCACGAAAGAAAAAAGATGCTTTCTTAAATGAGCTAGGCACTTGGGAGGAAGAACTTCAAAATACTTTGACAATATACTTGAACACTGTGTGGCGCAACATCAAGTTCTCATAACATTAAAGTGGGTGTATTTAAGGCTTTATCAGCATGAATTGCATATTCTTTGTTGATTGCTTTGTAGTTTTACTCTGTAAAACGAAGGGAGACCACTGAAATTACAGCATTTCTGTTGCCTGTTTTGTCTATGGACTCGACAATAGGCGGCACAAAAGTGACCTTAACGTCACGTCCCTTTGGCTGTTTTTCAATTTGTTTGCACTGAAAATGATACCACTGAAAGTTATTCAACAGGAATGCTACGTCAGTTTTCTGCACCTTTTGTGTCATTTTATGTCACTTTATGATTGCTAATAAACGAGAAGAAAGGGGGTTAACCGAGGGGCCCGATTTTTATTAGTCATATCATGAGAAGCCAAGAAACACTGACACCAAAAACAACATAGGGGAAATTACTTGTGCTTAATAAATGAAATGAAGAAACGATAAGTTAATGGAAATTAAAGTGGATGAAAAAATGCGGAATGCGAAGGTTGTGGGTTCGGTTGCCACCTGCGGCAAGTTGTTTTTTCATCCACTTTAAATTCCATTAACTTATCGTTTCTTCATTTCATTTATTAAGCACAAGTAATTTCCCCTATGTTGTCCTTGGTGTCAGTGTTTGTTGGCTTCTCATGATATGACTAATAAAAACCGGGCCCCTCGGTTAACCCCCTTTCTTCTCGTTTATTACATAACGAGGGTCTCGAATCCGGCAACATTGATGCCTTCAAGTAGCATATGTGGGTTTATTGACCAGTTGCCGTCACCCAAAAAGATCACGTTCTCGTGACGCCTGCGGCAACAAGGACGTTCCACGTCCACTGCCAAGGTCTGAGTGGTGGCGCTGGCTAACACTCCCAGGGTTCTACTAGTACACATAAATACCCAAGAAAGTGGATGGGGAAACAGCACCGCGGTAGCTCAATTGGTAGAGCATCGCACGCGAAATGCGAAGGCTGTGGGTTCTGTTATCTTTTGTTTAATTCGACCCGACGTCCAGTTTCATCTGTCCCATCAGGGTTGAATTAATGGAAGTTGACTCTGTCTCTATCACTGGACGCTGATTGGCTAAGCCAGCAGACAGAACGCTTGAAGCTCCAGTGAAGCATTGCACCCGATGCCACGTCACGTGAAAGTATCTCCGAAAGTTATTGGGGGAGATTACGGCCCTACATCACCTAAAAAACTATTCAGTGACATTCTGGAATCTGTGCCCAAAATAGTTTTTCAATTGCTCCAGCTTTAAGTAAAAGCTTCACTACGACAGCTTCACACTATCGTGTGTGCTTACCTTTCTGATCCAGTCGGGGTCTCCTTCACGAATGCGATCCAGCTCTGGCGCCAGCTCCTGGTCGACCTTCTGAAGCAGGCGAGAAGCTTGTTCCTGAAGAAAAAAAATTACGGAGCATATTTACTGGCCGTTGGGTGCTCAGTATAGCTCAGCTATGTAAACAGTGAGTTAAAATGATGAAATTAAATTAAACTTGTAGTGGAGTATGCTCGAGTCCGTTTTGTATATAGAAAGCTGACACGTGCCACTGTAACTCCAAACACAAAACAGCAGCAGCTCAGATCAAACGCGCAGCATGACGCATGCAATGTTTGTGATCAAAGTAGTAAGTGGAACTGTGCATGATGTTGGGTAGTTAAGGTGAAACAACTAACCACTACTCACAAAAACAAAAAGAGAAACAAAAGACTTTGATATAACTAAACATCAATTCAATGGCAGCCGGTTCTTAGATGTACCATTATAGTAAATTTAAATAAAAATTGTGGGGTTTCACTGTCATGAAGCTTCACAATATGCCATGAGGGAGCTCCTAGTGGGAGGGGGGTTCTCTGAATTAATTTTGACTACCTCGTATTTTTTAATGTGCACCCAAACCACGGTAAAAAAAAAAATCACATTTGCATTACCCCCCTCGGAATGTGGCCAGTTGTGAATGGGATTTGAACCCGCAACCTTGAGCTCAGCAGCAAGAACGTCACAGCCACTCAGCCGCTATGGGGAGCCTACGTCCTTGTACTGCAACACTGATATCAAAGACATTATTAAATAATTCTGGTGAATGAGCAGGGACGAATCACATACACTTCTTCAACACACTGTTGTGCTTAACCATAACATACGTGCCAATTTGTAGAACGGACATGAGCATACCGAAGGCATTCTCCAAAGTAAAAGGTCTCGAAACATATGTGAGAAAAATAAATAAATAAATAAATAAATGAGCACGATAACCGCCCAGTGAAAAATCTATGGCTTGCTTTTTGCTGCACAAATGCACACACCTCAAGTTTACGCGTGTCCTGCTGAAGAGCGAGACGTGCGCTGATCATGTCCCTCATCTCGGGTTCCGCACTCTCGATGTAGGCAACGAGCTCGTTCCCGGCTTGGCTAAGCGCAGCCTGTTCTTCAGAAGGAAGACTTGACCCATGGCTCAGCACCAAGCCCGGAAGCCTTCTCACGATCCTCAACACTTCGACAAGCTGACCATCCAACGGCTGCAGAGGACGGGAAACAGCAACATGCGAGTCAGAAATGCTTGTGACAGTGACGCAGGACACTGCAAGAATGCTGTGGATTGCTGGCGGACCCCGCTGTTTCAATCTTACGTTTAGCTCCTGTGCACAACACCTTCGCTTGCTGTCTTACTGGCCACTGTTCGATTCAGAACTAAGTACAGTTGAACATCAATATAACAAAGTTGGGTCCGACACAAAAATATCTTCGTTATATCCGATATTCATTACAAGCAAACATATTTGCTACACTCTGATATCAGCAAGAAACGTTTTATTTTTATTTTGTTATATCTGTGTTCGTTATATTGAGGTTTGATATAACACCACCATTTATTAGCTGCACGTCATTCCTTCACGAGAAGTACCATAAGCACCATAACCATAAATTCCAAATCAAACAAGAAAAAGAAAAGCTAACGAGAACACCTCTAGAACATAATTTCATTCAATTGTGGTGTGTAATTTAATCCTGTTTCTAAGAGCGGTGTAGTCCCAAATGTACATTTTTAAGCTTGAATTGAGCCATTATTGCAATTGAAAGTGCACATAAAACCAACAACAATGCATTTCAGTCGCTTTTTACCTGTACATGTTTTTTCTATACATGTTTGAACTTACGCTGACGGTGCGTAAATGTCTTCCAGTTCATAGAACACCAACTGAACTGAATGAAATTAATTGTGCTCTGATTGTGTTGACACTACGCCTTGTAGATAAACTGGCCATACCAACTAGGACAAGATGTTGGGCTGGGCGGTGCGCCATAAGTGATAGATAGAGTTTGCTGCACAAATGAATACCACACAGTACCAATACACAGGATGTGTGCAGTGTTCCTTTCACTGGGGAACCACATTAATAGCTGAACAATTTGAAATATAGTCTGCCCCAGAGTGCAAGTGGGGCTTAGAACGTGATGACATCTTCAGGGCACCTCAGCAAGTTCATATATTATGAGCAGATGCCCGAAAGGAACTTTTGACCTTTGACAGCACTTGACCTACAAGAATAATTATAGTTGGCTTATTTCCATCACAGACAAATAATGATGGTTTTAGTGACCATGGTGTTATTTAAAACGCACCAGATATTTAGCATAGATTTCTTTTTGTACCTTACTACCGAGATGAAATTCGTCAGGGAGCAAAGGAATAATGAGCAGCCAGTGTTTGAGTGTGGTATTCCGAGGCTGTGTTCAGAGTGCCACAGTTGAACAGACTGCATTTCAATCAGCCCGAAGGCTGATGTAGCTCAGCTTCTCGAAGCAAGACGCAAGAAATCTCACCTCCAATGATTCTTGAAAGTCTGCAGGTTCTGACAGCGCACTCCTTGCGCGCTTTCGCCAGATGATGATGAGGTGAATGATGCGCAGGTAAATGATGCGGAACCTCTGTGGCTCGATGCTGGGGTCTTCTTCTAACTCGCGCAGGCTGGAGACAATCTCGGTCCACGTGTTGTGCAAGGACTCTGGGCTTGAGTCCGACGGTGCTTCGTCGAGCCAAGAAGATGGCGTAGCGGTGTCCTTTTAAAGGAGTACAGAACACAGGTTAGTTTTATTCCAGAAGCCAATGGTGCACCTACCTATGGCTATTCTCCCTGTGAAATTTGCTGTAAGATTTTAAAGTAAACAAGAACGTAATGTGAAGGCAAACTCTTTCAGTGAGACCGACCCTTTCGAGTGATATGAAAGAGAACACACAAATTGCTTTTAGGAGGCCATAGTGGCTAGATGAACATCCCCCCACGCCTCCCCCCACAGTGGTGCAGACTAAATGTTAAACAGGAAAGGTAGTACTTCCCATTAAATGCATCAGATTGTAATCCACACATCACGAGTAATTCTTGCTTAGAAACGAATTCAGTGTGCTCCTGGTTGTATTGCTCATGACTGTAACAGTGGCTTCGTGGCACCTTTGAACTTTCTTTGCACCAAGTAGCACTTGTTCGTCTTGTTAATCATACTTCATTCTTCTACGAGGCAAGCAACGCTACAGCTGCTGCGTCCTACCACGTGAAAGCATGTGATGTCCACGATAATTCAAGCAATCTATGTCTCTAAAGGTGTTACGCGACTAAAATACAGCACAGAAGCACAAAACACAATAATCAAAAAGCAGAAAGCAAGTTGGAAGAATCGCAGAGAGAAATGCCGAATTGCCAGCTTAAATCTTATTAGACAAAAAGCACTGGCAAACACGTGAACATGTGTTCGCACAGGTATGACCTATGTTCAACAAAACTGTGCTTACACAGATAAATAGGGTGAGGGCATTACAAGACACTAGCAAAAGTTGGAACATTGGTTTGTATTAATATGTGCTTTCTAACTTTTCTTCCTTGCAGTTTCGCACTGAACTTCAACCATATACTTTGACTAACCTGTCAGACAGCCATTCTGCTTAGAAGTATTGAAGCCAGAAAAATTCATTGTCCATTCATGTACGCTGTGACGGCTTATTCAAGTGCCACGACAAACTGTCTATAGTGAGAGAATCTGCTTACTGTGGAGGGCTGCCTGGCACGGTGCACTTCTTGCAGGACTTGTTCGGTCGTAGGAGTGTCTCCGGTGTCCTGCTGGGGCACCGATTCTGGGCTTCTCAGTAGCTTGAGCACGGCACACTCATGGTCTTGCAAAGACTGGTTCAGTTCCTGAAGAAAGACACAGAAAACTCTTTTCATCTGAAGGAATGTGGTTGCGAGTGCTGAGAACATGGAATCTCGGGGTCAGTCTCGCCTGTGCTTTTTCACCCGTACCCTTCTAACCTGCTGCCTCCTTTCAAATAAGGTGTTTATTATGGACACTGGTTTGTTCAGTGAGTGGTGATCTTTAACATTACTAGCTAACTGTCACCAATCACGTGATGCAGCAGGACTGCTCAGCGTGTGCGGGTAGACTTGGTGGAGCAAAGGCATCCTACCTTTGCTTCATCTAGTTGCCCTATTGATCTCTCTTGGTAGGTTTAGTGACGTCTGACATGCTCATACGCCACAACTAGCATTGTGCCATGTTTAGCACCCACACAGGTCAAAAAGCAGATGCCCGGGCGGAGCAGCCGCTGACATGGCAAGGCTAAATCCACTTGTAGCTAACATGGTACTCCTCCTCCTTATATAAGGTGACCTTCTTTGGCGTTTAGAATTGACGGAGTTTCCAAAATGTGTGGACTAGCGTGATGGGAGTAAACAGCGCAACGTTTACGCAGACCATAGGCAAAGAAGGCACATACAAGCACTGACGTGCGTCTTCTTTGCCTACGGTTTGCGTAAAAGTTATGCTCTTTATTTCCATCCTGTAACTACCAACTCGCTCAAGTATCTGCTCTTATGAACTAGCATGTTCAATGGAAGAATGAGGTGGACTAGCATTAACCAAAGCATGGTCGACGGATGCACCACACGAAATTAATAAAGTGAAAGCAATACCTGAATGAACTGCCGTCTTGGGAGGGTTTCCTCACTGCTGGAGGTTAGCAACTGTTCTTGTTCCTTCCTATCTTGCTCGACTGCCTGGAGACGGTCCTCGATGGCACGGGCACGCTCTTCCAAGAGGCTGTACACGTTGCCAAGTTCGCTTTGGAGGAGGGCAAACCTCTCCAGAGCCTCTCGGTTGGCCTCGGGTGATAGGAGCCGCGACTGGGCCTCCAGGTCTGCCAGTTGAGCTTCCCGAGATGCAGTTTCAGCCACAAGTTGCTGCGTGGTGAAGTGTGACGCAAGATCAGTTAGATGGATAAGCATGAAGGGACGACTGGCACCTTGAGAGTGATTCGTGTTAAACCAGACCGGTTATTTCCTTGCATGCCTGCTTGTATATCACGTAAACGAGCTGTCTAATGTGAGTCACAAAGGCATGACAGCGCCATCGCTTTCAGTAGTGTAGATAAAAAGACGGCCATCCCTCTTGCACATTGTGCAAGTACTAAAGAGCATGTGTGAGTGCTACAGAGCAATTACAATGAACTCAATAAGCATGAGGCTTGTTGCTGAAAGGCAAGACGAACATTCTGCAGCAAATTTGTGCAGGTTTCTGTTAATCATTATCGTTTAATGTAGCAGATAGCAAAAGGATGAGAGGGGAGGGGAGGTATACTAACATGCATTTATAGAGAGAAGGAATTTGTATTTTTGCTTCATTCGAAAGAGGCCTAAATGAGAACAGCAAATACAGCTTATGGAAATCTTGCAGAAACTAATAATAACAATGATAAAAAAATAATAGCCTGAAGCTAACATATCATACACACATTTGTTTCAGAGTTAGTTATTTTGAGTGCATCTTTCAGCTCAACAAAACATTCACTAAACAGTCACAGCCATAAAGCAGATCAAAAAGGTGAAACAGGTTAAGGAAAGTATTTGTTTGTAGTTGCCGTAGGACCACTGCTTGTGCCCTGTTTAGGTTTGTGTGTGGTGACGGGAATGTTCTTCTGGCTTGTTGGTACATCTCTGTGATGTCCTACCTGGTCAGTCTGTCTCCTTCTACTCGGGGGTGTTCCCGAGAGGCTGACTGGGTGCGGTCTGTCAGCTCTTGCTATACTTGAATTATATATTTTTTTCTTTCTCAGTTAGTTCAATACATAGGCGGTTCGACCTACGTTCGTGTTGAACCTATTTATGAGTGAATAAGATACTTGGTATCATGCGACCCCATAAGGGAACTGTAGGCGCAGTGCTCAAGTACGCCGTAATATATAAACTACCATCGCCACTCTGCCTACTATCATCATCATAATCATCACCACCACCACCATCATCAGTTACGCTCGCTGCATGGCAAAGGCCTCTCCCATACTTCTCCGACTACCCCAGTCATGTACTAATTGTGGCCATGTCGTCCCTGCAAACTTCTTAATCTCATCCGCCCACCTAACTCTCCCGCCCCCTGCTACACTTCCCTTCCCTTGGAATCCAGTCCATAACCCTTAATGACCATCAGTTATCTTCCCTCCTCATTACATGTCCTGCCCACGCCCATTTCTTTTTCTTGATTTCAACTAAGATGTCATTAACTCGCATTTGTTCCCTCACCCAATCTGCTCTTTTCTTATCCCTTAACGTTACACCCATCATTCTTCTTTCGATAGCTCGTTACGTCATCCTCAATTTAAGTAGAACCCTTTTCGTAAGCCTCCAGGTTTCTGCCCTGTAGGTGAGTACTGGTAAGACACAGCTATTATACACTTTTCTCTCGAGGGATAATGGCAACCTGCTGTTCATGATCTGAGAACGCCTGCCAAACGCACCCCAGCCCTTTCTTATTCTACTGATTATTTCAGTCTCATGATCTGGATCCGCGGTCACTACCTGCCCTAAGTAGATGTATTCTCTTACCACTTCCAGTGCCTCGCTACCTATAGTAAACTGCTGTTCTCTTCCGAGACTGTTAAACATTACTTTAGTTTTCTGCAGATTAATTTTTAGACCCACTCTTCTGCTTTGCCTCTCCAGGTCAGTGAGCCTACTATGCCTACTGTGCCTACTATGCCTACTATGCCTACTATGCCTACTATGCCTTTCTGCATGCCTTTGCCACAGCATGTTTTGCAGCACTCATCAGTTACCGGAAGGACAAAAAACTGCGCAAGAAACTTCGCTGGCAGCATCACACCTGTATTCCTACTACCTCCCCCCCCCCCCCCCCTCCTGTGCACTCTCACAAACAGTGCACTGGGCCAATCCAAAAGACGGAGGAGTTGGTGACACAGTTACAGCATGTTGACGAGTCTACACGACTGACGGTGCTAATAAATGGCAACCATGCAAGGAAGCACGGATAGGATGAGCGCGAACTGCCAAGCATGTTTAATGTTTACTTTGTGCGAGAATCCAGCATCTAGTGTACTTTGCAGTACGCTTGTGCGGACAGAAGGTGATAGAAAACGTATAAAAAGAAAAGAAAAGTCACAGGCTCAGTAAAACTCACCCTCAGCTCCTGAAGCAGGTCTTGGAGCACAACAGGGTTGCTAAGTGCGTCGAGGTGGACGCTCAGCAGCCTCTGCAAATCGCTGATCCACACGTGAAGTGATTCTAGGCCAAGCCAGAACTGCATGCTTTGTTCATCCTACAAGAAAAAAGAAAAAAACATTATCCAAATGCTGCTTAACAGGAGAAGAACACCTAACGGAGTGATTTTTAAACAGAAACGACGTACACAGAGAGGTTAAACAGAAACTACACACACAGAGAGGTGACCAATGTACGGGTTGTTTACTCTTAGGCGAAACACCTTGTTAGTATTTAAGCCAGTATAGCTTAAGTGTTTCTGCTTTTTCGTGGAACAAAATGGCACCTTCTACGATGCCTAATGCAGATATCTCTAACCAAAAGGTTAGTCTCCCAGATGTCAAGCCATACTTAGGCTATGAGTGCTTATATACTAACGAGATGTTTATATTAACGACTCTGTACTGTATGGGCACAATTAGTGATTTATTTGCCACAGTTTTGCTTTAAAATGCCAGAATGAGAGCAACATGACACGTAAAAAAAAAAAGAAAGGTAATCATGCTGAAGACCATTGCAAATTTGAGGTCTCATAAAACCGTAACATCAATGTAGCACTGTAATATCAGCACAGAATTGGCAGGCATTAACTGCTACACTGTGAAAAGGGCCATTGTACCTGCTGTAATAACGAATCACTTGCGACCAACATGAAAATCAAGAGAAATTAAAGGCTATTTTCATCTCACACTTACTTTGAGGGTCTCTCAATATTTGCTGTACCTTTATTGCACACTGTGTGCACACTCCTTACTGTACGTAGTTCGTTATTAGCTGGCAATGCTTGATTCCAGATATTTAGTTAGGTGACACTGTTTCACACTATATACAGCCTATCACTAAAATGTAAAGGCCAGTTAGTCACTAATGACAATGGCCGAATCGCATTTACTTTTTTTCGATATGCTCTATATACTGTGGTTTTATATGTCTGAAGCACCGAAGCTACACTCTTCCTGCCTGAGGTACAATATACAGCAGCCAGGACCAACTACCAGTTTAATGGCAGTAACAGAGGAGAAAAAGTAAAAAAGGTACCTAGTGAGTAAGAGATAAAAGGCATGTAATTTTGATGGACAAATAAAGTTGTGCTCATCAGCAAGAAGAGACCCATTTCCAAAACTGAGGCATTGAGCTCCCCTAACAGCTTCACCAGAGAATTCAGGACATACCATGCCAGGCTTTGGCGATTCTGCTTGAGGCGCTGGCAACTCCGTTGAGTCAAGCCGGCGTGCGAGCTGCTGAAGTTGATCTGACAGTTCCCCATGATGCCTTGCCATCTCTGGGTGCTCCAAATGGTAGAGCTCCAAAATCTGACACACCTGTTCGTCGTACAGCTGTTGAGACATGCCGTCGATGTGCTGTTGTGCTTCCTGAAAATTGTCACGTTGTCAGTAACATGCCTAACAAAACCTTGTGGTGTGTCCGAATGCTTCGGTGGATGCAACTTTGTAGTATAGTGCCTGTGCTATGCAGCAGTGGAATAACTTTTCATGCTCGGATTAAGCAACACCCAATCACAATAAGGTGCAAGCCACTTTAAGCAACTAGTTGTGCACGTGTTAAGGTAACCTGCACCGTGCTTCATCATACTTTTTGCGGAACACCAATGAAAAAGCCACAAAAGCATGAGCAAAAGAAAATGCATAAACTTCTGGCTCGCAATTTCCACGTGAGCCATCTGTGTTTCCTGATGTTTTGAAATGCAGAAGCAGCAGCGGTCTTCATGCATGTAGGTTTTGCGTATGCCATTTCTTATCAAATTGGTGTAAAAAACAAACAAACTTTCAAGGCTAGTTGTTAAGCCTAATGTGTCACCAGAACCACAAGAGATACAATGCGAAAAGTGAGGTACGGCAACTGTGCCTAGACTTTGTTTTACGCAAGAGTCACCCATTTTAGATGTGAGCCACAATTCACCAGTAATCTTGCACAAGTGCGTTTTCTCGATGACCAGTGCTGGGGTGCCTCTCCTGATAGCAATGGGCATGATAAAAGGCATGACAATGATTGTCATGAACCTCTGTGAAAACATGGCTCGGTTATTGGCAGAGGCATTTCGTCTGAGGCAGTAATCTAAACAGGTTATAAGGCATTAAAGGGACGCTAAAGGCAAATAATAAGTCAAGCTAAAGTGATAGATTAGTGCTTCAGAATCTCTAAGGTGTCGATATTATTGCGAACAGAGCCTTAATAATCTAGAAATTGAGGTAGATGCAGGACATGATTAGAGACTCCCCCGGGGCATTCAAGTACTTGCTCGATGATGAAAGCACTCCTCAGTTAACTTTTGTCACTAGTACTGAATCACTCGTTGCATAAAACATCCTTGTGTTGTATTATAAGATGAAATGAAATGCTACTTATCCAGTCCTATTTCACTTTTAGAAAAAAGTACTCATTGAAGCAACCCTGACAATGATGCGGGCAGTCGAAGGGTTTCGTTTTTGCTCCACTCCACGCCGCCCATGCTTTCGCGTTTCAATAGCTATCGTGTACTGCTGTGCTGGTTTTGCTGGCTTGCGAAACTCGCACAAACTGTTAGGAGCGAAGAATTCAACTTCCATGTGATGACACGAGATGCCTGAACGGTCTACACCACTTGACCAAAAAGCAGCTGCAACAGCGAATCCGCCGCTCAGTCTTGACTCGGTACTGCCATCTGTTGGGTGCCGTTTTACTCACCGATGGTAGCAAAGGGCGGTGACGACGTATGCAACATCACTACTCCTCCAGTTCGATGGCGGGAGACTTGAAATGCAATAGAGGTATTCGGACCCTTCAGATGCAATTTTCTCGTAAACTAAGTATTTTCTTGGCACGAAACCAGCATTGCGAGGTTTCTGGAATGGTATTTAAACAGTCCATGTCGACTTAGTATTTGCCTTTAGTGTCCCTTTAACGGCTGTCAGTAGTGACTCTAAGTTTTGTTGCAAGCTTAGACTAACACATTAAAAGTGACAAATCTTCATCCAGAAAAATCTTCTCAACATACCTGTATCTTCCGCTGCCTATCGTTGCCTTGGAGTGAAGACGCTTCCCTCAAGAGCCTCTCAATTATGAAGATCTGGCGGAACACCAGTATCATGACGGTGGTCATCTGCGAAGGCCATTTGGGATCGATAAGCCAATCAGGCAAAGGTCCTTCAGTGTCCACACCGGATGATGGCGATTCCACCAGCCTTCCTCCTGTGATGTCAGCTGAAAAGCGTGTGGCCGCCTTGGCTGGCTCTTCGCTGCCGTCTATATGTTGGAGCCCCGCAGCTTTCTGTTTGCTGTCATCGCCATATTTGTTGAACTGACTTTTAACTACGGGAGCCGCTTCTGTGTGCGGTGCAGCACCGAAGCTGGGTATCCAACTGTACAGCATTTGGCCCATGCTTGACTGTTGTCCAGGCAGAGGAGGTATGCTCTGAGACGTGGTCGTATCAGCTTTGACTAACTCATCAACCTTCTCAACACTGGCTCGAACTGACCTTTCCGGAGCTGGTGTCTGAACTGTGTAATCAACAACATCCTGATGGAGACGCTCAACTGAGGAGGTGTGAAGACACAAGTCCTGTGGAACCCACCGAGTGGCTGAAGCCTTACCTAATACATCTGATATGAAGCCTGGCGGTGGAGGACTCTGACTACTGTCGGTCTTCTTTCGACTGTCTTGATATGTGGAATGCCCACTACGCTCCAATGGTGGTGATGGTGATTTAGACGCTGACCGTCTACCTGCATGACTTGACACTGCTGAGGCCACCAGAAAGGTTTCACCCTTTTGCCTTTGTTTGTGTTTCTTCTGTCGGCCTTTGGATGCCTTTGGCTCGTCGTAGGGCCGGTGACTGTGCAACACAGAAAACGAGTCATCAGTTCCAGTAGAATAAATTGAAATATTATCATCATGCTCGCTAGAAACATCAGATGGATGGGGTTGCTCCGCAAGAATTCTGCGGTCTCCCACAGATGTGCTCGGTACATCTCTATGGAAGGACTGAAGTCCTTCACTAAGCCTGGGTTCAAATGGAGCTTGTACACCTGGTTGCAATTCTTCAGAGAAACTGGTCTCAGGTTCAAAGGGAGCCGAAGGCACAGCACGCTCAAAACCATCAAAGGACTGTGGAGTTGTGTCATGACAAACACCAACCTGTGGCTCTGACTTGTCAGCCAAAATGTCCGATTGAAGCGAAACCGGCACTGGAGATGGATCAGAATCAACAATGTTTTGCACAGCAGGATCAAGTTGATCATCAGTGCTGTCCCAAGACGTAATGCTTTTTGCAGCAGCTACCAAGCTAGAAAACCAGCCTTGGCTTTGTTGTTCATTAACTTCTTTACCTCGAACCTTCTCTCGTCTGTCTCTCTCACTTTCATGATCACTGGGTTCACTTATAAAAGCTGAAGGTGCCAAAGGTAGTGCAAACTCCTTTTCACCTTCTTTGATGATGCAAGATACATCAGTGGTGATGCTTGCTTGGGTGGGACTCTCCTTATTTAGAATGTCTGTTGGCTTAACTTTCCAGGCAGGCTCTGCCTTCTTACACTCTGGCTCCCCAAGGCTCTTTTCCAAGCCAGAAAGAATAATCACAGTAGACTCCTCTCTTGTAGTGCCCTCTCTGCTTGGAAGCTTGGTGGGCTCTTGCGTTTCAGCACCAGGTTCTCCAGGGAATACTGGCTCCTTCTTACCTTCCTCAATGATGCAAGTCACTTCAGTGATGATGACCGTTTCGGGTTCTTTCTGGTCATGTGGCTCATCGGATGGCTTCGTTGGCTTGCCCTTCTTTTTCTTACCAGGCTCCTTGTCTTCATGTTCTGGCTTCACAGGTGTCTCCTTCCAGCCAAAGACAGTCGACGTGGGCTCCTTTCCAGGTGTGCCTTCTCTGGTTGGAAGCTCAGTAGGCCCTTGCATTTCAACTTTGGCCTCTCCAGGCAACCCAATTAACTTTTCACCTTCCTGGATGATGCGAGTCACTTCAGTGATGATAACTGTTTCGGGTTCTTTCCACTCATGTGGCTCATCGGATGGCTTCTTTGGCTTGGCCTTCTTTTTCTTGCCAGGCTCCTTGTCATCAGCTTCCGGCTTCTCAGGTGTCTCCTTCCAGCCAAAGATAGTTGAAGTGGGCTCCTTTCCAGGTGTGCCCTCTCTGCTTGGAAGCTTGGTGGGCTCTTGCGTTTCAGCACCAGGTTCTCCAGGGAACGCTGGCTCCTTCTTACCTTCCTCGATGATGCGAGTCACATCGGTGATGATGACCGTTTCAGGTTCTTTCTGCTCATGTGGCTCATCGGATGGCTTCTTTGGCTTGCCCTTCTTTTTCTTGCCAGGCTCCTTGTCATCGGCTTCTGGCTTCTCAGGTGTCTCCTTCCAGCCAAAGATAGCCGGAGTGGGCTCCTTTCCAAGTGTGCCCTCTCTGCTTGGAAGCTTGGTGGGCTCATGTGTTTTAGCACCAGGTTCTCCAGGGAATTCTGGCTCTTTCTCACCTTCCTCAATGATGCGAGTCACTTCAGTAATGATGACCGTTTCGGGTTCTTTCTGCTCATGTGGCTCATGGGATGGCTTCTTTGGCTTGCCCTTCTTTTTCTTGCCAGGCTCCTTGTCGTCGGTTTCTAGCTTCTCTGGTGTCTCCTTCCAGCCAAAGATTGTCGGAGTGGGCTCCTTTGCAGGTGTGCCTTCCCTGCTTGGAAGCTTGGTGAGCTCTTGCGTTTCAGCACCAGGTTCTCCAGGGAATGCTGGCTCCTTCTTACCTTCCTCGATGATGCAAGTCACATCGGTGATGATGACCGTTTCAGGTTCTTTCTGCTCATGTGGCTCATCGGATGGCTTCTTTGGCTTGCCCTTCGTTTTCTTGCCAGGTTCCTCGTCATCGGCTTCTGGCTTCTCAGATGTTTCCTTCCAGCCAAAGATAGTCGGAGAGGGCTCCTTTGCAGGTGTGACCTCTCTGCTTAGAAGCTTGGTGGGCTCTTGTGTTTTAGCACCAGGTTCTCCAGGGAATGCTGGCTCCTTCTCACCTTCCTCAATGATGCGAGTCACTTCAGTGATGATGACCGTTTCGGATTCTTTCTGCTCATGTGGCTCATCGGATGGCTTCTTTGGCTTGCCCTTCTTTTTCTTGCCAGGCTCGTTGTCATCGGCTTCTGGCTTCTCAGGTGTCTCCTTCCAGCCAAAGATAGTCGGAGTGGGCTCCTTTCCAGGTGTACCCTCTCTGCTTGGAAGCTTGGTGAACTCTTGTGTTTCAGCACCAGGCTCTCCAGGAAGCCCGGGCTCCTTCTCGCCTTCCTTAATGATGCGAGTCACTTCAGTGATGATGACCATTTCGGGTTCTTTCCGGTCATGTGGCTCATCGGATGGCTTCTTTGGCTTGCCCTTCTTTTTCTTGCCAGGCTCCTTGTCATCAGCTTCCGGCTTCTCAGGTGTCTCCTTCCAGCCAAAGATAGTTGGAGTGGGCTCCTTTCCAGGTGTGCCCTCTCTGCTTGGAAGCTTGGTGAACTCTTGTGTTTCAGCACCAGGCTCTCCAGGAAGCCCGGGCTCCTTCTCGCCTTCCTTAATGATGCGAGTCACTTCAGTGATGATGACCATTTCGGGTTCTTTCCGGTCATGTGGCTCATCGGATGGCTTCTTTGGCTTGCCCTTCTTTTTCTTCCCAGGCTCCTTGTCATCGGCTTCTGGCTTCTCAGGTGTCTCCTTCCAGCCAAAGATAGCCGGAGTGGGCTCCTTTCCAGGTGTGCCCTCTCTGCTTGGAAGCTTGGTGGGCTCATGTGTTTTAGCACCAGGTTCTCCAGGGAATTCTGGCTCTTTCTCACCTTCCTCAATGATGCGAGTCACTTCAGTAATGATGACCGTTTCGGGTTCTTTCTGCTCATGTGGCTCATGGGATGGCTTCTTTGGCTTGCCCTTCTTTTTCTTGCCAGGCTCCTTGTCGTCGGTTTCTAGCTTCTCTGGTGTCTCCTTCCAGCCAAAGATTGTCGGAGTGGGCTCCTTTGCAGGTGTGCCTTCCCTGCTTGGAAGCTTGGTGAGCTCTTGCGTTTCAGCACCAGGTTCTCCAGGGAATGCTGGCTCCTTCTTACCTTCCTCGATGATGTGAGTCACTTCAGTGATGATGACTGTTTCGGGTTCTCTCTGCTCACGTGGCTCATCGGATGGCTTCTTTGGCTTGCCCTTCTTTTTCTTACCAGGCTCCTTGTCTTCATGTTCCGGCTTCACAGATGTCTCCTTCCAGCCAAAGACAGTCGACGTGTGCTCCTTTCCAGGTGTGCCTTCTCTGCTTGGAAGCTCGGTAGGCTCTTGCATTTCAACTTTAGCCTCTCCAGGCAACCCAGTTAACTTTTCACCTTCCTGGATGATGCGAGTCACTTCAGTGATGATAACTGTTTCAGGTTCTTTCTGGTCATGTGGCTTGTCAAATGGCTTCTCTGGCTTGCACTTCTCTTTCTTGCCAAGTTCCTTGTCATCGGCTTCTGGCTTCTCAGGTGTCTCCTTCCAGCCAAAGATTGTCGGAGGGGGCTCCTTTCCAGGTGTGCCTTCTCTGCTTGGAAGCTTGGTGGGCTGTTGTGTTTCAGCACCAGGTTCTCCAGGGAATGCTGGCTCCTTCTTACCTTCCTCGACGATGCGAGTCACTTCAGTGATGATGACCGTTTCGGGTTCTTTCTGCTCATGTGGCTCATCGGATGGCTTCCTTGACTTGCGCTTCTTGCCAGGCTCCTTATCATCGGCTTCAGGCTTCTCAGGTGTCTCCTTCCAGCCAAAGATAGTCGGAGAGGGCTCCTTTCCAGGTGTGCCCTCTCTGCTTGGAAGCTTGGTGGGCTCTTGTGATTCAGCACCATGTTGTCCAGGGAATGTTGGCTCCTTCTCACCTTCCTCGATGATGCGAGTCACTTCAGTGATAATGACCGTATCGGGTTCTTTCTCATCATGTGGCTCATCGGATGGCTTCTTCGGCTTGCCCTTCTTTTTCTTGCCAGGCTCCTTGTCACCGGCTTCTGGCTTCTCTGGTGTCTCCTTCCAGCCAAAGATTGTCGGAGTGGGCTCCTTTCCAGGTGTGCCCTCTCTGCTTGGAAGCTTGGTGGGCTCTTGTGTTTCAGCACCAGGTTCTCCAGGGAATGCTGGCTCCTTCTTGCCTTCCTGGATGATGCGAGTCACTTCAGTGATGATGACCGTTTCGGGTTCTTTCTGGTCATCTGGCTCATCGGATTGCTTCTTTGCCTTGCCCTTCTTTTTCTTGCCAGGCTCCTTGTCATCGGCTTCTGGCTTCTCTGGTGTCTCCTTCCAGCCAAAGATTGTCGGAGTGGGCTCCTTTCCAGGTGTGCCCTCTCTGCTTGGAAGCTTGGTGGGCTCTTGTGTTTCAGCACCAGGTTCTCCAGGCAATGCTGGCTCCTTCTTGCCTTCCTCGATGATGCGAGTCACTTCAGTGATGATGACCGTTTCGGGTTCTTTCCGCTCGTGTGGCTCATCGGATGGCTTCATTGGCTTGCCCTTCTTTTTCTTACCAGGCTCCTTGCCTTCATGTTCTGGCTTCACAGGTGTCTCCTTCCAGCCAAAGATAGCCGACGTGGGCACCTTTCCAGGTGTGCCTTCTCTGCTTGGAAGCTTGCTGAGCTCTTGTGTTTCAGCACCAGGTTCTCCAGGGAATGCTGGCTCCTTCTTACCTTCCTCGATGATGCGAGTCACTTCAGTGATGATAACTGTTTCAGGTTCTTTCTGGTCATGTGGCTTGTCAAATGCCTTCTCTGGCTTGCCCTTCTTTTTCTTGCTAAGTTCCTTGTCATCGTCTTCTGGCTTCTCAGGTGCCTCCTTCCAGCCAAAGACAGTCGGAGAGGGTTCCTTTCCAGGTGTGCCCTCTCTGCTTGGAAGCAAGGTGGGCTCTTGTGTTTCAGCACCAGGTTCTCCAGGGAGCCCTGGCTCCTTCTCGCTTTCCTTAATGATGCGAGTCACTTCAGTGATAATGACCATTTCGGGTTCTTTTTGGTCATGTGGCTGATCGGATGGCTTCTCTGGTTCGCCCTTCTTTTTCTTGCCAGGCTCCTTGTCATCAGCTTCCGGCTTCTCAGGTGTCTCCTTCCAGCCAAAGATTGTCGGAGTGGGCTCCTTTCCAGGTGTGCCCTCTCTGCTTGGAAGCTTGGTGGGCTCTTGTGTTTCAGCACCAGGTACTCCAGGGAATGCTGGCTCCTTCTTGCCTTCCTGGATGATGCGAGTCACTTCAGTGATGATGACCGTTTCGGGTTCTTTCTGGTCATCTGGCTCATCGGATTGCTTCTTTGGCTTGCCCTTCTTTTTCTTGCCAGGCTCCTTGTCATCGGCTTCTGGCTTCTCTGGTGTCTCCTTCCAGCCAAAGATAGCCGACGTGGGCACCTTTCCAGGTGTGCCTTCTCTGCTTGGAAGCTTGCTGAGCTCTTGTGTTTCAGCACCAGGTTCTCCAGGGAATGCTGGCTCCTTCTTACCTTCCTCGATGATGCGAGTCACTTCAGTGATGATAACTGTTTCAGGTTCTTTCTGGTCATGTGGCTTGTCAAATGGCTTCTCTGGCTTGCCCTTCTCTTTCTTGCCAAGTTCCTTGTCATCGGCTTCTGGCTTCTCAGGTGTCTCCTTCCAGCCAAAGATTGTCGGAGGGGGCACCTTTCCAGGTGTGCCTTCTCTGCTTGGAAGCTTGGTGGGCTGTTGTGTTTCAGCACCAGGTTCTCCAGGGAATGCTGGCTCCTTCTTACCTTCCTCGACGATGCGAGTCACTTCAGTGATGATGACCGTTTCGGGTTCTTTCTGCTCATGTGGCTCATCGGATGGCTTCCTTGACTTGCGCTTCTTGCCAGGCTCCTTATCATCGGCTTCAGGCTTCTCAGGTGTCTCCTTCCAGCCAAAGATAGTCGGAGAGGGCTCCTTTCCAGGTGTGCCCTCTCTGCTTGGAAGCTTGGTGGGCTCTTGTGATTCAGCACCATGTTGTCCAGGGAATGTTGGCTCCTTCTCACCTTCCTCGATGATGCGAGTCACTTCAGTGATAATGACCGTATCGGGTTCTTTCTCATCATGTGGCTCATCGGATGGCTTCTTCGGCTTGCCCTTCTTTTTCTTGCCAGGCTCCTTGTCACCGGCTTCTGGCTTCTCTGGTGTCTCCTTCCAGCCAAAGATTGTCGGAGTGGGCTCCTTTCCAGGTGTGCCCTCTCTGCTTGGAAGCTTGGTGGGCTCTTGTGTTTCAGCACCAGGTTCTCCAGGGAATGCTGGCTCCTTCTTGCCTTCCTGGATGATGCGAGTCACTTCAGTGATGATGACCGTTTCGGGTTCTTTCTGGTCATCTGGCTCATCGGATTGCTTCTTTGCCTTGCCCTTCTTTTTCTTGCCAGGCTCCTTGTCATCGGCTTCTGGCTTCTCTGGTGTCTCCTTCCAGCCAAAGATTGTCGGAGTGGGCTCCTTTCCAGGTGTGCCCTCTCTGCTTGGAAGCTTGGTGGGCTCTTGTGTTTCAGCACCAGGTTCTCCAGGCAATGCTGGCTCCTTCTTGCCTTCCTCGATGATGCGAGTCACTTCAGTGATGATGACCGTTTCGGGTTCTTTCCGCTCGTGTGGCTCATCGGATGGCTTCATTGGCTTGCCCTTCTTTTTCTTACCAGGCTCCTTGCCTTCATGTTCTGGCTTCACAGGTGTCTCCTTCCAGCCAAAGATAGCCGACGTGGGCACCTTTCCAGGTGTGCCTTCTCTGCTTGGAAGCTTGCTGAGCTCTTGTGTTTCAGCACCAGGTTCTCCAGGGAATGCTGGCTCCTTCTTACCTTCCTCGATGATGCGAGTCACTTCAGTGATGATAACTGTTTCAGGTTCTTTCTGGTCATGTGGCTTGTCAAATGCCTTCTCTGGCTTGCCCTTCTTTTTCTTGCTAAGTTCCTTGTCATCGTCTTCTGGCTCCTCAGGTGCCTCCTTCCAGCCAAAGACAGTCGGAGAGGGTTCCTTTCCAGGTGTGCCCTCTCTGCTTGGAAGCAAGGTGGGCTCTTGTGTTTCAGCACCAGGTTCTCCAGGGAGCCCTGGCTCCTTCTCGCTTTCCTTAATGATGCGAGTCACTTCAGTGATAATGACCATTTCGGGTTCTTTTTGGTCATGTGGCTGATCGGATGGCTTCTCTGGTTCGCCCTTCTTTTTCTTGCCAGGCTCCTTGTCATCAGCTTCCGGCTTCTCAGGTGTCTCCTTCCAGCCAAAGATAGCCGGAGTGGGCTCCTTTCCAGGTGTGCCCTCTCTGCTTGGAAGCTTGGTGGGCTCATGTGTTTTAGCACCAGGTTCTCCAGGGAATTCTGGCTCTTTCTCACCTTCCTCAATGATGCGAGTCACTTCAGTGATGATGACCGTTTCGGGTTCTTTCTGCTCATGTGGCTCATGGGATGGCTTCTTTGGCTTGCCCTTCTTTTTCTTGCCAGGCTCCTTGTCGTCGGCTTCTAGCTTCTCTGGTGTCTCCTTCCAGCCAAAGATTGTCGGAGTGGGCTCCTTTGCAGGTGTGCCTTCCCTGGTTGGAAGCTTGGTGAGCTCTTGCGTTTCAGCACCAGGTTCTCCAGGGAATGCTGGCTCCTTCTTACCTTCCTCGATGATGCGAGTCACTTCAGTGATGATGACTGTTTCGGGTTCTTTCTGCTCACGTGGCTCATCGGATGGCTTCTTTGGCTTGGCCTTCTTTTTCTTACCAGGCTCCTTGTCTTCATGTTCCGGCTTCACAGATGTCTCCTTCCAGCCAAAGACAGTCGACGTGGGCTCCTTTCCAGGTGTGCCTTCTCTGCTTGGAAGCTCAGTAGGCTCTTGCATTTCAACTTTAGCCTCTCCAGGCAACCCAGTTAACTTTTCACCTTCCTGGATGATGCGAGTCACTTCAGTGATGATAACTGTTTCAGGTTCTTTCTGGTCATGTGGCTTGTCAAATGGCTTCTCTGGCTTGCCCTTCTCTTTCTTGCCAAGTTCCTTGTCATCGGCTTCTGGCTTCTCAGGTGTCTCCTTCCAGCCAAAGATTGTCGGAGGGGGCTCCTTTCCAGGTGTGCCTTCTCTGCTTGGAAGCTTGGTGGGCTCTTGTGTTTCAGCACCAGGTTCTCCAGGGAATGCTGGCTCCTTCTTACCTTCCTCGACGATGCGAGTCACTTCAGTGATGATGACCGTTTCGGGTTCCTTCCGCTCATGTGGCTCATCGGATGGCTTCCTTGACTTGCGCTTCTTGCCAGGCTCCTTATCATCGGCTTCAGGCTTCTCAGGTGTCTCCTTCCAGCCAAAGATAGTCGGAGAGGGCTCCTTTCCAGGTGTGCCCTCTCTGCTTGGAAGCTTGGTGGGCTCTTGTGTTTCAGCACCAGGTTCTCCAGGCAATGCTGGCTCCTTCTTGCCTTCCTCGATGATGCGAGTCACTTCAGTGATGATGACCGTTTCGGGTTCTTTCCGCTCGTGTGGCTCATCGGATGGCTTCTTTGGCTTGCCCTTCTTTTTCTTGCCAGGCTCCTTGTCATCGGCTTCAGGCTTCTCAGGTGTCTCCTTCCAGCCAAAGATAGTCGGAGAGGGCTCCTTTCCAGGTGTGCCCTCTCTGCTTGGAAGCTTGGTGGGCTCTTGTGATTCAGCACCAGGTTGTCCAGGGAATGTTGGCTCCTTCTCACCTTCCTCGATGATGCGAGTCACTTCAGTGATAATGACCGTATCGGGTTCTTTCTCATCATGTGGCTCATCGGATGGCTTCTTCGGCTTGCCCTTCTTTTTCTTGCCAGGCTCCTTGTCATCGGCTTCTGGCTTCTCTGGTGTCTCCTTCCAGCCAAAGATTGTCGGAGTGGGCTCCTTTCCAGGTGTGCCCTCTCTGCTTGGAAGCTTGGTGGGCTCTTGTGTTTCAGCACCAGGTTCTCCAGGCAATGCTGGCTCCTTCTTGCCTTCCTCGATGATGCGAGTCACTTCAGTGATGATGACCGTTTCGGGTTCTTTCCGCTCGTGTGACTCATCGGATGGCTTCATTGGCTTGCCCTTCTTTTTCTTACCAGGCTCCTTGCCTTCATGTTCTGGCTTCACAGGTGTGTCCTTCCAGCCAAAGATAGCCGACGTGGGCACCTTTCCAGGTGTGCCTTCTCTGCTTGGAAGCTTGCTGAGCTCTTGTGTTTCAGCACCAGGTTCTCCAGGGAATGCTGGCTCCTTCTTACCTTCCTCGATGATGCGAGTCACTTCAGTGATGATAACTGTTTCAGGTTCTTTCTGGTCATGTGGCTTGTCAAATGCCTTCTCTGTCTTGCCCTTCTTTTTCTTGCTAAGTTCCTTGTCATCGTCTTCTGGCTTCTCAGGTGCCTCCTTCCAGCCAAAGACAGTCGGAGAGGGTTCCTTTCCAGGTGTGCCCTCTCTGCTTGGAAGCAAGGTGGGCTCTTGTGTTTCAGCACCAGGTTCTCCAGGGAGCCCTGGCTCCTTCTCGCTTTCCTTAATGATGCGAGTCACTTCAGTGATAATGACCATTTCGGGTTCTTTTTGGTCATGTGGCTGATCGGATGGCTTCTCTGGTTCGCCCTTCTTTTTCTTGCCAGGCTCCTTGTCATCAGCTTCCGGCTTCTCAGGTGTCTCCTTCCAGCCAAAGATAGCCGGAGTGGGCTCCTTTCCAGGTGTGCCCTCTCTGCTTGGAAGCTTGGTGGGCTCATGTGTTTTAGCACCAGGTTCTCCAGGGAATTCTGGCTCTTTCTCACCTTCCTCAATGATGCGAGTCACTTCAGTGATGATGACCGTTTCGGGTTCTTTCTGCTCATGTGGCTCATGGGATGGCTTCTTTGGCTTGCCCTTCTTTTTCTTGCCAGGCTCCTTGTCGTCGGCTTCTAGCTTCTCTGGTGTCTCCTTCCAGCCAAAGATTGTCGGAGTGGGCTCCTTTGCAGGTGTGCCTTCCCTGCTTGGAAGCTTGGTGAGCTCTTGCGTTTCAGCACCAGGTTCTCCAGGGAATGCTGGCTCCTTCTTACCTTCCTCGATGATGCGAGTCACTTCAGTGATGATGACTGTTTCGGGTTCTTTCTGCTCACGTGGCTCATCGGATCGCTTCTTTGGCTTGGCCTTCTTTTTCTTACCAGGCTCCTTGTCTTCATGTTCCGGCTTCACAGATGTCTCCTTCCAGCCAAAGACAGTCGACGTGGGCTCCTTTCCAGGTGTGCCTTCTCTGCTTGGAAGCTCAGTAGGCTCTTGCATTTCAACTTTGGCCTCTCCAGGCAACCCAGTTAACTCTTCACCTTCCTGGATGATGCGAGTCACTTCAGTGATGATAACTGTTTCAGGTCCTTTCTGGTCATGTGGCTTGTCAAATGGCTTCTCTGGCTTGCCCTTCTCTTTCTTGCCAAGTTCCTTGTCATCGGCTTCTGGCTTCTGAGGTGTCTCCTTCCAGCCAAAGATTGTCGGAGGGGGCTCCTTTCCAGGTGTGCCTTCTCTGCTTGGAAGCTTGGTGGGCTCTTGTGTTTCAGCACCAGGTTCTCCAGGGAATGCTGGCTCCTTCTTACCTTCCTCGACGATGCGAGTCACTTCAGTGATGATGACCGTTTCGGGTTCCTTCCGCTCATGTGGCTCATCGGATGGCTTCCTTGACTTGCGCTTCTTGCCAGGCTCCTTATCATCGGCTTCAGGCTTCTCAGGTGTCTCCTTCCAGCCAAAGATAGTCGGAGAGGGCTCCTTTCCAGGTGTGCCCTCTCTGCTTGGAAGCTTGGTGGGCTCTTGTGTTTCAGCACCAGGTTCTCCAGGCAATGCTGGCTCCTTCTTGCCTTCCTCGATGATGCGAGTCACTTCAGTGATGATGACCGTTTCGGGTTCTTTCCGCTCGTGTGGCTCATCGGATGGCTTCTTTGGCTTGCCCTTCTTTTTCTTGCCAGGCTCCTTGTCATCGGCTTCAGGCTTCTCAGGTGTCTCCTTCCAGCCAAAGATAGTCGGAGAGGGCTCCTTTCCAGGTGTGCCCTCTCTGCTTGGAAGCTTGGTGGGCTCTTGTGATTCAGCACCAGGTTGTCCAGGGAATGTTGGCTCCTTCTCACCTTCCTCGATGATGCGAGTCACTTCAGTGATAATGACCGTATCGGGTTCTTTCTCATCATGTGGCTCATCGGATGGCTTCTTTGGCTTGCCCTTCTTTTTCTTGCCAGGCTCCTTGTCATCGGCTTCTGGCTTCTCTGGTGTCTCCTTCCAGCCGAAGATTGTCGGAGTGGGCTCCTTTCCATGTGTGCCCTCTCTGCTTGGAAGCTTGGTGGGCTCTTGTGTTTCAGCACCAGGTTCTCCAGGGAATGCTGGCTCCTTCTTGCCTTCCTGGATGATGCGAGTCACTTCAGTGATGATGACCGTTTCGGGTTCTTTCTGGTCATCTGGCTCATCGGATTGCTTATTTGGCTTGCCCTTCTTTTTCTTGCCAGGCTCCTTGTCATCGGCTTCTGGCTTCTCTGGTGTCTCCTTCCAGCCAAAGATTGTCGGAGTGGGCTCCTTTCCAGGTGTGCCCTCTCTGCTTGGAAGCTTGGTGGGCTCTTGTGTTTCAGCACCAGGTTCTCCAGGCAATGCTGGCTCCTTCTTGCCTTCCTCGATGATGCGAGTCACTTCAGTGATGATGACCGTTTCGGGTTCTTTCCGCTCGTGTGGCTCATCGGATGGCTTCTTTGGCTTGCCCTTCTTTTTCTTGCCAGGCTCCTTGTCATCGGCTTCAGGCTTCTCAGGTGTCTCCTTCCAGCCAAAGATAGTCGGAGAGGGCTCCTTTCCAGGTGTGCCCTCTCTGCTTGGAAGCTTGGTGGGCTCTTGTGATTCAGCACCAGGTTCTCCAGGGATTGCTGGCTCCTTCTTGCCTTCCTCGATGATGCGAGTCACTTCAGTGATGATGACCGTTTCGGGTTCTTTCCGCTCGTGTGGCTCATCGGATGGCTTCTTTGGCTTGCCTTTCATTTTCTTGCCAGGCTCCTTGTCATCGGCTTCAGGCTTCACAGGTGTTTCCTTCCAGCCAAAGATAGCCGACGTGGGCACCTTTCCAGGTGTGCCTTCTCTGCTTGGAAGCTTGCTGAGCTCTTGCATTTCAGCACCAGGTTCTCCAGGAAATGCTGGCTCCTTCTTACCTTCCTTGATGATGCGAGTCACTTCAGTGATGATGACCGTTTCGGGTTCTTTCTGCTCAAGTGGCTTGTCAAATGCCCTCTCTGGCTTGCCCTTCTTTTTCTTGCTAAGTTCCTTGTCATCGGCTTCTGGCTTCTCAGGTGTCTCCTTCCAGCCAAAGACAGTCGGAGAGGGTTCCTTTCCAGGTGTGCCCTCTCTGCTTGGAAGCAAGGTGGGCTCTTGTGTTTCAGCACCAGGTTCTCCAGGGAGCCCTGGCTCCTTCTCGCTTTCCTTAATGATGCGAGTCACTTCAGTGATGATGACCATTTCGGGTTCTTTTTGGTCATGTGGCTGATCGGATGGCTTCTCTGGTTCGCTCTTCTTTTTCTTGCCAGGCTCCTTGTCATCAGCTTCCGGCTTCTCAGGTGTCTCCTTCCAGCCAAAGATAGTCGGAGTGGGTTCCTTTCCAGGTGTGCCCTCTCTGTTTGGAAGCTGGGTGGGCTCTTGCGTTTCAGCACCAGGTTCTCCAGGGAATGCTGGCTCCTTCTTACCTTCCTCGATGATGCGAGTCACATCGGTGATGATAACCGTTTCAGGTTCTTTCTGCTCATGTGGCTCATCTGATGGCTTCTTTGGCTTGCCCTTCTTTTTCTTGCCAGGTTCCTCGTCATCGGCTTCTGGCTTCTCAGGTGTTTCCTTCCAGCCAAAGATAGTCGGAGAGGGCTCCTTTGCAGGTGTGACCTCTCTGCTTGGAAGCTTGGTGGGCTCTTGAGTTTTAGCACCAGGTTCTCCAGGGAATGCTGGCTCCTTCTCACCTTCCTCAATGATGCGAGTCACTTCAGTGATGATGACTGTTTCGGATTCTTTCTGCTCATGTGGCTCATCGGATGGCTTCTTTGGCTTGCCCTTCTTTTTCTTGCCAGGCTCGTTGTCATCGGCTTCTGGCTCCTCAGGTGTCTCCTTCCAGCCAAAGATAGTCGGAGTGGCCTCCTTTCCAGGTGTACCCTCTCTGCTTGGAAGCTTGGTGAACTCTTGTGTTTCAGCACCAGGCTCTCCAGGAAGCCCGGGCTCCTTCTCGCCTTCCTTAATGATGCGAGTCACTTCAGTGATGATGACCATTTCGGGTTCTTTCCGGTTATGTGCCTCATCGGATGGCTTCTTTGGCTTGCCCTTCTTTTTCTTACCAGGCTCCTTGTCATCAGCTTCCGGCTTCTCAGGTGTCTCCTTCCAGCCAAAGATAGTTGGAGTGGGCTCCTTTCCAGGTGTGCCCTCTCTGCTTGGAAGCTTGGTGGGCTCATGTGTTTTAGCACCAGGTTCTCCAGGGAACGCTGGCTCCTTCTTGCCTTCCTCGATGATGCGAGTCACTTCAGTGATGATGACCGTTTCGGGTTCTTTCAGGTCATGTGGCTCATCAGATGGCTTCTTTGGCTTGCCCTTCTTTTTCTTGCCAGGCTCCTTGTCATCGGCTTCTGGCTTCTCAGGTGTCTCCTTCCAGCCAAAGATTGTCGGAGTGGGCTGCTTTCCAGGTGTGCCCTCTCTGCTTGGAAGCTTGGTGGGCTCTTGTGTTTCAGCACCAGGTTCTCCAGGGAATGCTGGCTCCTTCTTGCCTTCCTGGATGATGCGAGTCACTTCAGTGATGATGACCGTTTCGGGTTCTTTCTGGTCATGTGGCTCATCGGATGGCTTCTTTGGCTTGCCCTTCTTTTTCTTGCCAGGCTCCTTGTCATCGGCTTCTGGCTTCTCTGGTGTCTCCTTCCAGTCAAGGATTGTCGGAGTGGGCTCCTTTCCAGGTGTGCCCTCTCTGCTTGGAAGCTTGGTGGGCTCTTGTGTTTCAGCACCAGGTTGTCCAGGGAATGCTGGCTCCTTCTTGCCTTCCTCGATGATGCGAGTCACTTCAGTGATGATGACCGTTTCGGGTTCTTTCAGGTCATGTGGCTCATCAGATGGCTTCTTTGGCTTGCCCTTCTTTTTCTTGCCAGGCTCCTTGTCATCGGCTTCTGGCTTCTCTGGTGTCTCCTTCCAGCCAAGGATTGTCGGAGTGGGCTCCTTTCCAGGTGTGCCGTCTCTGCTTGGAAGCTTGGTGGGCTCTTGTGTTTCAGCACCAGGTTGTCCAGGGAATGCTGGCTCCTTCTTGCCTTCCTCGATGATGCGAGTCACTTCAGTGATGATGACCGTTTCGGGTTCTTTCAGGTCATGTGGCTCATCAGATGGCTTCTTTGGCTTGCCCTTCTTTTTCTTGCCAGGCTCCTTGTCTTCATGTTCCGGCTTCACAGATGTCTCCTTCCAGCCAAAGACAGTCGACGTGGGCTCCTTTCCAGGTGTGCCTTCTCTGCTTGGAAGCTCGGTAGGCTCTTGCATTTCAACTTTAGCCTCTCCAGGCAACCCAGTTAACTTTTCACCTTCCTGGATGATGCGAGTCACTTCAGTGATGATGACCGTTTCGGGTTCTTTCCGCTCATGTGGCTCATCGGATGGCTTCCTTGGCTTGCGCTTCTTGCCAGGCTCCTTATCATCGGCTTCAGGCTTCTCAGGTGTCTCCTTCCAGCCAAAGATAGTCGGAGAGGGCTCCTTTCCAGGTGTGCCCTCTCTGCTTGGAAGCTTGGTGGGCTCTTGTGATTCAGCACCAGGTTCTCCAGGGAATGCTGGCTCCTTCTTGCCTTCCTCGATGATGCGAGTCACTTCAGTGATGATGACCGTTTCGGGTTCTTTCTGGTCATGTGGCTCATCGGATATCTTCTTTGGCTTGCCCTTCTTTTTCTTGCCAGGATCCTTGTCATCGGCTTCTGGCTTCTCTGGTGTCTGCTTCCAGCCAAAGATTGTCGGAGTGCGCTCCTTTCCAGGTGTGCCCTCTCTGCTTGGAAGCTTGGTGGGCTCTTGTGTTTCAGCACCAGGTTGTCCAGGGAATGCTGGCTCCTTCTTGCCTTCCTCGGTGATGTGAGTCACTTCAGTGATGATGACCGTTTCGGGTTCTTTCAGGTCATGTGGCTCATCAGAGGGCTTCTTTGGCTTGCCCTTCTTTTTCTTGCCAGGCTCCTTGTCATCAGCTTCCAGCTTCTCAGGTGTCTCCTTCCAGCGAAAGATAGTCGGAGTGGGCTCCTTTCCAGGTGTGCCCTCTCTGCTTGGAAGCTTGGTGGGCTCTTGCGTTTCAGCACCAGGTTCTCGAGGGAATGCTGGCTCCTTCTTACCTTCCTCGATGATGCGAGTCACATCGGTGATGATAACCGTTTCAGGTTCTTTCTGCTCATGTGGCTCATCGGATGGCTTCTTTGGCTTGCCCTTCTTTTTCTTACCAGGCTCCTTGTCTTCATGTCCCGGCTTCACAGATGTCTCCTTCCAGCCAAAGACAGTCGACGTGGGCTCCTTTCCAGGTGTGCCTTCTCTGCTTGGAAGCTCGGTAGGCTCTTGCATTTCAACTTTAGCCTCTCCAGGCAACCCAGTTAACTTTTCACCTTCCTGGATGATGCGAGTCACTTCAGTGATGATGACCGTTTCGGGTTCTTTCCGCTCATGTGGCTCATCGGATGGCTTCCTTGGCTTGCGCTTCTTGCCAGGCTCCTTAACATCGGCTTCAGGCTTCTCAGGTGTCTCCTTCCAGCCAAAGATAGTCGGAGAGGGCTCCTTTCCAGGTGTGCCCTCTCTGCTTGGAAGCTTGGTGGGCTCTTGTGATTCAGCACCAGGTTCTCCAGGGAATGCTGGCTCCTTCTTGCCTTCCTCGATGATGCGAGTCACTTCAGTGATGATGACCGTTTCGGGTTCTTTCTGGTCATGTGGCTCATCGGATATCTTCTTTGGCTTGCCCTTCTTTTTCTTGCCAGGATCCTTGTCATCGGATTCTGGCTTCTCTGGTGTCTGCTTCCAGCCAAAGGTTGTCGGAGTGGGCTCCTTTCCAGGTGTGCCCTCTCTGCTTGGAAGCTTGGTGGGCTCTTGTGTTTCAGCACCAGGTTCTCCAGGGAATGCTGGCTCCTTCTTGCCTTCCTCGATGATGCGAGTCACTTCAGTGATGATGACCGTTTCGGGTTCTTTCCGGTCATGTAGCTCATCAGATGGCTTCTTTGGCTTGCCCTTCTTTTTCTTGCCAGGCTCCTTGCCATCGGCATCTGGCTTCTCTGGTGTCTCTTTCCAGCCAAAGATTGTCGGTGTGGGCTCCTTTCCAGGTGTGCCCTCTCTGCTTGGAAGCTTGGTGGGCTCTTGTGTTTCAGCACCAGGTTCTCCAGGAAATGCCGGCTCCTTCTCACCTTCCTCGATGATGCGAGTCACTTCAGTGATGATGACCGTTTCGGGTTCTTTCTGATCATGTGGCTCATCGGATGGCTTCTTCGGCTTGCCCTTCTTTTTCTTGCCAGGCTCCTTGTCATCGGCTTCAGGCTTCTCAGGTGTCTCCTTCCAGCCAAAGATAGTTGGAGTGGGCTCCTTTCCAGGTGTGCCCTCTCTGCTTGGAAGCTTGGTGGGCTCTTGTGTTTCAGCACCAGGTTCCCCAGGGAATGCTGGCTCCTTCATGCCTTCCTCGATGATGCGAGTCACTTCAGTGATGATGACTGTTTCGGCTTCTTTCCGGTCATGTGGCTCATCGGATGGCTTCATTGGCTTGCCCTTCTTTTTCTTGCCAGGATCCTTGTCATCGGCTTCTGGCTTCTCTGGTGTCTCCTTCCAGCCAAAGATTGTCGGAGTGGGCTCCTTTCCAGGTGTGCCCTCTCTACTTGGAAGCTTGGTGGGCTCTTGTGTTTCAGCACCAGGTTCTCCAGGGAATGCTGGCTCCTTCTTGCCTTCCTGGATGATGCGAGTCACTTCAGTGATGATGACCGTTTCGGGTTCTTTCTGGTCATGTGGCTCATCGGATGGCTTCTTTGGCTTGCCCTTCTTTTTCTTGCCAGGCTCCTTGTCATCGGCTTCTGGCTTCTCTGGTGTCTCCTTCCAGCCAAGGATTGTCGGAGTGGGCTCCTTTCCAGGTGTGCCGTCTCTGCTTGGAAGCTTGGTGGGCTCTTGTGTTTCAGCACCAGGTTGTCCAGGGAATGCTGGCTCCTTCTTGCCTTCCTCGATGATGCGAGTCACTTCAGTGATGATGACCGTTTCGGGTTCTTTCAAGTCATGTGGCTCATCAGATGGCTTCTTTGGCTTGCCCTTCTTTTTCTTGCCAGGCTCCTTGTCTTCATGTTCCGGCTTCACAGATGTCTCCTTCCAGCCAAAGACAGTCGACGTGGGCTCCTTTCCAGGTGTGCCTTCTCTGCTTGGAAGCTCGGTAGGCTCTTGCATTTCAACTTTAGCCTCTCCAGGCAACCCAGTTAACTTTTCACCTTCCTGGATGATGCGAGTCACTTCAGTGATGATGACCGTTTCGGGTTCTTTCCGCTCATGTGGCTCATCGGATGGCTTCCTTGGCTTGCGCTTCTTGCCAGGCTCCTTATCATCGGCTTCAGGCTTCTCAGGTGTCTCCTTCCAGCCAAAGATAGTCGGAGAGGGCTCCTTTCCAGGTGTGCCCTCTCTGCTTGGAAGCTTGGTGGGCTCTTGTGATTCAGCACCAGGTTCTCCAGGGAATGCTGGCTCCTTCTCACCTTCCTCGATGATGCGAGTCACTTCAGTGATGATGACCGTTTCGGGTTCTTTCTGATCATGTGGCTCATCGGATGGCTTCTTCGGCTTGCCCTTCTTTTTCTTGCCAGGCTCCTTGTCATCGGCTTCAGGCTTCTCAGGTGTCTCCTTCCAGCCAAAGATAGTTGGAGTGGGCTCCTTTCCAGGTGTGCCCTCTCTGCTTGGAAGCTTGGTGGGCTCTTGTGTTTCAGCACCAGGTTCCCCAGGGAATGCTGGCTCCTTCATGCCTTCCTCGATGATGCGAGTCACTTCAGTGATGATGACTGTTTCGGCTTCTTTCCGGTCATGTGGCTCATCGGATGGCTTCTTTGGCTTGCCCTTCTTTTTCTTGCCAGGCTCCTTGTCATCGGCTTCAGGCTTCTCAGGTGTCTCCTTCCAGCCAAAGATTGTCGGAGTGGGCTCCTTTCCAGGTGTGCCCTCTCTGCATGGAAGCTTGGTGGGCTCTTGTGCTTCCGCACCAGGTTCTCCAGGAAATGCTGGCTCCTTCTTACCTTCCTCGATGATGCGAGTCACTTCAGTGATGATGACCGTTTCGGGTTCTTTCTGGTCATGTGGCTCATCGGATGGCTTCTTTGGCTTGCCCTTCTTTTTCTTGCCAGGCTCTTTGTCATCGGCTTCTGGCTTCACAGATGTCTCCTTCCAGCCAAAGACAGTCGACGTGGGCTCCTTTCCAGGTGTGCCTTCTCTGCTTGGAAGCTCGGTAGGCTCTTGCATTTCAACTTTAGCCTCTCCAGGCAACCCAGTTAACTTTTCACTTTCCTGGATGATGCGAGTCACTTCATTGATGATAACTGTTTCAGGTTCTTTCTGGTCATGTGGCTTGTCAAATGGCTTCTCTGGCTTGCCCTTTTCTTTCTTGCCAAGTTCCTTGTCATCGGCTTCTGGCTTCTCAGGTGTCTCCTTCCAGCCAAAGATTGTCGGAGAGGGCTCCTTTCCAGGTGTGCCTTCTCTGCTTGGAAGCTTGGTGGGCTCTTGTGTTTCAGCACCAGGTTCTCCAGAGAATGCTGGCTCCTTCTCACCTTCCTCGATGATGCGAGTCACTTCAGTGATGATGACCGTTTCGGGTTCTTTCCGCTCATGTGGTTCATCGGTTGGCTTCCTTGGCTTGCGCTTCTTGCGAGGCTCCTTATCATCGGCTTCAGGCTTCTCAGGTGTCTCCTTCCAGCCAAAGATAGTCGGAGAGGGCTCCTTTCCAGGTGTGCCCTCTCTGCTTGGAAGCTTGGTGGGCTCTTGTGATTCAGCACCAGGTTCTCCAGGGAATGCTGGCTGCTTCTCACCTTCCTCGATGATGCGAGTCACTTCAGTGATGATGACCGTTTCGGGTTCTTTCTGATCATGTGGCTCATCGGATGGCTTCTTCGGCTTGCCCTTCTTTTTCTTGCCAGGCTCCTTGTCATCGGCTTCTGGCTTTTCAGCTGTCTCCTTCCAGCCAAAGATAGTCGGAGAGGGCTCCTTTCCAGGTATGCCCTCTCTGCTTGGAAGTTTGGTGGGCTCTTGTGTTTCAGCACCAGGTTCCCCAGGGAATGCTGGCTCTTTCTTACCTTCCTCGATGATGCGAGTCACTTCAGTGATGATGACCGTTTCGGGTTCTTTCTGGTCATGTGGCTCATCGGATGGCTTCTTTGGCTTGCCCTTCTTTTTCTTGCCAGGCTCCTTGTCATCGGCTTCAGGCTTCTCAGGGGTTTCCTTCCAGCCAACGATAGTTAGAGTGGGCTCCTTTCCAGGTGTGCCCTCTCTGCTTGGAAGCTTGGTGAGCTCTTGTGTTTCAGCACCAGGTTCTCCAGGGAATGCTGGCTCCTTCTTACCTTCCTCGATGATGCGAGTCACTTCAGTGATGATGACCGTTTCGGTTTCTTTCCGCTCGTGTGGCTCATCGTATGGCTGATTTGGCTTGCCCTTCTTTTTCTTGCCAGGCTTCTTGTCATCGGCTTTAGGCTTCTCAGGTGTCTCCTTCCAGCCAAAGATTGTCGGAGTAGGCTCCTTTCCAGGTGTGCCCTCTCTGCTTGGAAGCTTGGTGGGCTCTTGTGTTTCAGCACCAGGTTCTCCAGGGAATGCTGGCTCCTTCTTACCTTCCTCGATGATGCGAGTCACTTCAGTGATGATGACCGTTTCGGGTTCTTTCAGGTCATGTGGCTCATCGGATGGCTTCCTTGGCTTGCCCTTCTTTTTCTTGCCAGGCTCCTTGTCTTCATGTTCTGGCTTCACAGGTGTCTCCTTCCAGCCAAAGACAGTCGACGTAGGCTCCTTTCTAGGTGTGCCTTCTCTGCTTGGAAGCTCGGTAGGCTCTTGCATCTCAACTTTAGCCTCTCCAGGCAACCCAATTAACTTTTCACCTTCCTGGATGATGCGAGTCACTTCAGTGATGATGACCGTTTCGGGTTCTATCCGCTCGTGTGGCTCATCGGATGGCTTCTTTGGCTTGCCCTTCTTTTTCTTGCCAGGCTCCTTGTCATCGGCTTCAGGCTTCTCAGGTGTCTCCTTCCAGCCAAAGATAGTCGGAGAGGGCTTCTTTCCAGGTGTGCCCTCTCTGCTTGGAAGCTTGGTGGGCTCTTGTGATTCAGCACCAGGTTCTCCAGGGAATGCTGGCTCCTTCTTGCCTTCCTCGATGATGCGAGTCACTTCAGTGATGATGACCGTTTCGGGTTCTTTCCGGTCATGTGGCTCATCGGATGGCTTCTTTGGCTTGCCCTTCTTTTTCTTGCCAAGCTCCTTGCCATCGGCATCTGGCTTCTCTGGTGTCTCCTTCCAGCCAAAGATTGTCGGTGTGGGCTCCTTTCCAGGTGTGCCCTCTCTGCTTGGAAGCTTGGTGGGCTCTTGTGTTTCAGCACCAGGTTCTCCAGGGAATGCTGGCTCCTGCTGACCTTCCTCGATGATGCGAGCCACTTCAGTGATGATGACCGTTTCGGGTTCTTTCTGATCATGTGGCTCATCGGATCGCTTCTTCGGCTTGCCCTTCTTTTGCTTGCCAGGCTCCTTGTCATTGGCTTCAGGCTTCTCAGGTGTCTCCTTCCAGCCAAAGATAGTAAGAGAGGGCTCCTTTCCAGGTGTGCCCTCTCTGCTTGGAAGCTTGGTGGGCTCTTGTGTTTCAGCACCAGGTTCCCCAGGGAATGCTGGCTCCTTCTTACCTTCCTCGATGATGCGACTCACTTCAGTGATGATGACTGTTTCGGGTTCTTTCCGGTCATGTAGCTCATCGGATGGTTTCTTTGGCTTGCCCTTCTTTTTCTTGCCAGGCTCCTTGTCATCGGCTTCTGGCTTCTCAGGTGTCTCCTTACAGCCAAAGATAGTCGGAGTGGGCTCCTCTCTAGGTGTGCCCTCTTTGCTTGGAAGCTTGGTGGGCTCTTGTGTTTCAGCACCAGGTTCTCCAGGGAATGCTGGCTCCTTCTTACCTTCCTGCATGATGCGAGTCACTTCAGTGATAACTATTTCAGGCTCTTTCTGGTCATGTGGCTTGTCAAATGTCTTCTGTGGCTTGCCCTTCTTTTTCTTGCCAAGTTCCTTGTGATCGGCTTCTGGCTTCTCAGGTGTCTCCTTCCAGCCAAAGATAGTCGGAGAGGGCTCCTTTCCAGGTGTGCCCACTCTGCTTGGAAGCTTGGTGGGCTTTTGTGATTCAGCACCAGGTTCTCCAGGGAATGCTGGCTCCTTCTCACCTTCTTCGATGATGCGAGTCACTTCAGTGATGATGACCGTTTCGGGTTCTTTCTGATCATGTGGCTCATCGGATGGCTTCTTTGGCTTCCCCTTCTTTTTCTTGCCAGGCTCCTTGTTATCGGCTTCTGGCTTCTCAGGTGTCTCCTTATAGCCAAAGATAGTCGGAGTGGGCTCCTTTCGAGGTGTGCCCTCTCTGCTTGGAAGCTTGGTGGGCTCTTGTGTTTCAGCACCAGGTTCTCCAGGGAATGCTGGCTCTTTCTTACCTTCCTCGATGATGCGAGTCACTTCAGTGATGATGACCGTTTCGGGTTCTTTCCGCTCATGTGGCTCATCGGATGGCTTCCCTGGCTTGCCCTTCTTTTTCTTGCCAGGCTCCTTGTCATCAGCTTCCGGCTTCTCAGGTGCCTCCTTCCAGCCAAAGATAGTAGGAGTGGGCTCCTTTCCAGGTGTGCCCTCTCTGCTTGGAAGCTTGGTGGGCTCTTGCGTTTCAGCACAAGGTTCTCCAGGGAATGCTGGCTCCTTCTTACCTTCCTCGATGATGCGAGTCTCTTTAGTGATGCTGACCGTTTCGGGTTCTTTCTGCTCATGTGGCTCATCGGATGGCTTCTTTGGCTTGCCCTTCTTGCCAGGCTCCTTGTCATCGGCTTCAGGCTTCTCAGGTGTCTCCTTCCAGCCAAAGATAGTCGGAGTGGGCTGCTTTCCAGGTGTGCCCTCTCTGCTTGGAAGCATGGTGTGCTCTTGCGTTTCAGCACCAGGTTCTCCAGGGAATGCTGGCTCCTTCTTACCTTCCTCGATGATGCGAGTCACTTCAGTGATGATGACCGTTTCTGGTTCTTTCTGCTCATGTGGCTCGTCGGATGGCTTCTTTGGCTTGCCCTTCTTTTTCTTGCCAGGCTCCTTGTCATCGGCTTCTGGCTTCTCAGGTGTCTCCTTATAGCCAAAGATAGTCGGAGTGGGCTCCTTTCCAGGTGTGCCCTCTCTGCTTGGAAGCTTGGTGGGCTCTTGTGTTTCAGCACCAGGTTCTCCAGGGAATGCTGGCTCCTTCTTACCTTCCTGGATGATGCGAGTCACTTCAGTGATGATGACCGTTTCGGGTTCTTTCTGCTCATGTGGCTCATCGGATGGCTTCTTTGGCTTGCGCTTGTTGCCAGGCTCCTTATTATAGGCTTCAGGCTTCTGAGGTGTCTCCTTCCAGCCAAAGATAGTCGGAGAGGGCTCCTTTCCAGGTGTGCCCTCTCTGCTTGGAAGCTTGGTGGGCTCTTGTGTTTCAGCACCAGGTTCCCCAGGGAATGCTGGCTCTTTCTTACCTTCCTCGATGATGCGAGTCACTTCAGTGATGATGACTGTTTCGGGTTCTTTTTGGTCATGTGGCTCATCGAATGGCTTCTTTGGCTTGCGCTTCTTTTTTTTGCCAGACTCCTTGTCATCGGCTTCAGGCTTCTCTGGTGTCTCCTTCCAGCCAAAGATAGTCGGAGTGGGCTCCTTTCCAGGTGTGCCCTCTCTGCTTGGAAGCTTGATGGGCCCTTGTGTTTCAGCACCAGGTTCTCCAGGGAATGCTGGCTCCTTCTTACCTTCCTCGATGATGCGAGTCACTTCAGTGATGATGACCATCTCAGGTTCTTTCCGCACATGTGGCTCATCGGATGGCTTCTTTGGCATGCCCTTCTTTTTCTTGCCAGGCTCCTTGTCATTGGCTTCTGGCTTCTCAGGTTCTCTGCTTGGAAGCATGGTGGGCTCTTGCGTTTCAGCACCAGGTTCTCCGGGGAATGCTGGCTCCTTCTTACCTTCCTCGATGATGCGAGTCACTTCAGTGATGATGACCGTTTCGGCTTCTTTCCGCTCATGTGGCTCATCGGATGGCTTCTTTGGCTTGCCCTTCTCTTTCTTGCCAGGCTCCTTGTCATTGGCTTCTGGCTCCTCAGGTGCTTCCTTCCAGCCAAAGATAGTTGGAGTGGGCTCCATTCCAGGTGTGCTCTCTTTGCTTGGAAGCTTGGTCAGCTCTTGCGTGTTAGTTTTAGGCTCTTGAGGGAACTGTGGCTCGCTCTCACCTTCCTTGGTGATGTGGGTCACTTCAGTGAAGATGACCGTCTTGTTATCTTTATGGTGATGTGGCTCATTGGATGGCTTCTTTGACTTGCGCTTGTTTTTCCTGCCAGGAGCTTTGTGTTCAGTTTCTGGCTTCGGAAATGTGTCTGCACTCATTGGGGGATGCTCTCTTCTACATTGCCTGATTATGTCGGTCAGTTCGGAAATAAGGCGTGTGTTATCATAGTCTTGACCTACTGGCTCGTTGCTTTGTGTGATGATCTTTGATATTGTTTCCTCTTTCAGTTTGTCCATGTGTTCAGGCTGTTGATATAGAACAGCCTCACTGAGATCGCATGTTTCCAGAAGGTGTTCTACTTTCTGTGAAACTTCTTGGTATCCATGGATGGTTGTTTTGCTTACGTTCAGTGTTTTCTCATAGGGGTCTTGGAGGTGCTCACCCTCTCTGATGACATGTGCTGGTTCTGTGTTGTGAAGTTCAAAACATTTCTCAAGTCCTTGCTCTTGAGGCATTTCTTTTGGCTCAACAATTTTTCCGTGGCTATGTTCTTCGTCGTTTTTATGTTGGGAGTCCAGGCCACTTTCCTTTCCTTCATTTCCTTTTTCTTTCTTGCCTGGGTGTTGTTTGTCCTCTTTTTGTTGTGGCATAGAGCCATCTTTGATGACTGCTTTTCTTGCAGCTGCTCTAGTAATGTCACTATGGCTTGGTGTTTTAGGGAACCCTGAAGAAGCATCGAAACCAGTCTTGTTTTGCATATCTGGTTGCTGCTTGTGGTCACCTGGTTGCAGCATTTCTGCAGTGTTTGAGACACTTGTTATCTGTGAATGCTCAACTATTGTGGTTGTTGTGATGGTAGGAACTCCATATATTATAGTGAGCGTGCTTTCCTCAGAGGGAGCCTTAGGTTTTTCTGTTCCTAGTTTGTCCAAAGAAATGTCGCCTTCTGCCTTAGGGGCATCGGCTGACTGAAGTGGCAATTCTTTAGTATATTTTTGAGGGGACTGAGCTTTTCCACCTATGGACGGCTGAGTATAAACAGGCACGTAAGAAGGAACTGTGCTGGAACTGTCATGGGACTGTTGTGTCGTTGGAGGTACATCGTATTTGGTTACCTCACCTACGATAGGATCACTGATGATGTGAACTGTGAGGTCGGTCTCTGCCTCATGCAGCTTATCGTTCTGCACGGCTGGCGTCACACTGTCTGGAGCTTGTGCACTGCCAGGCATCACAGCAGGCACTTTGGTATCAAGCGCAACAGACGTGGTCACACTGTATGGTTGTTTACTGTCGTCACGCAGAATGACAAGCTGCCGAGAGACATCGGCCGGAGTCTTACCTCGAGGAGTGGTAAGGGTACTGTTGAAGCCTTCTCGAAGGGGTTGCGGTTCACCTGTTTCCTTTGTTGGTGCCGGTTGCATGGCATCAGGTTTGTCACTTTCAGTTTCTACTCTTGACGGTGTTACAAGAGCGGGTTGCTCGGGAAGGGGAGCCTTGCCTTTCTTTTTTGATTTTTTCTTCTTCTCCTTCTTCGTTTCACCGTCTGGCTGGACAGGCTGTTCTTTCTTGGCGTCTTCTGTAGGAGTGACATCGGAGGGATGCTTGCTGTCTCCAGAGAACAAGTTCATTGCAAATTTCTTCACTTTCTTGCCGAACCTGTCCAGCGGATTGCTTGATGTTTTCGTGTCTTGGACTTGGGGAGACGGAGAATGGTCCTTCTTCTTTTGCTTGGAACTCTTTTTCAGATGCTTAGGTTGGCCATTAGTGGGGGCATCATCATCTGTTGTCTTTTGCTCATCATATCCTAGGCTTGCAGGCTCCCCGGTTTCTTTTGCCATCAATGGAGTGCTTTCGCCTTGCTCAGGCTGAGACAGCAAAGGTTTCCCGGCAGGCTCTGCGCCAGTCCCAGAGGACAGTGGGAGCTTCCCAGAATCAATTTCATGCTGCCCAGACAAAGTCTTGCTGACTGTAATTGATGGGAGTGGACTTTCCATCTTTTGGAGCTCGAGATGTTTTGGGTGCCCATTAGCCCTTTCCAGAGCCTTTTCTGGTCCTTCAAGAGCTGTCACGTTAATCGGTTGCTGCGGCACTGTGGACAGTAGATCGGCGCTTATGGCATAAACAGTGCTGCCCACGTCTGTTGTGCTTGTTGCAAGTGTCGTGCTTGTTGTGGGTGATTTGGAGACCCGACCTTTCATGATCACAGCATCAACCTCAGCGGTGCCTGGTTTTTGACTCACAAGCATTGGTTCTCCCTTCTGGCCTTCCTTACCTGTTTCCTTCATGGACTTGGCGTTCGGGAATAAGTGGCGAGGATCGGCAGCTGCCGATCCTTCACCGGGTGACAGCTGCCTAACAGTTACGGTAGTGCGGCTGACAACCTCACGCTGTTTCTCAGACTGAGATGTCTCAGTCTCAGAATCAGCTGGAAAAACCAAAGTGCTTGTGATGCCCTCACCAGTTACTGCCTGCATCTTGTCGAGTGTTATCTCCCGATGCTGCAGGGTGTGTATACTGGGCATCTGCTTTGACGTCATTGTATTGAGCTCTTCAGTTTCAGCTGGAGGTTTGGCAGAAACTTTGGCACTTCCCTTGACGACACTATCAGGTGTCCAACCCTGACTGCGTTGTGTAGACACGCCATCACTTACCATTTCGTGAGCACCTATCCTCTGCATCAACTTCCTGGTGTCCATTTCAGATTCATGCACCCTCACACTGTACACTTCAGTGGTGGTCTGTTTCTCTCCGGGAATTTCACTTGCAGCAACGCCTTCCACGTCTGTGTTGTCCAGAGGCCTCACCTCGTGGGCGTCCTCTTCTGGCGCTTGCACAAATTCCGCGAAGGATGGAAGCTGGAAGGAGTAATGAACAAGCTGAACTTTTTCCTGGAACTTCAGCTCGATGGTTTTCCTCTCCTCTGTGTCCTGCACGACCCTCGAAGACACCAGGTTCAGCGGTTCCACTTCCCTCTTAAACTCGCTCTCCACCAGCTTGACTTCACCAGGTGCGGGTTCTTGCCTGCCGGCGAGTGATGACAGTGCCCTGAGCTCGTCATCAACAGATGTGCCACTAAGTACCCTAGGCTCTCCTGGCAGGCTGCTCAGTGTGGGAGCAAGCTCTCCGGTAGTCACTGTGACTGCCTGCGGGTGAGTGTCGGTTGTGTCCTGTGTTGAGTGCCTCTCCGTTGCCGCTGCAAGGAAAGGCATGGGGGAAGGACTGCGGTCGTGACGTGTTACAACCCAGCTAGTACCAAAACGAGTGTGCCCTTCTGCTGGCTGGGACTGCCAGGACTCCCACATGGGACTGCCGTGTTCGGAGCTCCAAGTGCCGCTGACAGTGCTAACCGTAGTCAACTGTTCTGACCTCCCCTGAGGCTCCAGATTCGCTGTGTATGCTTGAATGCCATCGGGGCTTGTAAGAGATCTAAAAGATTCAGAGAGCTGCCAAGGCTGGTGACCTCCATCTGTTCCCAGATGCGGCTGACCGCCTGTCTGCCCTGTGCTGACTGCCGAGACGAGCCTGGTGGTGGTGCGAGTCACCTGAGAGGTCCCGTCTGGCTGCTGCTCTCGAGTCACAACGGTCTGCGGTCTAGACTGGTAGAACGCCATGTACTCCTGGCCGGCGGGGACGTCCATAAACGAGCCCGGAGCTTGGCCGGAAAGCTTCGGGATTGTTTCACTCGATACGTCCGCCCCCTGTAAACCAAATACTAGGCCGTTAGTCAGGGCCTTGCTGTGACCAATCCAGTACTGTGACTGTGTGTGCAGCCGAAAGTGACAAGAGCTGATGAAGGAAGTTGCAGAGAAGAAGATAGAGGAGAAGACAAAGAGAGAAAGAAAGACAGGAAGACAAGGGAAGGTGGTGCAGATGTACAAGTTTGTATTGCCATAAAAAACAGGAGCGAAAAAAAAGTGACACAAAGACACGATATCAGAAGATGAGAACACACCATGCGTGGCACTCTCGTAACAACAAAGTATGACACAATTATGCAAAATTATTCCACGAAACAATGTTTAAGCCCACTATGAGCCACCCAAAGTCTCTGTGTAACCGTCAAACATGACTAGCAAAGGCACTCTCAAATGCAAATGCAACACAACACAAAATAAACTCACTGCCTGTCACACAGACATGCTAGAGCTACTATAAATATGCACGCGGTGATTGCCTTTCCTACGAACTGGCGCAGTATCGCAGGACACACAGAAGCCATTCTCGTCAATGGTGCCTATGCACAAGAAGCAGCAAATGGCAGTACATGAGGTAAAGACTCATGGTAGTAGCAGTAGTAGTGGTCAGATGTCCACAACTGAGATCTACAAACTCTTTTCCAAAGAGCACGGCAAAGAAAAATACAAGCGTTAGTAGCTGCAGTAGTACTCTCGAGCAGTGGGGTGGGGGGGGTGCTTTGGAAAGTGCAAACAGGGAAAGGGGTAACGCTGATGCTTGATTAGTCATATTGCAGACCAGGCAGGCGACAAGGGCATGATATGTGGTCTTTCGGAGAGGGAGCTTGTCCTCTAAAAACAGCTGCGAACATGCGAAGGTGTTGTTCGAATCAAACCTTGGAGGCTGGGTCAAGGCACCCGTCGGAATGGCGCCCAGCATTTTCACCCCCTCCTTCCCCAACAGGTTCCCGAGCGCTTGCCTCTTCAGGCAGCCCCTTGCGCTTTTTCTTGGCCTTTTTCTTGCTGGCCGTCTCTTCCAAGGGGGTGCCCTGACGCTGCTCCGGCGAGCACGCGCCACTCTCATCGGCACCTGTCCTCTGAGGCACAACCCCCACCGCGTCCTTGCTCACACCTCCCGACTCGCGCACTCCCCCTGATACGTCCTCACCGGCAACTGGCTCGCTCCTAGACTCAACCCCTTCATAGCCGGGCACGGGGCTTCCCATACGGGCCACTTGCGCATATGTCAACCTTTTAGACTCGCCCGTGGGCGACAACAGTTCTTTCTGCACCGTTTCGACAGGCTGCGTCGTTCCGTTCAGTCTTTCGGCAGTCTCTGTTTCCACTGTCACTGGGACTTGAACTGCAGAAGTGTGGGAATCCTTGTCATCCTGCCTGCTGTCTTTTTCAGGATGAGGCTTCCTGGCTTCGAGCTGAACTGGCTCATCGTCGGCGCTAGACTCTGTGACCAAAGTCGGCTGTGGACTCGCTCTCCCAGACAGGATTTCCGCGTACGTCGGCCTTGGTGCCAGAGATGGCTCGCCCGAGCTCTCTGCTTGCCTGGAGTCGGCTGTGCTCCGAGACTGTTGCACTTTGCCATCTACATTTTTCTGTTGGCTCGACCCATCTTTGGAGCTGGACTTGGCTGCGCCTGACTTCACGTGTCTCTCCTGTGATGTTGCCGGAGGCAAACTCTGCGTCACCGGGGCAATGAGGGTGACGGGAATCTGCTCGGTTTCTTCGAAGTGCTCGTGGCTTTCGGCTGGCAAGCTATGTGCTCCTCGTGGCAGCTGAAGGAACGGTGCACCCCTGAAGTCCAGGCCTGGCATTAAGCTGGAGGAAGCCTGTCCTGGCTCAGGCGTGGCTTCCCGGGAAGGGCGGGCACTGCCACGTGGCGATCGGACGTAACGTTTGTACGAAGTGTCCGTGCTGACGTTGAACGGCACCTCATCGGGCAACTGTCGCTGGTGCAGTTTGCGTATGTGGTCCTGAAGCTGAGTCATTTGGTGCCGGTACTTTCTGACCTCATCCTTAAGAGCCTGAGTGGTGGGGAACAGATGTTTGGCGCCAGGGGGAGGAAAGAGAAACAACCAGTGTGTTGGTTACGAGCTGCGCGCTACCCTAGGTACAACCTAGTTGGGAACACAACCACGACGTGCTTTGCTACGTCTACAGCACAACGCCTCGACTTTTCTACGTGGGTTACAATGTGTGGCCACACTGCCAGTCTGCTGCCTCACTGTCCACCATTTACATGGCACTCAATTTTATGAGATGAACATTGCGATCTCTACTCTCTTTCAGCCTCCTTTGAACTGGACAAAGGGTCACATCCCATTAACAAATTAATTGATTGATTGATTTCACTAATGGATTGACTTTCCAAAACTACACCTATGTTATGAGGGACACTAGAGCAGATGGGTGTGGATTCATTTCGGCACCGCATTTTGGTCAGAATGCGGCCATGGCAAGTTGATATCATACCCACAACCAACAGACATTTATGATCAATCAGGTGCGCAGACAAATAAGGATTTTTTTGGTTGGTATGTGTAACTGGCTGACATGACTGCTGGTAAGAAAGAAAAAAAAAAGCACTGAAGCTAAGGCTAGAGTTTATAAATTTCAGTTAAATACATTATGATGTTTAGGTTAGAATTCTTGCAATTATCAGCATGTAGAAGGCAAAAGGAGCTAATCAATGCCTGGCTGCTACTTCCCACGCGGCACCAAAGAAGCAAGGTTTCCGAACACAGAATTTGTGTCTCTCGGATTTGGTTGTTTCTTTGTTTTTGATGACACTCCTTATGGGACACTGGTCAGAATACCAAGCACAATCTTACATGCTTCTCCGCTGCTCTGTGAAGTGAGAAATTTCATACTTCAGTTCATTACACTTCAGTTCATTAAGACCTTTGTAATGTACTTGTAACGCTGCAAGAGTGACTATGTATAAATACTGATTGTTGAGTAATGCAGCAATGACTGGAGCAACAGAGCAGAAGGAAAGAAGCAAGCCAGGGTGTTGAGTTGCCCACAAAGTCCCCAGTACAGTTTCAGAAAATAGTTGTCAAGTTCAAGTGAGGCCAAACTATGAGCACTAATAAGCAGTTTCTACTTTAGAAGAAATAAGCAAGGAAGCGAGATTGAAAGAAAGAAGAAGTATGCGAGCAGTGGCACAGTTTAAAAATGCAACTACGTTTTTACTGTCTGTCTTGCAAGATCCTAGCACAACAGCTACAACGGAAGATACGCACTACAAGGGATAATAATTCTGGTACAGGCACACAGGAAAATAAGCACACGGGAAGATTTTTATCTGCAGTACAAGGGACGCAGTACGCACCTCCTGGAGCTTGAGGTTCAGAGTGCGTTCCGCAGGCGTGTTACCGATAGCCCCGAGGGCCAGCTTCAGTCGGTGCTCTGATTGCGACAGCAGTTGCCTCACGTGAAGGAGGTCCTGACTATATTGCTCGTCCTGAAAGAAGAAGACGAAAACCGTCACACAAAATGAGCGCGTTGCTTAGGATCAGCCCATATTTTTTATTCCTGGATGCAATAAGCGCTTGCGTGAAATCACCTCCTGCGAGGCACGTGCTGCACTCATGTGGACAACTAGGACAAAAAAAAAGAAAAAAAAAGAGGTGCATGTGCTCGAACACACATGGAAAACATGGAAAACAAAGCACATGCGAGTGAAGTGATGTTGTGTGCTGTCATCCTCTTATTCTGCACCATTCACCTGCACCACACTTTCTCACACTTAAACCTCTATATAAGGAAGTAGGTAAAAATCAGCAGTTTACTTTTCTATATCAAAAACATTGTTCTACTGAAATTAGAATTTTTATGAAAATAAGTACAGTCACTGAGGTCTTTCTTTTACACGGAAGGGGCCGTAAATATTTCAGGATTATCAGGCAATCTGTGAAAACGAATTTCAATGACGAGAAAGTTTTAGCTTCACTCGAAAGGCAAAGCATCTGTAACAATAACAAAGTATTACACGACTAAACGAAGTAACGTTTGTAGATTTCTTGGCTGTATGAATTGCAGTAAGGATCTGCTTACCAATGAAATTATCGGGGAGTTATCGGGCAATCAGAAAAAAATGAATTTCAATGATAAGAAAAATTTAATTTTGTTGAATTTGAGGGTTGGCAATGAAAGATACGATTTCATGCTGCATTGACGGTATCTTCACATCGGTGGTATAAAGCCCAGCCTGCGAAGCTTGCGCATCCTGTCCGCTGCACGCAGTGGGACGCCGCTATCACGATGAGTGCAAGCAGAGGGGAGCAAGCGATTTGTCTGCCTCCAAAACTCAAGGAGATTGCGCATCCTCCACCACTAAACATGCAAGAAGACTGCGCACATGAAGCCATGGCCATCTGGCTTTGCCCCGAGTTTGCACAGGTTGCAGATTATGTCCGAGATAGGGCGGGTGGGCAGCGCATGCGCTCGGCTGCGCGGAGAGCCGTGTGCCGCCACGGCTGGTCTAGAGGAGGAAATGCATGCTCAGCTGCCCTCCGTTTCCTTCTCCCCGTTATCGCATGCTTGATCATGTTACCGCACGGGGACATGCGGAACATGACAGCGAGAGGGTCCTGTTGCTACATTTTGGTGGCAGCTGTGTGGCAGCTGTGTGGCATGGAGCGCGATTTGAGACGTGCGTTTGCAAGCAGCCACATATGATTAAGCAATTTGACCATCTGCAGCTATTTCCATTCATTGCTTTGGTATTTGTTTGCAGTGGCAGTGAAATTACGTTATATTGAAATGGTGCATGGGCGCACATCCGTTATACTGAGGTTAAAAATGCATGGCGTTCTATGAACAAGAAGTAAAAAAAACGTTAAACACTTTGTTATATCAAGAACTTCATTTTACTGAAGTTCATTATATCGAGGTTTATCTGTACATCACTTGGACAAAGATGATTGCATGTCACTGGATACTGTGAGTGCAGAGGAAAAAATTTTCCGTTTCTGCAATACAATGCAAAATTCATGTCACACTGCTTTCTGTCACTATGGAGACATGCAAGCTATCATTCTAAAGAAAAAAAAAAGGAGCTGAGTACATATTTTATCCTGCACCTGGTCAAATATGATGGCACTACAAATGTACGTGACCCACTGGCTTGAAGGTCAACTAGACGTCAATGAGTGCCCTTAAATATTCATGAAAGCAACTCTACACAATTTTTGGCCCAATTCAAAACTTTGGGAATGATCTAGTTTTGCATGTTCAGTCATCGTTGCCATTTTCGCTAATACTCTGTCCTAAAGCAGTGTGGTTTCACTGCAATTCACGGTAAACTGCAGTGAAGCCATACATGAAGGCAAACCCACATCCTAAATTTTACCTTCAATTTGTTGACCTCTAGGTGTGCATTACATGCGCAGAAAACCAGAACAGCTAATACTGACACGTGTATACAATTTTGCAAATGCGAACATGCAGCCAGTTTTGGTGATGGCAACTTGTAATGACAGCAGTCAGTGTACAAAGCAACCTGAATATCCAACACGGGCATGTTTAAACAATTTGTGCCTCTTGAGTGTCCTGTAATCAAATCTCTTTGACCACACTGTTCTTCCTCTGGGCAGCCAAAAGTCTGAGTTTCTCGAAAGTCTTTTCTAAATTTGGCAGCTTCAAAACACACTTAAAACATAATGGGCCAACAAAAAATTTTCGATTTATTAGAATTTACTTGATTTATCTTTATGCAAGTGACCGCTCACACACCTCTGTGGTAGCCCACAGCATGAAAATGACAAGTTAGTCAGTAAACACAGAAATAGATACAAAATATTGAAAAACGTAGAAACATACACAAAACAGAGAGAAATGGTAGTGCTTTACAATGAAATGAATCATTGTAGAATAGAATCTGAGGTAGTAGTATTTACTACAACTACCATGGCACAAAATGTCGCTTAATAAGCTTTCTATTAACTGTCAGCTGTCAATCGTGAAATTTAAGTGCAAATCGGAGATGCTGATCTGCCTTTACGTGTGGCTTCACTGTAGTTTTTCCATAAACTGCAGTGAAGCCAATGAGTGCTTGAATTGCAGTGAGAGTAGCGACGAGTGAACATGCAAAACGATTGTTTGCAAAATTGTGTATTCATGCCAGCAAGTATGACGCACTGCTTTCATAAAGACTTGAGGGTATTTGTTGATTCATCTAGTTTACTGTAAAATCAGCATATCATACACCGCTTTCATAAATTAGCGCAATTCATGAAAATGTTGTGGAATACCAACTCGTCCAAGCTGCCACCTTTGTGAACATCATGCACATTTGCACCTCCACTAAATTCCATGGCATGAATACACAATTTTGCAAACAATCGTTTTGCATGTTCACTCGTCGCTACTCTCACTGCAATTCAAGCACTCATTGGCTTCACTGCAGTTTATGGAAAAACTACAGTGAAGCCACACGTAAAGGCAGATCAGCATCTCCGATTTGCACTTAAATTTCACGATTGACAGCTGACAGTTAATAGAAAGCTTATTAAGCGACATTTTGTGCCATGGTAGTTGTAGTAAATACTACTACCTCAGATTCTATTCTACAATGATTCATTTCATTATAAAGCGCTACCATTTCTCTCTGTTTTGTGTATGTTTCTACGTTTTTCAATATTTTGTATCTATTTCTGTGTTTACTGACTAACTTGTCATTTTCATGCTGTGGGCTACCACAGAGGTGTGTGAGTGGTTACTTGCATAAAGATAAACGAAGTAAATTCTAATAAATCGAAACAGTTTTTGTTGGCCCATTATGAGTATACAATAACTTACAATAACCTGTGGTAACCATGATGCAAGGGCAAGTAAACTATCAATTTGTAGCTGCCGTAGCCAATGAATCCTTGTAATCGTATTCAAACTACCGTGATCTTGTACTAGGTGTCTGAAAAAATTATTTTTTAATAGATAGAGATGCAATGTGAATGCACAAATGCTCAAGACATGCCTGTGCGAGGCAGGCAGACAACTCTTGGCAGCGGCTGTCCAGCTTCCCCTGCAGCCCCTGCAGTTGCCGTGACAGCTCCTGCACCGCGGCCACCATGGCGTTCTCCTCTGGTGAGTATGAAGCCCAGACACGTAGGTGCACCCGCAGCTTCTCCAGTGACATGGCCATCTTGGTCTGCTGGCTGGAAAGGTCGGCCAGCATTTTCTGCACAGAAGACGAACCCCCTCTGTTGCTCCTAGTCTTGGGTTTCCCACGCCACGAATAAAGCGCTTGAAAAGGGCAGGTTGTTTGACACTGACGATTGATTGGTTAACTTGATGATCAATGGAATGGAATGACTTAATGGTTGATCTATCTATGGACTAACTGATCAGTCCGTGATTGATTGGTGACACTTACTGATTGACTGGATCAGTAATACTTATTACTAGGGGTGTGTGAATAATGAATAGTAGATTTCAAATTGAATATCAAATTGAATCTGAGCTGATATAGTGTAAGAATTCCTTTCACTCGATTTTAATTCTTTTTTTTTCATCATACACTGTTCAGGAGTGGCCAGCCCTGTGATAACGTGCACAGCGCAGCATTCATACTACCGACGAAGCGTGAAAAGGAATGGCATTGAAATAGAATCGCTAAATTATCCCGGCCATGGTCGCTTCACATATCTGGTCCATGCCAGGTTTGTTAACGCTTCACCTTAAGAGGCAACATTAAGGCCTATTGTTGTTTGCACGAAACTTTGTGTGTGCCTGTGTAAGTTCCTCGTAGCATTACTCACCTCACGCAAGGCCAGCTGGTCACGCAGGCTCTTACGCCGAAGTTGAGGTGCCTCGAGGGAAGAGCGTGCTCGCTCCAACCATGACTGGCAGTCGCGAGCCTTTGGAAGATAAGAACACATTCAGTGATATGTAGACCTGCTTGCTTGACCGAGCTCAGTCCAGTTTAACAAATTTTCTGCGCAGAACAAATGCAATAATAATAAAGACAATCCTTGGAAAAGCTGGTTCTACGAATGCTAATAAAGAACACTAGAGTTCTTCCAAGTGGCCTTTTAAGTTTCTCTATAACCTCATCAAGTTCACGGCTGTAAATAAGTCTTCCAAGACATGGTTCACCTTCAAAAAATAATTCAAAAGGCTTATTTGGTCTCAGTTAGTGAAAACTGTCTCTATACCGCTGCTATAAAACACGTTAACAGAGGTTATTAATGACACACATAGACACCCTACCACCTACATTGCATGTGTAATTCCCAATGGGCATTTCCCTAAAAAGTTTCAAATATGCTGTTTCCTTTAAATTATATTTGCTCATATCAAGAGGACAGATATGGCGAGCACCTCAGATAAGAAAATTAGCTTCAAAGCCATGAAGTCCCCCAGGATTCCTTGTGGCTTACAATTCGCTGCCTTCATTCCCAAAAGCCTGTCTCAGAAAAAAAAAAAAAAAAACTCATAAAAATAAAGCACTAGCACAGCTAACATACTAACTACTACTGATGTATAGCAGGTGCATAGCTCATATTAGCACTTATTGAACACTGCTTATCGTTCTTATTCATCATTATCATGAAACTAAAAACGTTCACAAATAAATGTGAATCCTAACACTTACCAATTTCCCTGAATCTGACCCTAAAGTAGCACATTTATACAGTACCTCAAATATGCCTTAATTTGGTCCTTCGGCACACCTGATTACATCTATCCTGCCTCTTTTCATTCCCTCCCGACAGAGTAGGCAGGCATTGTGCCTCTCTCAGTGGCAGTTGTGAGCTTTCTCCCTCCGTTTCCTTTGTGTGCTTGTATGTTTCCATATAATAATAATAATAATAATAATAATAATAATAATAATAATAATAATAATAATAATTGTATTTGTTATGTTAACCTAGCAGGCCAAACTCCAGTTTGGCTGCCTGAAGCCACACTGAAGGCCCCCTCGGCTAGCTCAACAGCCTCTCTGCAAAAAAAAATAACCGTCACGAGAATCCTGAGTCTTGGTCGGCAAACCCATACAACATGCTGTGCAAAAATCACCTTCTCGCCTCCCACTTACCACTTGCTGGCTTTCTTTTTTTTTTTTTTTCAAACACAAAGCACTTTGACCCTCACTCTGGCCAGCATTTGTGCAAGATATTGTCACTTGTCAACTAGCGTACTAACTGACAAGGCGATTAGGCAAGACTCTTCGCTATAGAAATGGTGACAACATTCAAGGGCTTTTGGATATGATAGGTGTGTCCTGTGCCAAATGATAAGTTTATATCAGTGATAATCCGGTGAAAAACAGTCACTAGTAAAAAGCAATAGAATGTACAGGTGACAATATCCAGAACACACTACGCGATCCAACGCACCACAGGCACGATCCACAAGAAATGCAATGTCCGCTAGCCGACTACAGAACCTGGTGTGCAAATAATGAGTTTGCTTTCTGTGATCAGTCTGCTGCATGTTCCACGTAGCACTTATTGTGCCCGAGTCCACTGGTGGACTACATCGACTTTACCGTCGGACTACACAGCACAAGGGCAGCCTCCGCAGTGTGGTCTTCACCACTACGTACCTTGCGTTCACACTGTTCCCACTCTTCGACCAGCTCCTGGAGCAGAGCCAGCTCCTGGACGAGACGGCCCTCGAGGTTGCGTTGGCGTTCCTCGGCCGCGTCCAGCTTCTCCAGCAGCGGTCCCACGTGGCAGGAGCGGCCAATGCGCTGCACCAGGCCGCTCATCTCCGCCAGCTGGCCCTGGCCGCTTGCCATGTCCCGGTTCACCTCCTGGATCGCACACGCCAAAGTAGGAAGTAGAGACGAGTTCTTTGGGGATGGTTATATTGCAGCACTTACGGTAGATTTCACTATAGATGCAATCAGCATTATCATTATATTTTTATGTCCACTCCAGGACAAAGACCTCTCCAGTGATCTCCACTTACCCCAGTCCAGCGCCAGCTTATACCATCTTATGCTTGCAAACTTCCTCATTTCATTTTGCCACTCAATTCTCTGCCGTCCTCGACTGTGCTTCTCTTTCCCCCTGGCACCCGTTCTGTGACTATAATAGACCACCAGTTACCTTCCCTATGCATTACATGGCCTGCCCAGCTCCATTTCGTCTTCTTAATTTGAACTAGAATATTGACTGCCCTTGTTTGTCCTCTCATCCACATTGCTCTCATCCTGTCTCTTAATGTTACGCCTAACATATTTTGTTCCATTGCTCATCACGCGGTTCTTAACTTCTCCTCAAGCTTTTTTCTTAACCTTCAGATTTCTGCCCCATACGTTGGTACCGGTAGAATGCAATGACCACACATTTTTCTTTTTCTTTTCAAGGATAGCACTAAGCTGCCTGTCATGATTTGGTAATACTTTTCATATGCGCTCCAACCCATTTTTCGCTCTTCCGTAAATTTCCTTTTCTCGTCGTGATCGGGGTCTCCTGTGAGCACTTTGCCTAGATAAGTGCACTCTGGGATGGATGCTAGAGGCTGACTGCCAATCAAAAACACTTTTTCTCTTGCTACAGAGGTGCCACTGCTGCTACCCACCTGGCATTGAGACAGGCACTGCCTTGCCACGGCCAGCGTGTTGAGTGGCTCCCGCTTAGCCACTGCCAGCTCCTTCATGTCCAGCCACGTCTTGTGTGCTTCGTGGAGTTGCAGGAACCGGGCCCAGGCCTCCAGGGCGTCTTCCACCTCGCTGAGGCGCTCCCGGATCCACGACTCCACCTTCACGGAAGCAAGCAGTCAAACATGTTATCATTTTATTCGACTCGTGTTAACGAGTGCAAGTTCTCACTGCTGAGCAGCTAGGAGGGAATGACAATCTTGGAGCCAAGATAGCAAATGGCTCGGTAACTTAGCTGTTAATGCGCAAGAGGTCAAATCAAAAACAATGGGTTCGTACAGACATGGGGCATAGCTGACTGAAGTACAATAAAATTGTGTGGCTACAAACATGTAACAGCTCTTAAACTGGCGCACTACACGAGAACCAGGATAGGCAATGAATGCAAAGCATAGGAGGGCATTGATACAGGAACGCACAAAAGGAAATACATATACATAACAGTACATAAGAGCGAGCAATACAATGTCATATGCGACCAAAATTGTAGAATAAGACATATTTATGAGGCTCAGCAAGCATGCATTTATAAGATAATGACTGCAATGAAGAACACATCCGAGTAAAAAAAATGAAAAGATGATTCAAAGGCAACCAGGTGAAGCAGGCCGATCAGTCAAACCAGGCTACAAGCGGTTAGAGCATTTGTAGAGAGATCGTGTGATTAAAGTGAGGAGGTTTTATAACAGCATGCCTAGATATGGATAATGACATTACTAAGTAGCTGTGGACAGCATGTATTTTGTGTGTGATTTTGTGTAGGAAATACGGGATGAATCCCACACCGCCTTACTGATTGACCTTCTTGATTAAGGTAATGTTCTATGGACAAGATACAATAAAAAGTTAAATACTTTGTTATATCAAGAATTTTGTTATATTGAAGTGCATTATATCTAGGTTTAACTATATTCCAACCACATCTGATTGAGATGTGCTTGTTTGTACCAAACACGACTTTGTTGTCTTAATTGCTTTCAGAGTTTTGAATGTGTAAAGAAAAAAAGATATTTCTATATGAACCTGTGCCTACCTTATAGGCATAATTATGAAAACCAGTTATGCACATGAAGTAAAAACAAGCTGCAATGCCGCATGCCAAGATGAACAAGCATGTTAAAATAAAGTGTGACACAGGGCTAGAAGTATTGTAGACAATGCCAATCACAAGCAATTTAGCTGCTTCAGAATGACAATGAGAATAGTGAACACAGTGGAGAATGAACATGCTATTGCACTGACATAAGCAAAATGTTACCTGTTGCAGCTGGTCTGTGAGAGAAGTGATGGTGGCCCGCACTGACTTGGCCTGTTCCGTGTCACCCAGGCACTCGACAACAAGGTTGCCGCTCTGGACAACACGGCGCTCTGCATCCCGGCGTACTCCGGGTAATTCGGCATTGAGGGCCTGGGGGGCAGGAAATGAAGTTGATGGTTTAACGGCATCAAGCATTTATTGAGGGCCTTGGGGGCAGAAAATGAAGTTGATGGTTTAACGGCATCAAGACGACAATTGTTGAAGCCCAAAGGATAGCGGTACTTGTAATGTTACGCATTTAATATCATATGCACATACGACTATGAAAGTAAATGTTCATGTTGTTAAAGGGGCACCAGAGAGAAAAATAAACTGAGCTGTATTAATAGATTACTCGTCTGCAATACCAAGATAGTAGTGATAGGAGGTATGGTAAGCCAGAAAAGATTGAAAAACTAAATAAAATTGGTGGTGGCGTCACCTTGAGGTTCTCACACCAGCTTGTGTCACCAGCTTATGTCACAATCCACAATGTTACTGATTTTGATTGCATATGCTAGGACCTGGCTAACCTATATTTATTTATTTATTTTCACTACTGTTGGTCTCATGTGAGAACAAGGCAGGTGGACACTACTGTATATAGAAACAATAGTCAATATTAAAGGAAACATAAAATATAAATAAATAAATAAATATCAATGAAGACTGACTATATTGTATTCAAAGAAACGAAAGACTGAACTAAACAAGTTTGGTAACTTCTACTGTGCCAGAATGGCCTGAATATGAGAAAATACATTGAAATCCATGAGGCCACACTGATGTACCGGCGCTGGGACTTCAGTGCGAAATTCTAAACATGGAAGTTTGGCGCTCGCTTTCTCTCCTAGTAATCAACCTCTTACCGTGAAATTAATTAATATAAAGTTTTAAACTAATACACGTGGTTTGTGCAAACCGTACGTATTTTGTGCACACAGCGCTCAAAATTATTGGCTGCCTCTTGCCTCCATCAAATGCTCAGAACTCACCACAAGGTTCTCCTTGGTGACTTCCGGAGAGTCTCCTTTGCGCTGCAGGATTCCCTGTGCCTTTTGGAGCCACGCAGCCAGGGCCTTGGAGCCCTCGCAATAGTCAGCCCGCGCGGTGCGTGCCTTCTTGAACTCCCGCTCTTTTCCTTCGAGAGCGGCCATTACGTTCTCCGAGAGGAGCTCCACGGAGGCCAGGGCCTGCTCCACGACGTCCGGCACGCCCTGCCGGCGCTCACTGTAGCGCTCGTGGGCCGACCGGGACGTGGCTCGCACTTCCCGGTCCAGGAAGCTGAGCCGCTCGCGGAGCATCTGCGCAATCAGCGCGGTGGGGCTTATTATCAAGCTGATCAGCATGCAACTCTCGTGTGTCATTTCATTTTGAAAAGGCAGGTGTGGAAGACGCAGATGCAAGAAGATGTCGAGCTATGAACTGAAAGGTCATAGAGTGACAGGAAAGGAGGGGAACACACAAACACACCCACAAAAAAATGTATCCACTCATGCTCCGAAAGAGGCAGTGCCAATCCCTCAACCGTGAACAGCCTCTTCACTCTTAAAAGGTATCAATTCAGGCATGATAATTGTGATTTATGAAAAATAGTTGGAAGCCGTTTCGTGCACGTGCTACTGTAATTACTGATATGGCACGCCTCAAGCTTAACATTCTGTTCTTCGTTCATTTGTCTGAGCAGAACTTGATTCTTCAAAACTGGGAGTACTATCGCTTTTGTAATAGAGCAATGAAAGGTTGAACAGTGATCTGCTGATCAGTGAATAATAAATGTCTTTTGCGCAGGCATTTCCTTCGCTTATTTATGGCCAAATAGATTCTCCGAGGCAGAAATGGGGGAAGAGATTCCCTGGTTTGAAAGGAACAAAGAAAAGCCAGGGGTCATGTAGGGAGGGATGGGTCACGCACCTGGAGGTTCTTCTGGACCTGGTCCTCATCTTCCCCGCAGGTGGGGGCCGCGCCAATGTCCCTCTCCATCTGGAGCAGGCCTTCCCGAAGGGAGGCGACCTTCTCCTCAAAGGCAGCCTGTGCTGCCCTCTCCTCACGGACACCCTGCAGATGCTGCTCAATGGACTTCTGCAGCCTGCGAGCGGAACACGAGGAGAAGACAAAGAGACATGTTTCTTTAGCACGTGCCCCAAAAAAGTTGCAATAGATTAGTGCTGCATGAGTGTGCAGAAGCGTACATAGTGAGAAATTGATTGATATACCGGGTGTTTCTTTGTTTCTCTTCTTTTTAGCTATATACAGAACTTAAAAAGCTGCCTGTGACAGATGGCACCATTATAACCTTTGAATGGGATTGCACAAAGAGGGGAACATTAATTTTGTAATAAATATAAATGCATAATTGACTAAATAGCAATATGCATAATTAATTTTCAACCAATTACTTCATGGCACATACTGCAATTCATGAAATGTAGTTGGCGAGCTCGCAAGTCACATGCACATGGAACAAATCCTGTGGAAGGCAATGGTTTCTGGATACTATATACTATCCCAAAGTGTGTGACGAAGTGCATAGGGGTTCCAGTAATTTTCTTGCTTCAATGCATATAACAACATTTCATTTTAAAAAAGTTAAGTGGAACAACAGCGTGCTTTTGCCACAAGTTTGATGGCAAATATAATGAAAATGGTGCCATGTTCCAAATTCGTTCCAAGTGTATAGGCCTTGCAATTTCACCAGATGCAATTAGTAAATTGCAAATTTATTACTTTAAGCTTAGGTAATCCAAGTTTGCTAATTATATATGATGCTTTTCGATTTTGCAAAAAAAGGGCCACCTCTTCACACAATTCCATTCAAGAATTAGAATTGGGATATCTGAGACAGGCAACTTTTAAAAGTTCTGCTCAGGCTAAACGAAAGACCTGGTGTATCGATATGCTGCAGCATATGTCCATGTTCTTGGACCCTGCACTAGCTTGCTGGCCATGGATCTGAACACAGTTCTGAGCATTTTCTTTATGGTTTCAATGAATGTTAACATAGCTGAATTAATCCAACATACACATTAACATCGGCCTGCTTCCATCTTGAGGAACGCAGAGCGAACAGAGACGAGGACAAGGAAAGAAGCAGAGGTACAGGCCCTGGACTTGCAACTTGGAACTTTATTGAAATCATCACAATTGTTGTATGCACACTAAGCCATGTGACCACTCATAACACAGAGTGCGAAATTCAAATGACAAATGAATACATAAAGTCTGGCTCATCGATACAATATCAGAACAACCTTAGTACTGTTCACAGATGCATGCATGCACCGATGGATGCCAAAAACAAATGCACGAAGTTAGATCAGGCCTGATCCTTTAAAGAAATGTCGAGAAATTCAATTCTTTATCTGATAATAACAGTGAAGGATGACTGATGCAAGAAATTTTTTCTTGCTTATGTCTTAGCTATTTCCCTAATACTATTTTCCAAATAACCTCATAATTATGATGGTGAATGGTAATACCTTGTTCAAAAATGGCTCATGGCCACGCATGGTGCAGTGCGCTCCAATATGTGACCGTTTATTGCCCCTAATCGCATGCAACCGACTCAATCAATGCAATCAACTCTCTCAGCTGTTGGTTCTACAAAACAGCCTAATTACCCAATAAGTTCCATGGCAGGATGAAAGACTTTTTTCTAAACTTCCCATTGACCCCTGCCTTGTGTTAGCAACAGCCACCCTGTAATTGGGAACATCCTATCATAAGTTCTCCCCTACTGCCAAACAAGTACATTTCCTATCCCTTAGTCTCTCTTTCATTACACCTAACAGACTACTGTTTATTTTATCCCCATGCCATGCGCACTGCCCAAATCTACTCCTTCTTCCTAAAGGCATCAAGACACCAGGTCTCCGGTACATGACACTTTCGGGACATGGCATTCTTGGACATGACACAAGGACGTAAGATGGCAGCGAGGTTGTCTGCATTTACAAATGAGGTAGCACAGCCGAGCTACAAGTACAGGTAATGCATGGATTAAACGCTCCAGAGAAGCTGGCAAATCTGAATCAAAAACCATCTTTTATTGCAGGCAGGCAGATCTGCATTCATTCTAGCACATGTAGCTAACATAACGAAGTACAGGCAAACATAATACAAGAATATAGTTTTTTTTTTCTCACAACACCCATGCCTGGCAAACCTTTGACATTGACTATACATGCATGAATGGACCCAAGTGTATAGACTAAGGATGGTGAAACTGTGGCTTACGAGCTGGGCTTGGCTGTTCTGGGTCTGCCTGAAGCTCATGAACAGTTGTAGGTAATCATTGTCCGTTATGAATCTAAGCATCTGTAATGTCGTGCAGCTTTTGCCAAGCTAGGAAGTTTTTCATGAACCTAAGCACCCAGCTGCCATTCTAAGCAGACCAGCGCTTGTTTGCAGAGAGCGCTGGTTGTCAAAATGTCATATATGACATTAACGTTTGAAGCTTCCACGTGCTTGCTGTTGCTGTGAGACTAATAGTGAGCTCTTTTGTAGCTTTCTGAATATGTATTTCTGGCCACCCCTGGTTAAAGCTATGAAATCTATGAAAAGGCGTGCCAAGTTGAAATGCCTAAAATAAATGCACAAATTACTGCATAGAAAGTTAGAGGTAGTGTATAATGGCAAATACTACAATGCTTGCAAAGTAAAGGTGACCAGGTTATTGATACCTTGCAAGCTTCTTGCAACTTCAAATTATGTACCATATGGGTCGTTGCCAATTGGGTACAATATAACCAAAGTGTAGCATTGTGGCATTTCAAGTATTTAGGCTCCGCACATATACCGTCAGCAGGCTGTTGCAGCTATGACAGATGTGAATGTCAAGGCCTCGTGTGTCGTTGTCACAGAGGCCTACATTACTTCAGCAGAAAACAAGCATGTACATCTGACGACGTCAGAGTATGGCTTTCAAAATCCTGGGAGTGGACAGACCCATTTGTGAAGTACAAATAATTAATTAACATTCCAATTTATGGAAAGAAAGAAGGTCTAGCCTTCTCACTGAAAACAATGCATAAATTTCATTTTTTTTTCTTTTTTTGATTTAATGTTGTCAACACAGCTTGTATTTTCAAAATACAGACATATTCATCGTCAGCAAATACATTTCACATAAACAGATACGTCTATTAAGCACAAGCAGCGAACTAACCATGTAAACTGACTTTTCTGCCCTATAATAAGCAGGATCATCTTTCAAAAGACTTATCAAACTAAATGAGCACTGACACATACTTTAGAAGTTGTACAAACCCTATAACACACGCTTCACAGATGTAAAACAGTGGCGCCTAGCAAGTATAAATGTTTGGAAACACTTATGGGCTATATTTTAATTTGATACCAAAGTTGGCCTTCAAATGTTGGACCTGGCAACACTGTACATTACTAGTACGGTGACTATCTTTCACCCAAATAAATTCGTAGGCGAGGCTGAAAAACATGTTTTCTAAAACTTTTCATTCTATTTAATTCCGAAATGCTATGAATCCATATCAACTGATTCAAACCGGTTTGAACTCAGTTACATACTCAAGGAAATTTTTACATTTTTGCTCCGAAGCTGAACCTGAGCCGAATTGGAGAATATGCACAGTCTGAAACATAACTTGAACCGAACCTGAAAAAAGTTTGCTGCGACACCTTGACTGTGAGGCCATGACATGGAACAAAATTTTCTGATATCGTGTAGCATGCACTTCTTGTGACTGTGCTGACAAGTGGCAGCCACAGCAATAGCAAGAAAGGATTGGGCATCATGACATCATGGAACATTCACTTCCTTAATACTGGAACCCAAACTAGGCTGTAGGAACACATAACGGCAAAATGCATATTTAGGGCACACTTACGCTTGCAGCACATCTTCTACGGTTTAATGGGTTTGGACCTTCATATAACATAAAAAAATATATCGTCAGAAATGTTGTGTCAGTGCTACTTTAAAGAACAGTGTGATGTCAGTTCTTGCCTATCACACTGTAGCAACTGGTACAATCTTCAAATGCATTAAAACAAGAAAGCAATATCCAATCCTGTTTACAGAAATATTCAATGATTTGAGGATGACAGTCAATTAATTTAGATCCTTTCTAACTTGCATGAGAAATCAGTTCTTCATGTAACGTGTACATTCAAATGAATATGCATAAACAAAGATATGACAGACAGACATACAGTGTATAGAATGGGGACTTAACATGCTGACCTTTGCACCTGGTATCACACAATGGTAACTGACAGCGATGAAATAAAAAATGTCAGACATTGCAACACAGAGGATTGCACATGAAGACATGTCACAATCACCTGAATATGGCCATAAAGAGCCATGATAACCTTATCACACAATGTGACATAGTACTAATTCAAGTTAGGGCAGAAAAGTCTTAATTTGAATGGGTCACTTTTATAAGAGGAATTTCATCGACTTTAATTCCAAATTTGACACATTTACAGCATGCCTGACAGTTGACGCATCAGGAATTACAAACAAATGGGTCATATTTCGAAAATTTGAGCAATAAAGTGGTGAAATGGCCGTGGGCATCGAGAATAGGTAGACAAGCTGGATGTTTGTAAACAAATGGGGCAATATATAGCAGATGCAAAAAAGCGCATATACATGGCTGTGGGTTGACACTTCTGTCTTTTCATCTGCCTGACCCTTTGGACACTAATATTTGGCAAGTAAATTCTGAAGACTTGGTCACGTTCATTAATATCGTCTTGCGAAAAAATTCACGACAGCAGACCTTGTCTCCCTCTAGCTCTCTTATTTTATTTTTTGCCTGCATGGAATGTGACCTGTGCCGCTGCATATTCGAGACGTCACAATCTGCAAGTTGTCCATACGTTGTGAAGCTCAGAAAAATACGCAAGCGTAAACTTCTCAATACACGTAAGCAACTGTCACGAAGGGGGGGAGGGGGGAGGAAGAAAGCGGTCTGCAACCGGCGCTTTAACCGGGGAGCAAGCAAACCGAGAGCTCCTCCTTCTCACACGCCGTGACAACCTTGACAGTCAGATAACTGAGCAAAACACCTATCTCCGGCACAGAGACACGCATGTGAGGACACTATCTTCGATAGCAGAAAGGGCTAGCCAAGGCGCGCTTCGTGCGACGTTTGCAAAGGCGTGGTTGACAAACGATTACGCACAGAGCAAAGTTTGCCACTGGACCGTCTAATACGACATGCACTGTGCAGCTGTTAGCGTTATTCGCTTAACGTAAGTGACAGCCCGCGCCGGCGTCTAGAGAGGGAGGGAACAAAAAGAAACGCGCAACTACTAAACGAGGTCAGTGTCAGAATTTCTGGAAAGTCGATAATCACGTCTCGCCGCTGCTCGATTATCGCCTCTTTGACCCTCACTTGGCTGGCGAGAGAGAGAGAGAGAGAAATAAAATTTAAAAAAAAGAGCACAATGCTCATGATTAAAGGGGGCGACCACACCGCACGCCTACTCGCTACCGCACCAAATCACACTGCGCTTACTGACGAAACGGCAACCGCAAAAACTCCCGCTCGCGCCCAACAGACGACACGCAGCAGACGGCGCAATATCCCCGCAACCAAAAAATTTCGGCGTAGCAGACGACACCTCAAAACCGTAACCAAAACTCGATCACGTTCGCCGCGCAGCGGCGACCAAGTCGAAACCGGCGCGGCCGCAAAACACCGCACGCACGCACACACGGTTTCTTCCACGGAGCGTGGAAAATCGGCGGGCGTGCGTGCGGAAACGCACGGTTCTCGACTTAATGAAAACGGAATTAATAAACTGAGGCACACCAGCACGCGTGCGCGCGTGATACAAAAGAAAGAGAAAAGGAACGCATAACAGCCACGCCTGCGGCAAGCTTATACCGCACGCCTGCGCGAGGCGTCATCGCAGAAAAACGCCGCCCAACCTGCGCTCACCGTGTCGACGACGACGATCGTCAGCTGTCGATCAGCGCGGTGATGATGACGACGACGTCGCATGGTGACACACAACACTATACCGCCGCGCCGGTGGGGGTTTGCGCGTAAATGGAGATCGCATACACACACGGGGAGTACGTGACACTTGAATGCCAATAGCCGGCGGAGAACGCGTACGATGCACGTGTGCCTAGCTGCCGCGTCTCAGCGCCGAGCCGCGCTAGAGCAGTTGCCGCCGCCCGAGTTGGCCGGTCGACGACGGAAATCGCAACACCGTGCCAAGGCCACGCGGAAGGAGAAGGAGGAACGCAGCGAGCGAGAGAGAGAGAGAGACAGCACGACGTCGAAGCGGGAGCGAGTGAGGTGAGCAAGCGAAACTGGCCATAACGCAATAGACTTTGAAGACCCCGAGAAGCTGCACTCGCCCACGCAACCCTTCCTTCTCCATTCATTGCATTTTTTACACGGTACCCCATCCTCCTCGCTCCTTCTCCCAATCTCTCTCTTCAGATATAGACCCTCGTCGTATCAGTAAATCCAAACGCGGCTGCAGCTTCATGAAAAGCCGCCAAAGCGCGCCGCCGCATAGATATTCGGCGCTGACATCGAAAGCGTGCAACGCCACTACGTAGATTCAAGCAGCAGTAAGCGCGCATAACTGTCCTACCAAGGATAACAGTATCGTAGCCGAGTGAAGGGCAATAACGTCTCTAAAAGGTAAAATTTATTTTAAAGAAACGACGAGTAAAAAAAAGAAAGAGGGATTCGCGCAAGTCTTTTGCGATTCGCACCGCATTTGTCATAAGTTAGCCTAGTGGCTTTCTTCCGCATTCAAATCCGCGTGGCGGGCGGGAGATTTCAAATTAAAGTCAGTTCGCCGTTCACCTGCGTCAGGAGTACAACTGGGCTACGTGCCTATAACGCTAGCCAACGTTATTAATGGTAGAAGCGCCGCTAGTAAAAACATGCGACCCAACTTTCGACAGACGTAAGACCCGTGTTCGCACCATTTTTTTTCGAACTCCGAAGCCACACCTTTCGACAGGAAGAGACTTGCAAACCAGCAGCGCGTATCGAATATTCGTCACAAAGCACGGAAAACAACACAATGATAGAAAAAGGCCGACACACACACACACGCACAAACGCGTAAAGTTCCCTCGAAGCGGTCATTTTTGTTGTTTGCAACCACGTTTACTAATCCACCCGGTGCAGCCTCTCCTACGCGCGCAAGTTTTAATCCACGTGGTGCGCCCTCCACGCCAACATCGTAGCGCGAGAACACAGGTGCATCTGCGCCCAAGGCTCCGTTCCTTCAGAGGGGCTAACGTCCACGCATACCGCCGTCCAGTTGGAGTCTCGGCCAAGGAGAGATCTCGAAGCGCGATCAGGCAGCCAGAACGCGAGTGAAAGAAACCGAGTGGGCGGGTTGCAAGGGCTTCCGAGTAGCTGGCGCCCGATCTCGCCTGTCTGCCTACCATCCGCAGTTTCTCCCTTCGTTTACTATTCTGAGTGCCAAGGTCGGGGCTGGGAAAAAGGCGGCCGGGTCTGTTGCGCAACTCGGCTCGCAAAGCCGGTATAGCGGCGAGACTTGGCGAATGGGTGAAGGAGAGAGGAAAAAAAGAAAGAATTCACGAAAACTAAGAAGAGGAAGCATCAGCGACCACGACGTGGGACGACGCTTGACAGATGTTGTCCGTCTGTCTCACTCATAAAACGGTACAGCGCTGCGCAAGCTACACTTTGTTTCATACATACGCAACGCTGTCGAAGCTACAAAAGTAGTGCGGGCATAGAAGTATCACTCCGCGTGTCGCGCAGGCAACCCTTTTTGCACAACACCTATTTCACATATTGCAATTGTAACTCGTGGACGTAAGCTTATGTCAAACGACACATTACTTGAGCACCTTATTGTGCTTCCAGTATGCGACGTACTATTTTTTGGTCGTGAGCACATGCGCGGTGCGCTGTGGCCGCCGCTAGCAGAAATGTGTTGCTCCGCTCGTTCGGTGGTAAATATAGGTTTAGATCTGTGACACCTTCCATGTAATATTGCCGCCACATTTCGCAACATCAAAGCATGAGATCTAACGTCACATCGATTTACATGACGCGTACCTGTACGTATATATTCTTTTTTGACGCACTATTTTTTTTCAGTCGCGAAAGCGAGCAGTAAGCCTCTCTATCTTTAGCCTTCGTCACAGTGAGCTAGAACGTTCGGAGCGTTGACTCCGATGTATGAAATAGAGTACAGAAGCCTCGCCGACCAATCAGGAGAGCGAAGCGCCGATGCACACTGTATTCATACGCGACGCGTACTTGCGTCATCGTCTGCTGCCGCGGACGACGAGCAGACGACGCCACAAACCTCGTGGTACACCGGTTAAACCGTTGAGCTTGCCGATCCAAGGCTGTGTATACTACCAGTGCTGCTGGTTTCAGCTCCGCCGGTTTGTATTGGTGCCGCTAAAGACGAGATCTACTCGTTCACGCTGCACATCACGTGATTTTAATCAGGAGAACGGATCTGCGTTTGTTAATGGCATTGGTAAACTTCCTGGATACTTAACGGCACTAACCTCGCTCGTGTTGAATGGTTATTGCTCAATTAAGCGCATGCAGTTGATAATCAGTAAGTTTAGGTGTATAAAACTATACTTGAAGTTTACACATGGGAAATCATTTTTTTATCAGAATGAGTATCATTTATTTATGCTTTCGGTTGAAGCATGTAGAATAAACCGTCAGTACGACTATTTTACCAAATTAGTAAACGCGCAAGATTTTCAAGCAAGAAAATGTTTTTTGTTTATTTTTGTAAGCACAATTAGGAAAAGTTAGAAGTTAAATCGCAAGACGCCTGGTAAAGTTGGTGAAAATATTTTATCAAACTTTTCTTACACAATGCCGTTTCTTCATTGGTCGGCGTTCGCGCGCCATCATCTCACAGTAGCGACTGTCACAATGACGACCAATCGCAAGGCGCTTAGGAAAAAAATATTGGTTCAATCTAGCCCCGATGCTTTCCGGAGTTCGTTAGATTTCCTTTACAGTGGAACCGTTAGAACCTCGCCGGGTTTCTCTTGACGTCCGCAGCTTCGCCGAGCTGGGGGAGAGAGAGCCGTGAGAGAGTGAACGCAGAGCATAAAAATAGCATCGCGCAGCATAGCGACGCGGCGAGCGTGGGTGGAGCCTAGCAGGGGAGAAGGAGCGGCGCGGCGGGGACACGGGTGTTGTGACGTCATCTCTCCCCGATAAAAACCCGCGCGTTCGCTTCGGCAGTCCTCCTTCTCGCAGTGAAAATAAAAGAAATCACCAGTTGGGAACGATGCTGCATGAAATACTCGCCCGACTGCCGCCAGAACAACGAGGTATGCAACCACCGCCGACGCCACGGCAACGTGAATCAGAGACGCCGGCAGACCGAGCAAAACGCGCGCGTTCGAGCAGTCGGGTGGGGCGATAAAATTGCTGATAAAGCGCTCTGTTGTGTGTGTTTCTCCTCTGTGTGTCTCGCCAAAATGTTGCGCAATCCAACCTCTAATATGCTGTACCAACACGCCCAGTTTTCAACCTTGACAAGTTTCGTCTCCACTTCAATGGGCCCTTTTAAATGGGCTCCCCCAGCTACGCCGGTCTCTGGTCTTTGCGATAGCAGAGGCACGCATAATTCTTTTCAGAAGCCTAGCAGCAGGGCTGAGTTGCTAAAGAAGATAAACCGACTGTTACCAGTCATGAAAGAACGGTTGGAAATGATCGTAAGGGCAGAACGTTCGCTGCTATTCTAAAAGAACAATGTCGGATAACACGCCTTCCTACTTTCGCCTTGTTGCCTTACAAATGCGTTTCTAACTGGTGACACTCAATTTCGAAAATCATTTAGCTGTTATTGGAAGTCGAATGATACAGGCCACAGGGAAAACTGAGCGGCGACACCGTGACAGTCACCGACTCACCGGCACACAGCTCACGTTCCCTGGAGGCGCACAATGACGCTTATCTTCGCGTTCGTACCAGTACCTTTTCTTCGCGGAACAATGGGACGGCCTACATACGAGGCCGCCCTTGCGCGCATTACGTGTCTTCGCATCATTATTACGACAAAACACACTAGACTATTACGGAAGTAACTACACTTCTTTCTTTTTTAATTTTCGCGGTGCATGGCAGGGCCTTCAATAAGCGCAAGAGCGCGTTAACGAAAACGAGAAATCGCGGTAACTTGCTAAGCGTCGTAACTTTGGTTCGTGCTGATTAACTTTCGTGCCGTAACTACCATTCGTACCGTAAGTTTCGTTCGTGCTGACACGATCGTGCTGATTTAGTTCATCAATATTGAAAAATTAAAATGAAAACCTTTCTTTTTTTCTGGTCTTCCAAATCCCTGAATTAAGTTCATCATATGTCGTTTCGCTCGGCAATCCACTGCACGGAATTCGATAAGCTTTCATTTCATTTCAAAGAAAAGGCCAGACAAAAGTCTTGCGTAGATACAGACGTCTACCTATACTGCAGGCAGCAATTTTTTTTTTCTTTTTGAAACCAAGCTGTCTTTTGCGAAACCTCGCGGATTTTCCATACCATGGCTGCTGGACGTTGCTGCTGTCTTGGCAGAATAACTCGCGCTTAAAAAAAAAAATCATTTACGTGCTTGATGCAGGGATTCAACCTCGCTCCCACAGCACAGCAGCTCGAAGCTGCTGTGCTGGCATTAACTATTAACCGTTAACCATTAGGCCACAATCGCACGTATACTTGTGACATGCCGATTCCAACCAGCTCTTTCAGACCATCACCGCTAGTGTCACGTTGGCACGAGAGGGCACGTGCAGCGCTCGGGCCAGTTTACTCCAACGACGCGGGAATGAAATGGGCAAAATTCGTGGCACTTGATTAACCGCTTAGCGAAATATTTGCTTAATCCCGTATATATTCCAAGCGAGATGTGCGTTGGATCTGAGCAATGTTTTCTTTTGTATTTATTGTGGCCATCAATTATAGCTTTCTTTGGCTCTTTCGGCCGTTTTCGTGGTTGGTCGCTGGTCGGACTCGGCAAAGAAAACGTTCGTGCTCTCGTTGCTCGCTCGCTCGTTCGTTCGTTCGTTTGTTCGCTCGTTCGTTCGTTCGTTCGTTCGTTCGTTGTTCGTTCGTTCGTTCGTTCGTTCGTTCGTTCGTTCGTTCGTTCGTTCGTGCTATTCGCTTACATTGACAATCATCGTCGATGGTTTATGGACGATATTTTTTTAAACGTGTCAAATTCGGATTTTTTTTTTTTTTTGTAAGAAGGACGAGACCGCAATGAAAACTCTGCTGCGTGCAGACGGTAAAATTTTGCTTATCTCTCTTAAATACGCAATAGGTTTCATATAGGTTTAATATATAGGTAAGGACTTACATTTCAGTCGGTGTTCCTTCTACGGAGAAAAGTAAGGCTTCTTTTTTTTTTTTTTTTGTCGGTACACCTTGCTCTCGCAAGGATAGATTTAGGGAGCCTATACAAACTGCCTGTAAAAATCCTAAAGGGTCCCCTCACCTGGTAATCGAGTGTTGCGGTGCGCAGATCACGCTCTGACCACAGTGTAAAAAAGTTTAAACCCTTATACGTGAATAAGGGTGTAAATCTGTCTATAACTCCCATCCTTACACCCTGCTCGCACCTTTACACCCTTTTTGGATGTAAGGATGTGCGAGTTAGAAAGAGATTGACACCCTTAGTCACACCCACATTACTTTACAGTGCATCCTGTCTGCAAGGCATCAGGCGGTTGCACAGCGCGAAAACAGCTGAAGTGTCATACGAGACCGCACACCCTTCCTCTCGAGGAAGCCCCGCTTCCTGTCGGAGAATAAAGGTCACACGCGAGCGATGCAGGACTATCGATAGCGTTGCTCAATCGCAACTGAACTATAGATGGCAAAAAAAAAAAAAAAAGCTATCGGTAGTATCACCGTAAGTACAGAACCACGCGACGTATACCGGGTTTCAAAAAAAAAAAAAAAAGAAATTTCCGCAGGAACTTGGCGACGTTTTCCTGCATATCCCGGGCTACGTACGCGTGCTATGCAAACTGCGGTGACGATCATGCATCGATATCCGCCCTCTCGCAGTCATGGCCTCCTAGGCTATGTCGCAGTGCACGCATGACTAAGCGCTACAGACGGATAGCCCTCCGCACCGTGTCAATAGAGTACATGCATAGGCCATGTGACATGGTTGATTTGTAGTTGTCCAAGTACCGCAGGCAAAAAACCCCAACTCCTTAGAATTCTAGTATACTTGTGCATAAAGAGCAACGCCGGCATACCAGCAGACGTCCAATAAAACGTCTCACGTCAAAACGCTCTCCAGACGACATTTTACATATCTCCTCCAATAACGAACCAATTTGAAAATGTCACGCGGTAAAACGCTCTCCAGACGGCATATTATACAACTTCGAGTGTGTGACTAAAATTTCCGGCCGAGCCAACTGAGAGAGGGTTGGAGGGAAGGGAGGGCTCTTGAGGCTTTCTTATTACCGGGAACCGTAACGTGTTATGCGCGATCCTACACGTACACGCATGGACAGGCTCGCGACGCGCATGGCTTTAATTGACGCCGGGGCGCTGCGCAGTCCCAGACGACAACGGAGAGTTTTAAAGCTTCGTCAACTTCCCGCAGCTGCACTTCCCTCTCCCTTTGTCGCCCGCTCTCGCCAAAAACTCGTTGCAGCCGGCATCTCGCAAAGTCTTGGCAAGCATGCAGGCGGACTCTTTAAAACAGCACCCGTTGCCACGGAAGCGGCTATACAAACGAGTGAACGTTACGGTCGACGAGGGCGGCTAGCCTGCCCGCTGCTGCTATTTGCCTCCGCCTAACTAATGCGCGTGAAGGCGAGACGTTCTGAGACGGCGTAGGCGACGGGTGAGACGTGCTGCAGAGCCAGCATGCAGTGAGTGTGAATCACCGCGGGCTCGAAAACGGCATCGCGCGCCCATGGCCCGCGGTGCTTGTGGCCTGCTCTTTTCTCGCTTCAGTGTGCACAGCGGTGAAAGAGAGAGAGAGAGAGAGAGAGAGAGAGAGAGAGGGAGAGGGAGGGAAAAGACAGTGAAGAAGGAGAAGGAAGTAGTTCCGCGGCCTTCTTCCCGGAGAGAAGAGAACGAGGCGTTTTATTTTTAGCGCGAAAGGTTATTTTGTTGGGGGGGAGGGGGGGGGGGGGGGGCGGACATATTGCGCAGCTGCAGCTAGCTTTGCTGGAACGTTCGAGAGACCGCGGCAACAGTGTTATATAGAAGGCGGATCCGCCCTCCGCCGCTTCCCCGATAACAGCGGTGATAAAGACGTACGTAGTACATAAGACACGTGCCGAGGTTGAGTAAGGGAGGACAATAAGGCTCCACTGATAGGCGGTCAAGAGGCCGGGTCAACAACCTAACGCTATTGCTATACGCACGCCACACTGCAAGGTGGCCGTGAAATGCGCAAACATTCTTTTTTCTTTTTCTTTACTACCTTTTCGTGGACTGACGAGGTTGAACATGCCGGAGAAACACAACGGAAGGGGGGCTACGATAAGAGACTCCGTGGTGGCAGGATTGGAATTATTTTTTGACCAGCCCGGGTGTACCTCGAGCGCGTGTATGCCCAAAGCTTGGTACAAGGGCGTCCTTGCGTTCTGCCCTTATCGGAACGCGGCCGTCACGGTCGGCAGTCGAACCAACGACCGTGGCGGGTACATTGTACAAGTGCTGCATTCACCTCCATATACATGCTGGACACTTACTAAAAAATAAAAAAAAGGGGGCGAGCCTCATTTCGCTTGTTTCAACAGTCCTTACGGTGCAGATGTGAACGCGAATAAAACAGCGGCGAGAAAACTTACCTCAGTACGCGCGGAATACTGCCAACTGCATTAAAAAAAAAAAAAGAAGCCAGGAAGACAGCTCTATACATGACCAAGTGACACCGGAAGCATGCGACCACGTGACTCATAGGTCGCGGTACGTACGACACAGGCGTACAGAGCTAACGCTTTGCAATGTTTCTCATTACACGACGCGCGTCGAAGTACAGGCGCAACTCTGTTGGCACTTACGCGTCATCAGCACTGAACGCGATTTCGCAAATCGACGCAATGTGTATCGTACACATCCACGCCACGACCGGCGAAACGACGCATCCGACATTAACCTCGAAAGCTGACGATAACTATGCAAACTTATACTCCGCCGAGGCCTGCAAGTTATACTTCGATCTGGGCGCCAGACATCCCGAATCTATACACACACACACACACACACACACATATATATATATATATATATATATATATATATATATATATATATATATATATATATATATATATATATATATATATATATATATATATACTTATCCGCCAACACAGTTGACGTAACGACGTCCTAAACGACCGCAAATAATATGCCGTAGGCTCTACTCTTGAGGTTATGAACTTGCCAAGAAAAAAAAAAAAAAGGGAGGCGGCTCATGATATATCGACGTGCACCTTGGAGGGTCACACGAGACGGGTTGGCTGAGAAACTGATCGGTCGTTCCGTGCGGCATCCGCATATGCGAATCGACAAGGCAGGGAACGAGGATCGGTATACAATGACGCCAATTCACTAAAGAGAGAACGGCCACATACATTGGTGGTAGCACGATCGATTCACCTGCTGACTGACCGCGACGTTCATTGACAAACCGGCCGTCCATCGTATATACGCAAATCCGCACGGCATCTTTTTGCTGCACTTCTGTTGTAAAAAAAAAAAAAAATCTAAATGAATGTGGGGGATGCATGCATCACCCGAGGTATGGCAGGATTGAAGTAGATAAAAAGTAAAAGAATAGGGGTAAACATTGACCCACATCGCAAATTTTAAAGAAAAAAAAAGCAGGGTTATAGAACTAGAAGAACAGACATGGGGCAGTCCATCGGGCCCGCGATGCGGCCGAGAGGCTAGCTATAGGCCTTTCGGTCCCGACGCGGGAGCGACCCGCTTCGGGCTAGGAATCTAGCGCGACCTGAAGGACCCGAATAAAGTTTTTCATGCCGTACCAGTTATAGAATAAAAAAATTGGTGAGGCGTAATGGCGTCTGCTTTTTGGTGGAGAAAGGTGTTACACACCCACACGGCAGAGAGTGACCACGCCTACACGCGCTATATACGTAAACGGGGAACTGCAGACGCAAACGTTCGGAGAACTTATTCGCCGAACACACACATCCGGTCGTTGCATCCACGCTCGGAAACATCAGCGTCAGCCCGAAAACTGCGCGACGGCCGCTAGAGAAAAAAAAAGAAAAGAAAACGCGGCCGCGAGGCAGCACGTTTTGAAACCGCATACACACACACAGGCAGGCCTTCGCAATACAAAACGCTTCGGGAGGAGCACTCCAAGACGCGCGAAAACGCGTTCGCAGCAGATACGCGTCGGTTCAACGCCTGGACTGAGGCGCAGTCCTGCTCCACTGAGCGACAATAAAGTTTCTCTCTCTCTCTCTCTCTCTCTCTCAACGCCGCGCCAAGTCGCAACGAAACGAAAGCCACTCCTCCTTGAGTTCAGCGGAGTAGACAAACAAAACCTCAGCGGCAGTGCGACTTATATACAGTTATAGAGTGGCTGCCAGCCGTCATGTGTATAGTTTCGAAATTGCAAACACGGAAAGTCTGCTACAGTGTCTGCGACTCGCCAGATGAAGTCATCGGCTTCTATTAGGTTGCGCACGCGTCGCTGTGTGTACCGTTGTATTTACGTGCATGGCGGCCGCACTCGACTCGTAGAAATGGAAACTGCCGATACCGTATAGCTTGTGGCGCATGCAATGAGCTAATTAGACTATACGCGCGTACATACTACCTCGTGCTGGCCGCGCACGCACCCGGATGATCTTGCTTTTGTTTCCCAACAACATTCTCAGACTACAGCGTGTATCGCGACAGAAAGGTGAGGAACAAAGCTTTCTCTTTCTTTCTTTCTTGCGTTCCGAGTATAATATCCAAGAAAAATGGCCGGAGGGGTGGAGCCGCGCAGTAGAGGAGCACCGCACATGCGCAATGCGGGGTATCCCCACCAGAAGAAAGATAGCAAGTTACATTTTCGTCCACTTTTACGTCCCTTATAACTAAGCTCGGCGCACGCTTGCCCCGTCTGGGCGGATGTGCTCAGTTCAACGCACTGTGCACGTATATACACTATATACTATACATGTATACGCCTACACGTAATTCCAGCCAGAGCAGCGACGCCGCAGCATCGACCCATTCCGCACATCGAACGTCACGTTCACAAGCGCGTATAGTGAAAACACATGCGCCGCGCGCGCAGCTGTAACTTTAGGCTGCACCGTACAACACGGAGAGTGTGCTGCATGCAGGCTGCGATGTTGCGGAGCCTTGTACGCACGATCGTGGCGCGTGTACGTACACCCCGATATAACTGCAGCTGCCGCTGCAAAATACGAGCGCCTCTACGAACGTTTCTTTTTCTTTCTTTTTTTTATTTGCTGGAAAGTTGCTATATAGACATGTGGCTTATGTTGAGCATAGAGAATTGATAAAAGCCCTCGAAGCCAAAACGAATGTAAACATCTCTGGTATATGCAATTTTGATAGATCACCGCAAATATTTCACGAGTAATCTGTCCATCGTAGACAACAGCCTCTTCCGGCCTTTTAGTGACCTGGAATCGCCGGACTAATCTCCACACTCTAAAACAATATTGCAACCTTTGGGTTGTATCTTGCCACACAACGATAATCGTCATCTGTCTTGAGCGCATTTCCTCTCGTTAATATTAAATTATGGGGTTTAACGTGCCAAACCCACTTTCTGATTATGAGGCACGCCGTAGTGGAGGACTCCGGAAATTTCGACCCCCTGGGGTTCTTTAACGTGCACCTAAATCTAAGTAGACGGGTGTTTTCGCATTTCGCCCCCATCGAAACATTTCCTCTCTTTAACGCTGCGAGCCTGGTATACTTCCCAGTAACGAACGGCATGCGCGTCATCAGGACGACATAGCATTCCCGACAGGAAAGTATAGCGGGCGCGGCGTTTTCAAGAAAGGAAACGCAAGCAAGGCAGATGACGATTATCGTTGTGCGGCAGATATACACCCCAAATGGTGTACCTTCGTCTAAGAGTGTACTCGGCCGTCCGAAGTACTATATAGTTTACTCAGGGGCAGCTCGTGACGCGCGACTAGAGTGTGCTGGTACACCCTATAGTGTCAAATCGCGCGGTGACACTTAGCGACCAATATATAAGCTCAGGCCTCCGAGAACTGCGTCGCGGGGCAGCGCGCCGCGCCGGAAATATCGGAGGCCACGTTGCTTCACGAGCTGCGGGGTGAGCTTTTACTGCACTTCTTGCGGGAAGTTCTCACCTATCCTTCCGTAAAGCGCTGGACTGAACTGTTGCTATCTTCCGGGCGACAGAGTATCGTGCCTTGCTTGGCCAAACTATTACAACCTTCTTTTCCGCACCACTCCTCATCACCATGTGACACGAATGGTCGGACTAATACATAATCTGTATACCGACCGACTGGCCGACTGATAAGAGCCTGGACAGAGCTTTTCAGACCTCCTCCCGATGACTGTCTACATATCCCAGGTTAGAATAACAAAGTTATTAATATTGCTAATCATACCGATTAATCACACACTCTTCTCGATCTCTATAGCTGCTTCGCATCGCCCTATGCAGTTGTCTTTTTTTTTTTTAACGCACTCGACCGATGCGCGCGTATACACATATACCAACGTTCCAAGTCTTTCATGAGCGCAATTTTCTTTTCCCCGACCATTAATCGCGCAGAGTATTACGCCGCGAAAGCTTCCGCTTACCGAACGCCGCAATCTGCGGGGCGACGGGATGGCGCGCCGGTCAAAAAGCGGGCAGGTGCAGCTACATCGCCGCAGCAATTAACGGAAACTCCGAAGAACTTGCGCAAACTGCGCGCCCGCGCGGTTATATAGTTATTCCGCGCACGCAAGACCGCCGTTCTATCCCCACATCCTTATTATTATTATTTTTTCTTCCTTATCGGCCAGCACGCACGATCGCGCGCATTCAGAGGACAAATCTCCGTAAGTGAAATCAAGGATCACGCAAGCCCCGCGCAGTTCCGGGAATGTCGTGCTTTGGGCCACGCACGAATGTGCATTCCGGCATTACGTATAGGCTATATCTCTCTCTCTCTCTCTCTCTCTCTCTCTCTCTCTATATATATATATATATATATATATATATATATATATATATATATATATATATATATATATATATATATATATATATATATATATATATATATATATATAAATATATATATATATATATAGACACACACACAAACGGCTCAGCGTGCAGCTAAGGCTCAGTGGCTGAGGCTTGTCGCCGCCGAGCACTACTAGGTCGCGGGTTCGACCCCCCGACGACGCCGCGGCCCCGACGCAGCCCGAACGCACAAACGCACTTTAGCTGAACGCTAAAGAACCCCGCGCGGTCAAAATCATTTCCGTAGGCCCCACCTTATACACTATATAAGAAAAGTTTACACCCTTTGGGTATTTAGCATCTTGCCACACAACGATAAACGTCATCTGTCTTGTCCACATTTCCTTTCTTTAACGCTGCGAGCCACGTACTATTTTTCAGTAACGAACGTCATGCGCGTTATCGGCACGACGTAGCATTGCCGACAGGAAAGTATAGCGGGCGCGGCGTTTTCAAGAAAGGAAACGCAAGTAACGCAGACGACGATTATTGTTGTGTGGCAGATATACACCCCAAAGGGTGTAAACTTTAATTTTAGAGTGTAGTACAGCCTGAAAATTTGTTTACGCCCTTTGGGGTGTTATGTTGTCTCCGAACAATCGTCATCTGCGCCTTGTCATGCGCTTCCTTTCTTCAAAACGCTTCGCTCGTTAGTTTCCTGTTGAGAATGATGTGTCACGTTGACAACGCGCAAGCCTTTTGTAGCATGGAAATACATTGTAAAGCAATTTACGCACTTAAAATTGAATACGAGTGTAAATCATCTATAACTCACACTCTTACGCCCCCAAAAAGGGTGTAAGGGCGTGAGTCACAGATCGATTTACACGCATATTCAGTTTTAAGATTGTAAATTATTTTACAGTGTACTGGACGGGCAGCGTTTAAGAAAGTACATTGGCACGCAATATGTGTATATATATATATATATATATATATATATATATATATATATATATATATATATATATATATATATATATATATACAGGTGACGATTATTGTTTCTGGACAGGCTTCCAAATGATGCAAACTACTTTTAGAGCGAATATATCAGAATAAACAATTTAGCGCCCTTTTTGGTGTATAAAGGGTGTTTACTTCCTTCATGACTAACAACTTCATCCATAAGGGCTAAGTTCGAACCATATCGATGGAAACAAACGGAGTTTTATTTTTCTGCGACTTTTCTTCGTGACACGCATAAACGTGACGGTATACCTGCGACAGACGACAAGAAAACTGCACGACATAAACTTTAAACAGCGATAACTATCAAATTCTCGTGTTACATATCTTACTGCAAACAAGATGGTCAGAATTACAATAGTTTTCAACAACAGATTTTCACAGCGGCGCAACTGTAGTCTGAACTCGCCGTCGTGCATAATAAACTCTTATATAACCTTAAGTGTAATCGTGTATAGTCGTGAGACAAACTAGCACCTTAATGGATGTCAAAAGCTTTATGGTATAAGCAGAGAGTCTTTCAGAGCTCACGAAGGCTTCACTTTGAGCCGTTAAGATCAATCGATCGATCGATCGATCAATCAATCAGATACACTAAACGATCAAGAAATGCACTCTCAGGTCAGTTTTGAAAGACAGTAGATATTTCGGTGAGTGAGTGAGCTGAGAATTTTGAAACACGCATGCTGCAGGACGCGCAGTTTATAAAGAGGTTAACTCCTGTTCATCTATCCGCATTACCCGGATGTATATACACACACACACAATCCCGGCGCGATGTCGCCTCAGCTACGTCACGTCCAAGGGCGCGGTGATTCGGAATATATATATACGACCACGCTGGTGTTACAAATACCCCGGCGATGAGCTGTCGGCGATAAGCGACTTTCCGCCTCTCCTAGAAGTTACAAGAATTTCGTGACTTAAAACAAGGCGGGGAGACTTTTTTTTCTTCTTCATTCGGTTCAAGCTGTGATAGAGGCGTTCGAGAGGTCCGCTTCCGCTATGACGCACATCCGGAAACGGCAAAGGCGGCTGACGTTCAATATAGACCAGCGGCGCAACGTCTAATCCTGGTACGCTGTTATTTAAATGAATGTGAAGGAAGAAAGAGGTTAAGAATAGACTAAGTAGACATATCTAACCAGGCTATGCTAATCCCGTCTGGAGGGGCTTCTTGGCGCTATGTCCCCGTTTTTTTTTTTTTTTTTTTTTTTTTTACAAAGTATTTCCCGTTGTTAAATAGTGAGCTTCAAACATATGTTGAACCATCTGTATCCGGTGTCTCCTTCAGTTAGCACAACCTTTTTCAAAGCGTCATGGAGCACATAGCTCGATTCAGCCTGTTCAGGTGGATTGGCTGAAGAAGCGGCAGTCATGCGGCTGCAGAGAAATCGCATTGTCCTAGGTGAAGGATTCAATTATGTTTCTAAATAATCACGTTATAGGGCACATGCTGCAATTGCGAAATTGAAGACAACTAGTGCTGTGAAACAATCTACTTAGCAGGAATTATAAGACTACCACCACATTCAAATAATTAATCCTTCCCCAATATAAAGAGCAGCTAAAAAGAGTGCATTGGCGCTCTGGTTTGAGATCCTCCAGAACAGGGACACTTTTACGTCATTAACTATAGAACGCCAATGGATTTATTTGCACATTTTGCCATACATTTCAACACTATCCACATACGGTATTAGCACTATCGTTCTACCTTCACCACTATTCATATATACTGCTTTTCCCCAACTGCGCACCGAGCATGCGCACTCGGTGGCAGGGGGTAACGGGGTATATATATATATATATATATATATATATATATATATATATATATATATATATATATATATATATATATAACACTGTGCCAAAAGTGCTAAACTGCTGAACTATAGAGTACTGTTCTTGATTCTTCGTTATGCATTCCGTCTCCCCACATGATTCACGAACGCGACGACCAACACACGAACTGCGCCGCAGCCTTCTTCCTTTTTCTTTTTCACGGAATAATCTACCGCCATAATCTACAGGCAATGACCACGTTTCATAACTGTAAATCTAGCTTTCCCGTGAGGCATTTTGTCAAGCTAAGTGCGGTGTCATTTTTTCGCAATTAGCGCGCGCTTGTGCGATGGTATATGGAAAAAGTAGACGTGACTCTCGCGATAAAACTACGCTACAGGGACAAGCTACGTCATGCGCAGCTAGCACTGCAATCGTCTTCATTTGAACCATCAGCGGTGCCACCGTTAGTTAAAAAAAAAAAACGCGCCATGCAGAGAAGCGAACTTGCAAAATATAAAAATGATCTATCCCCAACTTGATTCCATTCAATATTCTTCCTAATATGGAAGAAAAACAAGCAATCGAACGGGAAAATGGCAGACTATACATAGCATGCACGTGACGTCACATACGCTGCTGTCGTCTGCTTCCGCTACCTTCCGCCATCTTGGGGAACCTTATCAACAGGCGCGCGCATAGGCGCATGGGTTCTCCAACATGGCGCCGCCGTAAACCGGAAGTCGCGGAGTATCCTTGTATGACGTACGTGCATACTATGTATAGCAATTTAGAAGAAGGGGGCGGGGCGGGGGGAGGGGTCAAGAAACATACGCATGCGCACTTACTGTGAGTGGCGGTCGCGCAGCGCCTGGAGTTCGTTCCTGAGTGCGGTGGCCGCCGGCTGCGACGCCCAGTCGAGGTAAGACAACACGGGCTCCGCTTTTCTGCCGGCCTCGTCCACCTGTGCGCCCAGGGGCTCTCCGGTCACCTGAGACAGCAGGCTCTGCAGGGAGCGGGAGGATGGACGGCGTTCGTCACACCGCTGGGGCAAGTGACGATGAAGCAGGCGCCCGCGGATGGGGCGGTTACGAGACGCGGACTTATTCTACACACGTGGGAGTGGCGCAGAACACGCGCTGCCACAAAGAAAGATACACACGCGCAGACACTTCGTCGATCGGCGTGTCGAGAGCTCTTCGCTGGACAAACGACGCACACCGTGTCACAGAACTCGCGCTACTGGTCGGGGTTGAAAAACGACAACTGCGCAGTTCACAGCGAAGTGTATACGGCTGATGCACCTCTTCTAGTAGAACAGCCGGGAGCTTTCTCTGTACTTTATATCATAATTTCTTTTCGACAGCAAAACAGAGCAGACGATTGTGCTGAAGTGCGCAGACGACGTCCGTTATACAGACGATACTAACTACAGAAGAAACCGGCAGCAGGTGACACCGGTAAGTTGCACAGACGATACCAGCTACAGACGAAACCGGTCGCAGACGGTGCCGTTTGCAGACGACAATGGCAGCAGACGAGGGCGCCGGTTGAAGATAGCTTATACACACGATAAAAGTTACACAACACGTATAAACTTCGAGCAGCCGTTCAAGAACCTTGTGGCCGGAAAGAGGTACCTAAACGTTCTGCCCGAAACCTAAACTATACAGGGGGAGTGAAGGGAGGTTTATAGATATCCGAAGCTAGGGGTTGTGCCTCTGGTTTTCACAAACTGTTCGTCGAAACTGGAACGTGCGCTAAGGTAGACGAAGTCCGAACGTCCCACGTCGGGAGGGGGGCTTGTGTCAGGTATCCTCGCTTGAGATTGTCGTCGCAGTCTAGCAGACGTCGCGCAGACGTCGCAAAGTCACCAGCCGATAACGGAAGGGTCCGTCCACGCAGAACGTTGAATAACATAATCGTCCATCGTTTCGTGTATGCGTTCGCCGCACAAGGGTCTAATGCATACGGTTCACGTTGGGTATCTACTACTACAAGAGCCGGTTGCCGCGGAGCAGTCGATAACGGACGACCAATCTTGCAGCGCCGAAGAGCACATGCAGACGACGACGGCGGCCGAATTCGGTGGGACACGCTTTTCTGATCACACAAAAAGGCGGTCACCGAACGTATGCATATATATCGCCACGACCTCGCGTTACTTTCCAATCGGGACTCGTGAACAGAACACAGCAAACTGTCCTACAGCTGCAGCGTTCCGTCTGCCTGCCTCGCACAGCGCGATGACGATGTCCTTGCTGGCCAAGCGAAAAGAGCGTCGTCGTCTGGTTGCCGCAGCAGACGACGCAGATGCTGTTCCTGCAGGTCGCGCGCTAGGCACACGGCGCGCAGGCGTCAAGCTAGCCAGCCTTCTCTCTACACAGGAAAGAGCGATGCTAATTTTAGGAAGCGCCCTTTCTCCTCTCGTCTTCGCCTCCATCCCAGACTTTGCCTCTTCCCGTTTCCGACGGCGACCGCGACGGGATATATGCACTACTGCTAAAGGTACGCACGCACACACACACGAAGACGAGAGAGAGAGTATGTGTGCGTGTGTGACGCCAAAAAAGAAGGCATTCTTTGGAACGAGGCACCGGCGGCAGCAAACTAGCAACAGACGGCACGCTCGTTGCACGTGGGTTTGCGGTCGAGGTCCTCTTTCTTTAATTCTTTCTTTCGTTTGTCGCAATAAAGCCAGGTTCTTGAGCGTCAGAATAACAGCGCGCCTCAGAAAATCGCGACGGCCAGGGATGAGCAGGACAGTGAATGATGACACAGAAATTCGCAAGGATGACGAATAAGAATGCTCCGCAGTCTTTCATACGGCGCACTGAAGTTTTTTTGTTCTTTTTTTAAAGCAGAGACGAGGAGAGGGAAAGCGAGAGAGAGCGAGTGCAGGAGTGTCGGGAGGGTCCAGACGAGCAGTCACTCACAGCATACAGGCCTGCGAGCCCCTGTTATACGCTCGTAGTAAGCCTCGGTTGCGCTTCACTGCACTGCTACTGAGCTTTGCCAGCTGCCGCTGTTTAGGGTGATACTCATGGCCTTCCTCTGAGTGGCTCTCCACAACTTTCTTTTTATCTCTCCCTCTTTCTTTCTTGCTTACTTCCCTTCCTTCCTTCTTTTTTTTTTCATGCAGCCGAGCTAAGGAGTGTTTCTCTTTCAGGACGAGTTAGGGGCACTGAGTACTCAAATATATATATGCTGTACATGGACGCTAAATTGTGCCTTGTAAACACGACCTTGTGTAGGGTAGGTAGGCATGACACCTACCCATAGCCACATTGGACGGGCCGATTATGGATGATATACTGCTGCGAAGCATATAATACACTCGGCTTCCGCGTGCACGTACCACACGCAAAGATGGAGTACTGGCGACCCCTTTTTTTGAAGGAGTAACTGCTTTTACGATATTTTAACTCCCCTCTCAAGCAGAGTACTTGTGCTATGCAATGGAGTATGCCTCCACTCTGCTCGACTCCACGCAGTCAAAGTACACTCCACAGGGGGAGTGGAATGTACTCTCTGTCGGGGAAGTGAACAATTGTAAACGGGAGTTAAATATTGGACGAGGTACTGCAAACACTCTGTTTGCTCCTGTAGAGCTAATACTGTCAGACTCGCAGCGTTTATAGGGACATTTCTTATAACGGGCTCTTCTGCCCCCTCCGCACGCACACGCTTTCCACCTCTTTCCCGATTCGGAAGACGTCCGAGGGTCCCGGATTCGACCCCCCGCGTGAGGTTGAAACACGCCAAGACTTGCGACACTGCACGTATCGAAAAAAAAAATGTTCTATCGTGCACCGGGCGAAGGTCTGTACATGCTCGGTGCCAGGAACTTCGACAGGGGCGTCGTCTTCCCGACGGGGCGCGGCCTTCAGTCGACCTCCCCCCCCCCCCCCCCGCACCCCCCGCCTCCTGCTCTTCTATAAAGGTTGCTCAAGAAAAGCGGCTGGGAGTCATGGAGACAGCGAGTTCCGGGGTCCCTGTTTGGCCAAGTCCACTCTCGATCAATAAGCGTTTCGAAATAGCGCAACAACTCACTGCTACGCGCTCTAAGGAAAAAAAAAGTTGTCGCACCGAAACAAGGTGAGTTTTTAGAAAGTTACGCAACACGCAGGTTGGAGTGCGGCATGTCGTCACAACAACCACCGGCACCACCACCATTACCGCCATCACGACAGCTGTCGTCGTAATCACCATCAACTGAATTAAGACATGTGCCTCGAAGACAATGGTGTTGCAAGAGAAACCTGATGACTGAGAATCTCAGGGTCGTACTGGCCCAATAAGAACACCCGTACTGTGTGCCAAAGGGACACTGATTAAAAAAAAATTACATTAATTTAAACTGATAATTTACTGTTTCAAAATGTCATTTCCGTTAATTTCGCGATAAGAGGTTGATTAATTACGAGGATATGAAATGAAACCCAAACCTCAATTTTCTGAATTTCGCGCCGGAACTCCAGCGCCAGTACGTTAGTGTGCCGTCATGAATTTTAATGCATTTTCTCCTACTTGGGCAATTATCGCGCAGTAAAAGGCTCAGAAACTCATTAATTTCAGTCTCTGGCTCCACTAAAATGTAATGTACAGTCTATCGTTACCGATATATCATATCCTGGTTCTGGCACGTAAAACCCCGGAATAAAATTTTTTTTCAATTTAATTAATTAAAGATGACCGTGCAGATACCATCGAAATTGATGACATCACAGCGAGCTACCTAGAGAGCTTCAAAGCGACGTCGCCAGCGTTTTTCGTTCTTACGTTCTTTTCCGGTTTACGAAGCAACCCCTCATGATAAGAGTGGCCTTCTTTTTTCGTATACTTGTATAGGTATCGTAATTTACTATAGAGCTACCTTATGCTTCTCTTTGGCGTGTCTTCCAACCCTCCAATTTTTTCAGCTAGAGAGCGAGGGCAGGCTACGTGATGCGATCCCCGTGCGAGATTTTGGTGTTAACGAACTTGCAGTAAACTCGAAAAGAACTTCTTTTAAAGTTGTCAGGCAAACGCACGGGTCACTCACTGTATAGGTGCACTCTATTAAAGGAAATGTGCACACGACTCACTCTCGCACGGAAGCGCTCATAACAGTGCTCCAAAGCTAGGGCCGAATTCCCAAAGGTTTCAGTTCGCAAGTGCCCTTTGCCATTGGCAGAACGCCTTGGCTAATGATATGTCCGGCGCCAGGATTGGCTTAAGTTTTCGCTTACGAACAATTCCAGGGTAAGAGTTTTGTTTTGTGTGAATACAGGCCGAGATGAGCGATCCCATTTTGCAAGAAAGACTGAAGAAAGAAACATTCCTTTGTCAATGGATGCTTGCCAAACGATTCATTCACACCGGCCATTTTTCTTTCCAGGAAGGCGGATGAAATGTAGAAGTTATATTCCCTTCAGTTCCAATGAGCTGTTCCGTTTAACATTGGACGGTACTGTACGCCGTAAAAACGCGTACTCGTGCTTAGCAAGGCGATGTTTAATAAAAAGGTGTACTAGAAGTGCACAAATTGCATATAACATTTTCTGGCTGCATATGATCTTGAGCATAAGGGAGTAAATTTTTCGGATGTACCCTTCTCGGATTTCTTTAAGCAAAGGAATAAAGCCTACGCCGAACATTTTGCCCCCAAAAATCAAAGCTCTCGAAGATACCATTTTCTGATCTTTTTCAGCAGAATAGTATACCCTGCGCAAAAAAAAAAAAAAACGATTCTTGCCGCGAAGGGAGTAAACCTTTCAAAAATACCCTTCTACGATCTCTGTGAAAAAGGAAGTGAAGGCCGCGCCAAAGAGAGTAATGATCCTTTTTTCTCATAGGATGTAGACTCTTTGAAGACACTCCTTTTTGACACCTTTGAGCGAGGGAGTAAAACCTGTGTTTAAAGGAGTAACCGCTGTTAATTTTGCCATTTTCTTTTTTTTTTTTTTTGTCTCCTTGCGGCGCCGGCGCTACACATAAACATAAACACACATAAACGAGACTTCTACTCTGGGCTAGCTGGGATGCGTTCGACATGGCAAACAGTGCAGCCGACATGGGACAAAACTAAACAAGACTTCTCTCGTCGTCTGTGATATTCGCCACGTTGCACGTATAAAAATTGAGGCCTCTAGCCTGAAATAAACGGGGGTAGTTTCAACAAAGGCTCCCTTCACAGGAAACACGTTTGATGGAACACACTCCCGTCGCATCTGCGACGTTGAAGCCCTGCCAACTGTCAACTTTACATCCGCAGTAAAATGAGCGAGTGTTTGTCTTTCGCCGTCCTGTTCCCTGCTTCGCGCACCTCTGCAACCATAAAGTGCGAAATTGCGCCTCTCTCGTTCCGAAAAACTCAAAACGGTGCACGCACATACAAAAGTTTCAGAGAAACAACACGACAGCCAATTCGGGACCGGGCACCGCTGACTTCCTGTTTTCCCATCGACATTTCTCATTACTGTCCTCTGGTGACGCTGCCCTCCAAGAAGGGCACACTGACCTTGACTACTGCTCTGCCCCCCCCTCCCCCCTTAAATAAAAGGTACGGTAGCATGTATATCTGTCACAAATCTACGCACCTTACCAATTATACAGCTGGCATCCGGACGGGGCCCACCGCAATGAACAGCAGCGCGTTATCTCGAACCAACTGACAAGAACATACCTTCAGCGTCATCTCGATCATTCCTTCTCCCCCCTCCCTTCCTCATTCTCTCCCCATCTCTATTCGTTGCCTGAATTTTTTTTCTAACCTCTATTTTTTGTTCGCGGGTTCCTGAGATTCGCACTCTCAAGTGTTGGCGAGACCCGCGACAGCGGGGCCAAAGTCCGCACCGCCTTGGGAACGACGACTCAACGCGTCCTCCGAAGAGGAAAGTTCAGCAACAGAAAGGGGAGAGAGGGGGTGGCGAGGGGGCGTTCGCGCGATAAAAGCGTGCAGTACTGCGGAAGCTACAGAGAGCTCCGTGCGGTGCGGCCAAAGCCACGGGTCGTATCAGCTAACCAGAAAAAGAGAAGCAGAAGACAGCCTCGTAACTTTACTTTTTTTCCCGACAATGTCGCTAGGCCGCGGCCGAAAACGCTGCACCTTTTTAGCGAAAAGTCTCGAATTGATAGTGGTGATAACTTCCTCATTGTTCTGTCCTTCTTTTATTTAATAGTTCCCTAGACGTCTTCGTTAATATGTTTTTAACTATAGCTTTAATGTACCTAGTGCGATGACGAGGCAACGGCGGGAACGTGAAATGAGAAAGCAAACCACAATTACGTGAAACGCAGTATCACACTTTTAGATATCTTGCTATAGAAACGCTTCTTTAGAAATGCATATAGACAAGCATCTAAAGGTCACTAAAATGTCACTAAGGCCCAAAAAAGGCAAAGTTAGCTTGCTAAATTTGGCGATTTTCTCGCTAGGTTACGAATACTTGAAGAAGGGATCCTCTACTGTTCGTCCGCCTCCTATCGACTTCCGCGCAACGCCAAATAAATAGACGTGTCACGGAAGTATTAGTATTGACAGTATTGGGAGCCCACAATGGTCGGCCCTTCATCTAATTTCCTTCTCTGAAGCATGCAGCCGGGTCTCCTTATTGATTGGCTGACAGGAACCCAATAGGCTTCGCTATGGTGGTTACGTTCGCTACACTGCACGTATTCTCTGAGACGGCGCATAGCAACAATGCCCTCGACTAAATACACATGCATCCGCAAACTCGTTGTCTGCTGTGGAAAATTGTGAGCAGACGCTGTTACGTAGCTCGCTTATAAAAGTAAAGCGCAAGACAGACGTGCGCGGACAAACGTGGACACGACGGGAACTCGCCTGAGCCCAATATAACTCTGAAGAACTTCTGCTTCGGGTTTCTGCTTTGGATATATCGAGAAATGTACATTTTTAACAAGAGTATCGATTTTGACGAAGACCAGAGGGACAGTGACAAAACAGCAAACAGTGATTCAATACGACGCCGTGTGGAGTCGCTCTTCTCGCTGTTCTGCCGATCGTCTGTCTCTGCTCTTACATCGTAGTCTCTGGATATATCCGTTTCATAATAGATGAGCGAAAAGTGCAACAGTACCAGCCTCAGAATTGCTACTACGGCCTTAAAGCCCAGTCTCGTAACTTAGGGATACGGAGTAAACGAACATTAATGATTACTTAGGTAGGACAGTGGGAGAAAAAATATAGTAAAGGGAACAACAACAACAACAAAAAAAAAAAACCCAGACTAATCAGGGGTGTTCTCCCCAGGAATAAAAAGTCGCATTTATACAAAAACAAGATAAAAATAAAAATTCTGATCGAAATCCAGAACGACAGAAAGCTGAGCTAGTTGGTAAGGATTCATAATGCAAAAAGGAGGTGAGGCGTGCAGACAGGACCCAAGAGTAGAGAAGTGGACAACATGAACGCCGCGTTCGTGTTGTCCACTTCTCTACTCTTGGGTCCTGTCTGTACACCTCACCTCTATTTTGCATTAGAAATCCGAACCGCCCATAGTGTGCGTGCGTACACGACCAAAGACCAAGGAATGGTGAAGGCCAATATACATATATATATAGAGAGAGATAATCGATTTTATTACGGTTAAACCCCTGTATAGACCGCAGCTCGGACAACGAAGACATCTGTGCTATCGTGAACACCAGGAGCCCAACGGGAAAATTCAAATAAGAACAGCAGGACTGGAACTGTTTTTCGTATTCGGGGAACGTGCTAGCATGCTTGATGAACAACTTCGGCGCGCCGTAATTCGTTCAATACGGGAACAAATACGGTAACAACAACAAACTGCACCTCCATATGAAATGTGCCAAACCAAACTATCGCACATTTCGCGCTGGCAATTTCAACGTTTCTGTTCTTTTCATCTGTCCACGAGAGTCAGGCACACACACTGCATGCAGCGACCGTGAACATTTAGCAATACTCCGCCGCAGCAAGAGCGAAAAGTCTCACACCGTTTGCGAACGTTGCACGATATTTATGGCACTAAAGAAACCGCAGGGTTTAGCTGCCAAGTGAGCACCGCTCCGTCTATAAATACGTAACACGAGCGCACGCTTCGGGAACCGCGCAACCCTCCCGCGCGCCCCGCTGCGGCACCGGCGGGAACTCGACGCCCGGCGAGCGCTACGATGAGGAGCTCGGCGATGGCTGCGGAATGCCGCCGCCACGTGAGCAGCGATCGCTGCGGTAAACAGGCAGGGGTGCGTGGCCATCCGTCTCCGGTTGATGTGGAACGAGCACAGTGAAGTGCGGTAACGGCCATTGGTCGAGGGGGGGGGGGGGGGGTCTAAATTTCTAGAAGGGGCAAAGGGGCGTGCTGAGGGCAGATATCATTTTTAATATATATATATTGTGAGCATTATATTACTCCTTCGTCTTCATCTGTATATATTCATCATCATAGCCAGCGTCATCATCTTCAGCGCGCGACCTGCTAAATAAACCGTCGAGGTTAACAGCTGTCTCGCAATACATATACGATAAGAAGCCAACAAACAATAAAGCCAAGGACAGGATAGCAGAAATTTCCCCTATGGCTGTCCTTGGTGCCATTGTGCTTATGATACGGCTAATAAATATGGGGCCCCTCGATGTGTGTCTGTGTATATATATATATATATATATATATATATATATATATATATATATATATATATATATATATATATATATATATATATGGTGCAACTGACGGTGGTCTGCTATGGCAGGACCACCGTCCTGCCTGACAGCTGTCTGTCGGTGCAACTTACGGCACGTCAGTTGCACTTCGCTCCTCGAAGAAGCTCTGGACGTGTGTCGAATGAGCTCCTGAACAACGCTCTGCAATGCGGCGAAGGCGGTTTAAATCCGGAATCCCGGACTTCAAAACAGATGCGCGACGTAATGCCAACGCATCGCCACATAATTAAAAAAAAAATATTTCACTCCGAAAATGGCAATTATAAGAAGCCATACTGCAGGCGCATTGCCGACTAACGTATACACCTGTAAACTCGGAAACCGGTTCATTAACTCCGACGTCCCGTCTTTGTGAAGTCCGACCACGCGGAGTGTATACTCCATTTCATACGTCAAGTGCAACGCTGTGGAAGCCAGGCAAGTAGTGTGGTCTTCTAATTTTATCAGTCCGCGCGTTCCGCGTATGCTTCGCTCGCGCGAGCATGCACGTGAGGCTGCCGCGACGGTATGCAGATAAAAAAACAAAAACAACGAAAAGCAAATTGATACGAAACAGCGCGTTAGCAGCCGAATAAGCGCAGGGTTTGCCTGCTTCTAAGGCTAAATTCTTGTTTTCATCCTGAACTGACCTTGTATAAAGAACATTTTCACAAAAAAATCGGCCGAAATTCGTCGAACTGTTTCTAAGCGCGAACGCTGCAGCCACTGCAAAAAAGTATCTCTAGCCTCCACAGCGTTGCACCTGATGTACGAAACATGGCGGCATACATGGCAAGTATGGCGGCATACACGCGCGAACGCCGTGCGCTTACTTTGACGACAGGACCGCGCGTCCGACACGCGACGCGCACGTACCCAAAGAATGACGGGCGGCCTACGTTCGACAAGCGCGTATGCAAGGTTAAAAAAAAAAAGAAAAGGAAAGGGATCGATGCAGGCGCTAGGCGTTTCCCCTATATGAGCTTCCGACCTCGCGTTATCCTCCTCAAGGTCGCCCGCTTTAACCTTTTCTCCCTGGCGACATCTCGGGAACAGGGACTCGCTCTGAGCACGCGAGGAACTCCACAGAGCAAAAAGAAAAAAAAAGGTAACGCAGAAACTTTTCGGGTAGTTTTCTAAGTATGCGCAAGCATTTAGCCACTTGCTCATAACTATTACACACAGCGCGCACTAAAAAACATGGGCGAAAGAATAGCCATGGACTTGCTCATCTCCACGCATCCCCGGTGTCATTATCGATGTTACGGAACTTGATCGGACAAGTATAATAAACCCTTATCAACCCTCATCGCGGTCGTTCGTTTATCATGTTCGATAGCGAACACGTTTAAGGCAGGTTTAATTAAGATAAGAGTTCATTACGGCACTCGATCACACGACCATTAATTTGTGTTCATTGGGGTGAAGCTAATTGGCCGCAGTTAATTAAGATACGAGTTTATTCTGGTACGCGAGCCCTCGACCTTTGATGGGAGTCGAACCCACGACCTTCGGTGTGAATTGTGAATTAAGGTTAATTAAAGTGAATTAAGGTCAAGACTCGCGTTTATGTACGACTCCAGAAAGGCGAAGAACCGATTAAGGGAGCGCTGTATGCAGCAATCTTTTCTTCGTGAGTCACCTTTTCTTTCCGCGTGACAGCCTGCGAATTACACTAATGGCGACGTGTTACCAGCCCCTCCCCCAGCGCCCGCCTCTCAACAATTAAAAATTTGGAGTACGCTTAAGCTTCGCCTTTAAGAGTGAAACGCGATAGCATTCAAATACCCCTGACAGCTTTTCACGCTTCCCGGCGACTGCGGCTTATGTAACCGTAATGTTTTCCTGTAAACGCTGGCGGCGAATGCTATACACGAAGGCAAGCTTTCTGGTAGAAACGCGGCCTCTTGTCTGGGCCGACCCCGGAGGTCCCGTGCACAGCCACGCCAAAAAAAAAAAAAAAAAAAGAAAGACAGAAAAATTACATAGTTTCAAGGTTCCTGTTATTGTTTCCCACTTTTAATATTTAAGTCTGAGAAGATTTAACATGAGAAGCATGCGCTGTCGGTGTCTTATATTTCATGATATTTGTTTGTGTGCTGTCATTCTCAAAATAACGAGGAAGGTAACGTGTGAGCAACTTGAGTGATAGAATGGTGTGGCGATATAACCCGCATATAACGCATGTCATATAACAAGGCGTGGCACATATATATATATATATATATATATATATATATATATATATATATATATATATATATATATATATATATATATATATATATATATGCCAAAATATGGACGGAAATTTTCGGTCCCGGACGACTTCGCCGACATCGTGGGGTTTTTAATTGCATCCAAAGCGCGTGATACGCAAGAGCGGTTTTGTCTTACGTCCCTGCTCGTTCTGCGGCGTGAACAGCTAGACGAACACAGTAGCTCAAAAAGATTAAAAAGAAAAGAAACATGCCGCGATCGTTACGCTTACGGTGACCACTTATGAATTTATAGTACGAGTTCCGTCCACAATATCTGCCTTCTGTATTTCTCCGCTCCAAGAAATAGTTCCCGAGAAACGCTGCGATGTTGATAGTTCGCCCTTGCCGTGACGTCACGGAAGTGAGCCAACGTAATTGGCTGGCTATGCTAAATCTCTTGAGTTGGAGAGCCGCGCGTTCGCCGCTGCACTCTGCGCTGTCACCTAATTTTTCTTTCTTTTTTAAACTTGATGGGCTATTGCGTTTTGACTGTGCAAAACTGCAAGAAAAACAAAAGCTACACTTCAAAGGAAGTAGAAAGAGAGACCACGTATTTATCCTTTATTAACAGCTAAGAGATCGCACAGTGCGGATTCAAACAGACGACAATACAACCGCTCGTCTGCAGCTGGCCGCGACAGCAGACAACACGGTCAATTATTACGGTGTTGTCCTTCTTCGACGCAATGACTTATGAAGCACGTAATGAACAGGCATCATCCCCCATCATTAGGCGTCGTTATGAGCTCCACTCCACGTTATCACTTCGGTTTCTCATGCGCCATCTACAGTAAGCGGCGTATGCTGCTTTTGCTCCTGCGTGCGCGCTTCGCCACTGCGCGCGCACGAAGAAGGTGAAGTATGACGGCGAAGTGCATTGCGCCACAAAGGCGAATGTCAATTACAACTAAATTTATAGATTAGTGTTTCAAAGGGACGACCATAGCGACAATTTTACCGGGAACGGAATCTGCGTAAGCGAGAAAATGAAACACGGTGCGAGCATGACATACGTAACACACAAGCAACGGTAATAAAATGACCCTGTAATTAAGCTGCTGATTAACATTGGATGAAAAATGCGGATTCTCTAACTTGACAGAATCCTCCAACAGAATAAGCAACTGGTGCTACATAATTCAACGCTGCTCTGCCGGCGTTTTCCGCTTCTGTGGGAGCGTAGCGCCCTCTCGATTAGGGTTTCTGACTCAAAGCGGGCAGTGACGCCAGTCAAAACATGACCTCCGAGATTGACGACGCAGCGCTTGAACGGATGATGACGTATATTTGCGCCCGTTTTTGTCGGTCACTTTCTGTTTTCCAAGAAACTTTGTCTTCGATCACTGTATTATCAGCGAATACGTCATCCCTTGGCCCACTAAAAAATGGTGAGAGAATATTCAGGGCCGTGATTTGTCTGTCTATGTATCACTCTAGACAGACTTGATATTTGTGTCCTTTGAAGTACTTTTAAGTATTGCGTAAAAAATTATTTGACTTGTATAGGTAAATAACCCATATACAATAGCAAAAAAAAAAGTGAGGGCTGACCTGGTGAGCCAGAAAATGCGCAATACCAAAAAACAGTTGGCGCCTCCGCCTTGAAGTTCCTGCAATAGCTTGCCGTGATGTCACAGATTCTGACGGCACCTGCTAGGGACTAGCTAATTTCTAGAAGGTAAACATGGACTACATTGTATTCTAGAAAAAGCCATGGACTTAGCAAGTTTTCTTAACTTTCACTGAACCACTACAGTCCGAGTAAAATATACATGCCTTGAAATGTGTGGCATCACACTGATGTACCAATGCTGCAGTTTGAGCAGCGAAAATAAAATGAAACTCGAACTTTGGCCTATTGTTTTCACTTCTAGTACACCACATACAGTCATGAAATGAACAAAAACAAAGATTTCAGAGATTAATTAATCAGCCAAAACTGATTAGATGTTACTCTTTAGTGCCTCTAATTAACATCCCTCATTTCACAAGTCAGCTATTCTTTTCTATTCTAGTTCTATTCAGCAATTCTAGACTGCTAACACCTTTTCATTGTTTTACACATTTACGGACGTGGAATCCTTGCTTGCTCTTATACTTTACAATTTAATAACTGTGTCTTTTCATGTATATCAGGTGTACTAAAAGGCACAATTCTAGCTAATTAGTCGTGGAATCACTGATTGCATCACGCCAACAGTCTTATGTCTATACATTGTCTGCAAGATGAAAATTCCCTTAGCTTGCAGAACAGTGCCAAAGTTTTCTTTAAGATAAGCAAAAATGTGCATCTATGGGTGAATATGGACATTCATGACGTTCTCTCTCTCTCTTTTTTTTTTTTTAATGCTGTCAGCCGTATCCAGTTTTTATGTGAGATCACTTTCTTTCATGTATTTCTTCCACTTCGCCCGATCATTCATCCACTCCTTTGCCGGCTTTTTGTTGAAATCTGCCACAACATTATCTTGTAACCTCTTCCTGCACTTATATTTTCACCTCCACAGGCTGATACAGACATGGAATGGCCTTTGCTGCCCTCTAGACCTACGGCCATGACAGCGGGCCCTATAGTCCTCTGCGCCATGAAGCCAAGAATGATAGGGCCAATGAAACCGGTGACACTAGGAGCAAGCAAGGAGATGGCCACAATCAGAAGGAAAGCGTTTAGAAAATGCTGAAGCGTAGAGCCAATGCACGTGGTTCTCGGTGGTCTCCGGAATCCGGCCGCTAAAAGTGCCCTGCAGGTGCTCACCGTACTGGAGTCACTTATTGCAGCACTTAATGCTGTAAAGCTTTTGTTTGGCACCTGTGCTGCTCATGCAGGGGAGGCCCAGACGCCAGCTTCGTCTTAGCACCTTTATCTGTAGGTTCACTCAAACTAGTGACTACAGACAAGATACGGAACCTAGTAGTGGCTTCATGGATGGCATTTCTGAATGTTCATGATCAGAATGTTGAACTTACTTTCACTGTTGTGCATCCCTCTTTCTAGGTCATCATCATCCCTCATCACACCTTCATGTCCCCATTCCCCCTTCCCCTGTGCAGAGTAGCAGGCTAGAGTGCTTTAGCTCAGGCCGACCTCTCCGCCTTCTTTCAAATAAATTCTCACGTTTTTGCGTGTTACTAGAGTCAACCGTCAGTTCCTTGCCATCAGTGCAATGTGTCCCCATTTACACACTCAAACCATCTCAGTCATTCCTCTTGAGTTTTTGCTGTAAATGTTCAGAACATCAGCTGCTCCTCGGATCCAATCTAATTTTTCCAACAAAAGAGAGGGCCTTTTTAAGTTCTGACAGCTTGCTCAAGCTGACCACATATGCATTTTGCAGCAATGTCATGGCCCTTGGGTTCGAGTCCCGGATCAGGACGAATTTTTCTTCAACTGCGAAACTTTTCTTTCGAGGAACCCGTATGGGTTTCCTTTGTAGCACTTAGCTACGTTTGGGTGGATGTCTCTTTTCCTTTTTTACCCTTTCATACCCTTTCTTCCCTTTACTTCTCTGCACCTTGCAGGTTTCCACAGAGCTATTATGTCAAACTCTTTCCTTTGCTTCTGAGTTGTTGACAAAATTCGACTTCACCTGCCATCTGCTAGCCGTCTGGTTAGCTCAGATGGTAGAGCGGTTGCCCCGGAAAGCCGGTGGTCCCGGGTTCGAGTTCCGGACCAGGACAAATCTTTCTTCAACTGCGAAGCTTTTCTTTCGAGGAACCCGTATGGGTTTCTTTTGTAGCACTTAGCTATGTTTGGGTGGATGTCTCTTTTCCCTTTATTAATTACTTCTTTCCACCTTACGGGTTTCCGCAGAACTATTACGTCTAACCAGAAAGAGTAGTAAAATCTTTTTTTATTGCTAAAGTATCCATTTTTGTGCTTTTTGATGTTGTCAACGGTTTGCATTTCCAGAGCATTGTACGTTTAAATGCAATGGGTATAAACTTGTGGCTGTTGTTGGAATATTGTCCTGGTGTGTTTTTTAGCAGTTACATTATGAGAAGAGACATATCTGAATGTTGCTATGTGTTTTCTCCATTACGTGAGTGTATACTTGATATTGAATTGGCTACATTAGCTTTTAAGCCTTCGGTCCAAAAAGCATTTTGGAGTGAAAGCACTAGTCCTTGATGTACAACTCCCAACGTCAATCTTGGTGCGGGTTTGACCTTCAGCCGTTGGCGTGCAAGTGTCAAGGCTTGACGTCACGTCACGTGATCCGCTGCGGAGAGGCGTCACAGCTGCGCTTGCTCAAGCCTCGCCAATGTGTACCACGTGACTAGGCAAGCGTTTGAAGGGCTAAATATAGTCAGACGTAGTGTGAGCACATGCACACGTTACGTCACGTTGGTGAGAACAACAGTGTCTATAGTTCGACAGATGGTTCGACGCACTGGCGCAACCAACGCAACCGGACACTGCTAACGCGCTCCAACACGCCCGCTGTCGAGGAATGCTTGCCCACACGCTGACAACGTCGAACTATAAATGCGCCTTGGCAGCTGCTTTGGTGGCACTTGGTTGTGCAGTCTTGCCATGGATGAAGCACACGCCAGAGCGAGCATGTCAACTCTTCACCGCAGGCACCAGGCTGAGTCTGAGCACCCTGCTGGTATAGCTCGCTGGGAAGAAGCACTGAAGAACCGTGTCCAACCATGCTTAACAGAGCTTCCGATTATATAACTAGGTTCAAGCCACATCAAACCCCGCCACTTTTTGTACATTTCTTTCGGTTCGTTTAAAAAAAAACATTACATTAAAAAGAAAGTAACGCAGACTCACCTCTAGTGCATTTTCAGCGGCGGTCACATCGAGCAGGAGTGGCTGAATGGCCGCCAGGTCATGTTCTCTAGCTTCAAGGGTCGTTCGAGCCCGGGCAAGAGCCTGCGAATATGCCTCCCAGTCAGCCAGGGCCTTGGCCATTCTCTCTTTTCGGGCCTGTATGTCGTCCATGGCCTCTTGCCATCGCTTGCTCAGGGTCATGGCCTGGTTTCCAGTTAGGTCTCTAGTGGCTGGTCCAGACTTCCTCTCCAGAACTCGGGCTGCCTCGGACAGCTGTGCCAGCAACGGCTGACTGCGCTGTGCCTCCTCCTGAAGACGTCCCAACGACTGCAGCGCTTTCCTCAGGGCACGGATGGTGGCGGGCTTATCTTCCGAGGGCTCAAGCGTTGCCAGGAGCGCCTCGAGCTGCTCGCGGAGCTTGCCGAAGCTGGCCCACGAGGCGAGGTCATTCTGCGCTGCGTCGAGGGCAGCGCGAGCATTGGCACTGAGGGCGGTCAGCCGCTGCTGGAGGGTCGCGAGTTCTTGCTCGGGCAGCAGCGATGCTTCGGGGTCCATGGTCGGCCGTATCTGTGTTAGCAGTGCCTGCAGGCTACGAAGGCATTCGCTGTAACCAGCTGTTTCCGAGCAGACGTCCTGCAAAGACGGGATGGAACAAATTGGTTTCTCTTTTGAGAAGTGCTTAGCAGGAAGCCTACAACACCGTGGCCCAGTTACTGCCCTGTGGGTGGTAGAAAACTGCGTAATATCTGTAGGGATTCAATTCATTTCACATCATGAAAAAGCACGTCTTAGGCAGTTTGTCTTAAACGCATCTTTTTTTTTTGCATCGAGTCTATGGAAAACCAAACAAACGCTCCCATGTTGTTCGTTGTATGCTAGAAATCAGCTTAACTGAGTTCGTCTTAACGAGAGTCCACTGTAAATATCACGCAGCGACGGTGAAACCTTTTTGAAAGCAACCAGGTTAAGGCAGGAGATAGGTGCAGACAGGACAGAAGGTAGGTGCAGAAATAAGGAATAATGAAAGAAAAGCAACTGGAAGCACACAGGTAAGGAAAGGAGCTCTCTGCTAACCCTGAGCTCCTTGCAGCGGGCATCGAGGCCATCCAGGTCGACGCCATCCCTGGCGGCGGCTACAACACGCTCGGCGCGGTCGAGCCAGTCTACCAGGGCATCCCGCTGTGCCCAGTAGTCCCGGCGCAGGGCCTGGGCGCAGCCCAGGTAGTGCCCGCGCTCCTGCAACTGCTGGGGCAGCGTGGACCGCAGCAGGGCCAGTTCGCTCAGCTCCTCCTGGGCGCGGCTGGCCAGCAACTCGCTGGGGAGTTCCTTGAACAGCTGCTCTTCCAACTTGCGTGCCTCCTCCAGGTGCTCTTCAGACTGACGCTGCAGTTCCTGTTTGTCGAATGAAGGCGTGGAAGCAGAACAAGCTGAAGGAGTGCTGCCGGTTTTCACAGTAACATACATCATGCATCATCATCATCATCACATCATCATAATCTTATTTTGTGTCCACTGCAGGACGAAGGCCTCTCCCTGCAATCTGGAATTACCCCTGTCCTGCGCCGACGGATTCAATGACATTTTCACAATGTCCACCACGGCAAACAGCGCAGACAACGAAATGAGAAATATATAGAAACAGGACAGATCTGTTTTTCATCCTCTCATATATGCCGTTCGTCAGGCTGAACAAGAACCAACTAGGCCTCTTGAGCATTCCAAGTTTTACCATTTGCTTTCGGCATCCAACCTGAAGGTTGTTCACCCATACGACGAGACAACAGGCGCTACATCAGCAATTAAAAGAAAGCAATGAAAAATGAAGTTTGAGGGATGTTTTCAGGGTGGGCACAAGCTCCTTCTAAGCATAGTTAGATTTCAAGTATGCAACAGTCTGCACAATGAGGTAACACTAGACAAGAGCTCACAGTCACCAGCAGGAGTGGATGACCAAATGGCATTGCACAAGGGAAAGCATGGGAGGAAGGCTCAGAAGATCACAGCAGTGATAAAGTGGTGTTTGGTGGTGCGGTAAGGAATGTTCCAACACTGTGATGATTTTGTGCTAAGCTCTACAGCCAGCAAGACACAGCTTCTGGCACATCAGTACACTTGTGACACTCTCAGGTTATGCAAGACTTACTATCTGTTTTTGCTCTACAACCTGGACACTAAGCCTATTTCTAACACACAAAAAAAAATTGTATATTAAAGAAATCGATCCATATTTCTCAATTAGACAGCTTATTTAATATTGAATAAAGATGAAATTAGAAAATAAGTTGGTGATATAGTGGGCTCAGAAGGACAAAAGTGGTGGGAGACATCTTGAAGAGGCCTTTCTTTGCAGGAGCCTTATTCTGACGATAATGAAGATCACAGATTAAGTTAGTACACATCCACAATATCCCTAGTTTGTAGCACCATCTATGGCTGACTTCTTAAGCCAGCATTCTCCAGTGTTATGTGGTTCCACCTCTGGGACACTTAAAGTGCAGCATTGGCAACCCTGCATTTTTATGCGCAATTGCCAGCATGGCACAACGTCACCGCAGCTTATATATACAAATGGCTGCGCTAAATAAAGTTTGTTCTCCCTAATCTGTAGTTTCCTTTCTGCACATTTGTACCAAATGCCCGACCGTTCAGGTCTTATGCAGCTGAGTCGACAACACCGCTTCAACAGGTTAGACAGCCCACGTGGACAGGACCACGGAGGAAGGAAAGAAACAGGACAGCCGATCTTCACAAGTCAACTCTCTGTGAAGCTGTCCCCTTCCTTTTTTTCTCTTTCTCTCATGGCTCCAACAGTCGGCATCATATGTGACTTCAGACTCTCAACCGTGCTCGGCAAACTTGGCACAGTACGTTTGGTTCCCATGAGATTTTAGTCAATGCGCACTTGTTTGAATGCTTCGCCAACATATCTTTTCTGAAATGTTTGTACAACTTCAGCCTTTTCTTGTAATGTATACAGTTATCTTCTTTGCTGCAACAGGTAAATGCCGCAGCTCGGTACACGAATGTGGCTCCCAGAGCAATCCGTGCAGTCCTGTGACTGCAGTTCTGTGGGATCTTGGTCCTGCTCCCAGCTCATAAGTGAGAGCACCTCCAAGCACTCGATTTCGATCAGCCAAATGTACACAGAACTGCCAGAGGGCTCTTGAATGTTCGAAAGCAACCAATTAAATGCATCGTTAGAGAAACCAAATAAGGCTGAGTCCTCACCTTGTGGCTTTCCAGCTCAGCGTCTATGCTTTCAGGCTGCATAGTCAATGCGGGACGGCTTCGAGCCTGTGCTTCGTCTGCGCGCAGGTCCTGAAGGGTCTTCTCCAGGGCCTGCAGCTGGCGTTCCTGTTCGGCCAGCAGGCCCTGCTCCTGTGTCTTCAGGTTCTGGATAGACTTGCGTAGGGAGGCCAGTTGGCTCTTCAGGTTGCCCAGGTCGCCAAGGATGGCGTTGTGGTCGGCCGACGACCCCTCCTCGGCTAGAGCTTCTCCCTTGTCCTGGGCCGAGGTCAGCTGACCTTCGGCGTCAGCAACCTGGGCTGTGAAGGCAAGCAGGAAACATGCATTGTTGCCATGAATTGAGAAATACAAATGCCAAAGAAGAGAAAAATGAAGACATCCCGAGATGGTTGAGATGAATGGTACTGCGACATTGCAGTTTTTTTCTAGGTGTTACCTGCTGGAGACCGTGACGATTACTCTCCTGGCTTCTACTCGAAGGTAACATTAGCAAAATGATATCAACAGACTTCCACAATTCCTCCAGCTCGAAACTCATTCACTGTGAAAGAAGCACGGATATCACAGCGGGTACTGCCATGTTCACAAAGACAACATTTTTGTGTCCTCGTCAACTTCGTTCGCTACAGTATTGCTTCTCGTGGCCTCCATCACCACTCACGGAGGCCACATGGCACGCGAATCGCCACAAATGTTGTCAAGTGCCAAAGCTGCAAGATGATGCAGTGGTTAGCGCATCCAGTTCCCAAGTGTAAGTTCCCATGAGGACATGAGTGAACAATGATGGCACTTGTGGGAAAAGTTTTGTTTTTGACAACATTGCGATAAAGACGACAACGATGAGAGTCGTCGTTGGCGTGCGGCGTGGAAAGATAAACAGACACACGAAATCCAGTCCCGAGCTTCTAACTGCTATGACAATAAAATAAATGATATTTTTGACTCAAACCTTGCTCAAGTGTTTAAAAAACAGGATGCAAGTCTTATACGATGCAAGTAGCAAACAGTGAAGCACAAACGATGAAATGACTCTTTCAAAAGCATGCCGTATCACGAGTTCGTTTCAGGGCGACATAGCCACCTATTCTTCGTTTCACTCCTCCTTCACTCCTTATAATAGGAGTGAATTTTTGAGTATTGTAAAAGTCTCACTTACTAATGCAGCTCAACTTAATTATTCTTTTTAATGTCCCTTTGAGATCTTCAAAATAAAGAAAAAGGTTGCCATCCCACACACGTACCCAGCAGGTTGTCGTACTGGGGCAGCTTCTCGGCAGCAGGCTTCTTGGCCTTCTCGAGGACGGCCACTGTGTCGGTGAGCCGGGCGATGGCCTGTGCCACTTGCTCCCGCAGCTGGTGGTACTGCTGCCGCAGGGACAGGGCCTGCTTGGCACGACTCAGTTGGCCCTGGGTCTTCTGCAAGGTGGCCTCGCAGCGCTCCAGCAGCCGCCCGACAGCTTCGGACAAGGGGCTGGGTCCCTGCATGCGCTCCAGGCGGCCTTGCAGATCCTTCAGTTCTGTCTGCACCTTCTGCAAGGGGGCGTGACAAAGGCGATGTTGTCCAAGTGCTGAACTTGTTCGTCCTTATGCTGCAACCACCTCATGAGCATTTGTTATGTTCGATTTAGATTGTTTTACCGTGCTAAAGTAACTGTATCATTACCTGGGGTGTGCGAATACTCGAATGTCGCCGAATTGAGTCGAATGGCAAACATTTGAATAATTCAATTCATGCATCGAATATCTACCATTAAATTTTTTAGAATATCTTAGAAATATTCAGTGTAGAGACCAGCACAGTGCCACGTGTCGTGTGCACGACCGAGTCCCCCTTCATGCTCGATATTCGATACGATATTCGGCTTTTTATTCCAATTATATGGACGTTCTAGGCACATTTCTGCTGTCTCTATAGCTGTGATGTTCCATATAAAGTCCAAGCACGATAACATCATTGCTGCATGCCGTATACTGCACGTGTGAGTGAAACTAGTCGGGGCCACTTGATGATAGCAGCTCAATCTCGCGTGCACAAGGGAGGAAAGCGGGGAGGAAGCGCATTGTCTTCCGTCGCATGCGAGGCACCCGAGGAAGGGAAATAGTTTTTTTTATCTGCGGCTTCTATGTACGGCGCGGGCACCCTATGTTGAAAGCGATCAGCAATGTGGACAAAGTGCGCCGAGTGCTGGTCTTCATTACGGCCCAATTATAAATGCAACTTTCCAAGTGCATTTTAAGGAGAATTATGACTACTTTGTTACATATATCCATAGGCTTGTTATCCGTTATAATAGGATTTGACAGTGTCAATTAAGTAAGGAAGTGTGAGGGGGTGTCCTGCTTTGCTTGTTCCCATTTGTGTTCAATTCTGGCAAGAGAGCACCCGTGTGCTGTCACTGGGCAGTTGTTATGATCACACACATGCATGCATCAACACTTATGAACTCATGATTGTGTGTGTTGATTAAAGAATGCAAAAAACGGACTCATGTGTTGACGTTAAAACTAAACACAGTGTCTCTGTAAAGCTTGACAAATCGATAAACAGCTGTGTACTGGGGCTGTGTTCTTTATCAATCACACTACACCCTGCTTTCACTTTTGTGTGTTACAATTAATACAATGCCTGGCACAGCAAACAGCATTCCTTGATGAAGCAATGTTTCTAAGAAGTCCATTCCATTAATGCATATAACTGCACAACACTAATACACATACAGGAAGTTCAACTGCATGCACTTTTTTCCCACCCTGCCCACATTTGCTACTTCAGCCAACTGACAATCACTGAAAAAGATAGCCTTTGTTGTTGTTGGTTAAGTGGGATGTCGGTTTGCATCTCTTCAGAGCTTGACAAACAGTGCGAGGCTCTTTCCTGGCTCTCTTGCATATGTGTCGAAAGGCAGCAGTACAAGATTTAAGCCAGTAACAACACACTAAGGACAAAAGACGATGAAAGGTTCAATACGACGTGTTGTGTCTTTCGTTGCAACTTGTTGTGTCGTTCGCTGTCCTTCGTCCTTACAGTGACCTGTTTCTAGTCTCCCAAAGTGTACGAACTCTTCAAGCTCTCAATTGTTCTGAACATATTAGCTGTAACTCCCTACCTGTAGTGCCGAGAGCAGGACCTCTGCATCTTGGATGGCTGGGCCTAACGGACCGCCGAGCGCCTCGAGACGCCGGCACAGGTCGTCGAGCTCCTCGCTGCACTGGTTTAGCGTGGTGCGCTGCTGCTGGAGTTCCGCAAGGGCCTCCTCCAAGGCAGTGATGCGGTCAGACAGCAGCTTGTCCAGTCTGCATAAGCATTTGAGGAATAGTTCCGAGCTGAAGCGAGACTAAACTCACGGGTTTTATGCAGGCGCAGCAAGTCTTGTGAAATCATGTACATAATTAGGGAGTTTCTGAAATGGCAAATGCAAATGGCTTAGCGAATTTAAGAAGTTCCAATAGCAACACAGTGCATGCTAGAAACCAAAACTCGACGTGGGTTATTTTGTATGCAGAACAGATAGCATACGCTAACCTTGGGTGTATCATTTCTAAAACTCTGTTACAACATCAACAGTGCCACAGTTTGTGCTTGAAATAAATTCATAGTGAGCTGTTTAACCTTAAGAAAACAATAAAGGTAGATACTGAGGATGGGTCTTGTAAATTGGCCAATCCGCACAAGGAATTGCCATTGGTCACCAATTTTATAGGTGTGGCTACAGAGATAAGGATGAAATTTTGTGGTGACAAACGCAGATGCAATAATAATGAATCAAGCTAGAGTGACAGCTTATGTTTCTGATAACACCTTAACATTCAATCTGCATTAGGTGATGACTTGGCCAAGCTCACTATTGAAAGGCGCACATCTTTTTATAAATTTTGGTCGCCAGGGAATGAAGCAGCATGCCTGTCACCAACATTTCAGCATAATGCAGGGGTCCTGTGCTGCGCCAACACATACTAGATGACAAGCATCTCAGCCACAATGACTAATTTGTTATTTCAGAGCACCAATCTATAAGTTTAGCTTAATCTAATTTTTGCCTTCAGTGCCTACTGAAATTGTAATTCTTCCTCCTAACTCGTCACCTTTCTTCACCAAAAGAAGTGCTACCAGAGTTCCAAAAGGGCAACCCATCATTATAGCCAACTTTATTTATTGTGTGCTTCCACCATTTCTTCAAAAATTCATGACTGACCAATCCAAGAACGGGTTTAACAGGCTTTGAAGGTGGTTGCACGCCCGGTCACAGACGCTGAGACGAGAGGCACAGCGTCTCAAATGACAGCATCTGCTTTGTTACGAACGACAAGCAGAAATGTTTGTCACAAACATTATCACCGCACTTCGCGACTCTTCCACTACATTATCCACCTGCGCACTCCAAACCACCACACACTTTGCGCTTCCTTCCTTCCTCTCTCGCCACCACACTTGCGCCACCTGGTCCTCTCTCTGACAACTACAATCAACCACGCATGAGGCCTCCGAGAACTGTGCCTTGCCTCGCCTCACTTCAACCTCTCGGTCCACTTATGCCGCTACTCTCTCCTCACAGCACCTTCAACCAGAGGCACAGCGTTTCAACGAAAGCATCTCAGAACGCTAGCAGCTACAAGAAATGAATACGAGAACCCTCCCCTTACCACCGTGCATTACTGCATGATACCAGTGGCACCACCACTTGGTGGTACCGTACCACCATGCATTTTTTACCACTCAGTTAGACTGCACTATCTTCGGCATCAACCCGCAAAAAAGATTAGACAATAAAAAAACATCTCGGCTAGTTCCTTCCCCCCCCTCCAAAAAAAAGCTAAACGCTTTAAAAACTATAAATAAATGCACATGTACAGGTACACTCATACCTGTCCTTGGTCTCGTTGAGAACACGTATCTCCCGGTTGGCGCCAGCGGCTGGGCCAAGCTTGGAGGCCAGCTTCTGCATCTTGGACAGGTCGGCAGGCAGGCGACGACCGCTCTCCTGCAGCCGACGGTGGGTGTCGAGCTGTCCACGAATCACCTCTTCGCTCGTGGTGAGAAGCAGGTCGGCTGCCAGCGACGCTTCCGTCTCGCTCAGGAGGGACTTGACGGCCGACAGAGCTTTCTGGTACTCGTCGTACAGCTGAACCAGCTCCTTCAACTGCTTCAGACGCTCGGCCAGGTTCTGCTGGAGCTCCTTGACTTTCTCAAGGGGTTCTGAGAGAGACGATTGAGGGCTCAATCCTTACAATGCTCGATGACATTTGTCACTAATGTGCGTGTCACTAATGGTGTGTCACTTTAACATAGTGACAGAAATTCATCACTGTGCGTTGCACTATAAATAAAGCTCCAGTGAAGAAGCACACTAACACATATTGAGGAAGGGTGAATACAGGAAATGGGAATGGTTATATGTACAAACAGCTTTTAACAAAGCTTTGCATTCTTTAAACAGCAGCTTAGTGCTTAGCGCCTTGGTTTCTGCAACTTACGAAAGATTTTGAGATTACAGTTTCATACAAAATTTGTAATCTGCAGTGAATGCAATATATATATATATATATATATATATATATATATATATATGCCACTAACTTTGCCCGTAACTTAGAAGGCCATGAAATGGAGTTCGTGATATGACAATCTGCAGCATAGCCGTCTACAGCATTAATAAAATCAGTCATGTCCCACTAAAGAGTGATGTGCTTTGACTGCTTATAATTTTATTTTCTATAGGACTAGTATGTTACTGTGTCACAGTGTGCTGTGGTATATGCATGCACATTATATGGAGAAAGGGATAACCTCAATTTCCTAACTGTACTTTGGGATAGTCGATCCTAATGCAGCCGTACTTCCGATTTATCTGCAGGTAATAAACAACAAGCCACAAGAAAGCTTGCCTTTGCAAAGGTAACAGAACATGGAAAGGGGAGTCACGGTAATGCAGCATTTAGTAAATGCAATTTCTTGATATTGACATCGATTCTGGATATTTGGGCAAGCTGGTAAATTTGATCATTGGGAAACTAGAGCACAGGGACGATGAAACATGAAGACATGTTTCACAAACAGAGGGCATGAGGATAAACATGACATGACAAACATGACAAACAGAAGACATGTTTGTGTCCTTTCTTCATGTTTCGTCATCCCAGCGCTCTAGTTTCCAAATTAGTGTAGCTTTAGTTCAGTGCATCGAACTAAAACAATTTCTTACCCTGAACAAGCTTCTGTAAAGCTGCGCAGTCCTCAGGCTCACAGCCAGGCTCAAGGTCGTTTGCAAGCTTTACAAGTCCGGCCAGCCTGGTTTCTTCAAAGTTTTTCACTTCCTTCTGCAGCGCCTAGAGATACAATGGATGCAATGAGATGTGCACGACTAATCCGCTGAAGGAAAACTGAAGACATTGAATGAGGCACATTTGTATAAAAACATGAAAAAGTGAAATGGGGAATCCACATGACTGCGATTTTACAGCAAGCATAGAAATTATGAAACGATAAGGATACCCTGGTGTTCATAACCTTCCCCAGTTTCATGTACTAAACATTGGAAAACTTCAACAGCTCTTTTATAAGAAATTATAACTGTAAAAGAATTCAAACAAAGATGCCTTCATCGAAATCAGCGCTTTCATGGCTAGGTGGTTGTTCAACTGTACAAAGCTTAAAAGCCAATTTAACTACAATAGCAAAAATTTGAAAAACAAGTGGCAATGACATTTAACATTCCTTTCAGGCAAGCAATGTCTAACGTGACCATGTGCTTCGAGTGAGTGATAAAAGGTAACAATGCACCTTAATCAAAACTACAGTACCTGTGAATTAAAAAAGTTCTGGAGGAAATGATTACTTGGTAATTATAGTCTAACCTCATTATAATGAAATCACATGCAACACACAAATACCTTCTTTATGTTCGATATTTGCTATCAGCAAATACTTTTGACACGCTGATATTGGCGAGGCGATGTTTACTTACTTTGTTATACCCAATATTTCTTTATATCCTTGTTCATTATATGGAGGTTTAAATGTATATATACCACTCCCATCCACCTGTGTGATGCAGAATAGTAGAAAGGGAACCAGTTTCAATATTCTCAGAAAGGAAAGTTTTTCAGCTGATGAATGAATGGTTGGTAAAAATTGTGTTTTAACATGAAGTTCAAGAACCCCTCCAACGTTTACCATGTCACAATAATTACACGCTATGGCAAAGGCTGCCGGTTTACTAGACCAGAAAAGTGCACCCTTGTACTCTCACACTTCTCTCACCTGAACCGAACTAAGAAGGTTCCTGGCATCGTTGGCGTCCTGCGCGGGAGCCCCGACCCTCCGCAGGTCCTGTTCCTTCTCGCGCAGCCACTGCCGCACAATCTCCAGCTCGTCGTCGAGGCGGCACGTCTTGTTGAGCAGCTCCGTCAGGCTGTCTGTGTGCGACGCGAGAAGGTTGAGGAGATCGGCAAAGCGTGTCTTCAGGTCCTGCATCATCTGCTCGAGCTGCTGAGCGTCCAAGCTGTCCAGCTCGTGCGAGAAGGACTCGATGCGCTTCTCAAAGTCCTGCACCACGGCGCGCTTGTTCTCCACTTGCCGCTGTTCGGCCTGGAAGAGAGAGAAAATGTTGCAGAAACGTCGCGGACTGGAAACGAGCCGATTGCAGTTGCAAACACGCTAACTTAAACTTCAATGAATACTACAATCAAAGTCAAGATATATGAGAATAAGAAAGATACTTTAACATGTTTTATTAGTAAACATGTTGAAATTTTATTTTTAAAAGTAAAAAATTTTGTTCTGTAAGGACAATGTGAACATGGCTGTGGAGATGCAATCTACTCTTCAGCTGCAGCTGGAATGATCTGTGCCATGAATGAAAATATGCCTGACGTTTATTCATGAAATATTCAATTCATGCATTCGTGGCCGAGATATTTGTTACTGTTATATATTTTTTCTGTTGAGTATGTGGCAGTGCTACACGTAGGCCTGGATAATGGAGTCGGTCTGAAATTTCAGGCTCTGTAAAATCGCCGGCGGCTCTATTTGTATACATTTGAAATCAGTTTTGTCCTAAACTGTTTGCAAATGAAGAATCATAAAATTATTCGGGCCACACGACAAATCTAAGCAACCTATAAATATTGGGCATTTTGCAATAAATTCGTAAAGGTTCACAGATATGTAATGGCATATCTAGAGGCTTGAACTTAATTTTAAAAAATTATGTAAATATGACTTTTGTCATTACAGTGACCAAAGAAAGTACACTGTCCGAACCTTCAAAGAGAAAAGGAATTTGCCACACAGGGTGCTTCGAACTTTTCATTTTCAAGTAATCTTCATCAAATTTTTTAGACACTTCTGTAGACACCATACATTACTTCACACATGCCTTATCTTACGCAGCCAAAGAAAACGTGCCAACTTCTAAACTAACAAAAGCAGTTAACTGCAAATAATACGCTCAGATGTATTCCAGGAAGGCTTAGAGTACCTCTCATTCCATATTTCAGGCTCCATGTAACAATAAATAACCATTTGCACTAAATATATGCAAGTAACTTCCGTGTGTGCATTTATTCGCACACCACTCCTCATTCTTAATTACATGAAGGAAATGTATGATTGGCCAATATTGAGCAATTTGATGCGAAGTTAAAGAAAACAAAAAACAATGATTGTTTTTGTCTCTTATTTTGTCTTCTGCCTTTGTTCAATTTCTTGCTGTGACATTCAATGTGTTATTCTTAGCCCACAAGACCTATAGATTTAAAGTTCTGCATGTGCCATCGATTACATTAGTAATTTCGTCACACGACATCTTCATTGAAGCTGATCTACATCACACTTTCCGAATGTGATTGAAGCATGGTGCATGAGTGAGCACAGCAGAACAAGAGTCAACCATGCCTGAAATTGAAATACTAAAGCAGCGCTTAATATGCAATGACATAAGCATGCTCGAAAGTGTACACGTAACCACAATACTGTTTGTGAGTTCAATACACCGGTGTCCTATGCGCATGTAGCGCAAACTGAACAGCGATGTCGAGTGGTACCCTTTTGCGGAAGCAGTGTGAAAAAAGAAAGGGCCAGCTCCCACTACTGGTAAGTTTAATCAGAAATGCATAACAAAGTGAATTTGGGAAAAACATTAAGCATGCTTGAAAATTAAGCCCAGCAGCACTTAATCAGCACCTAACCTGCACGAATTTCAATCTTCATTGACTTAGGCATGTGCAATACAGTTTCTGAGCTCAGTGTATCAGTCACCTGTATGTGCACTTACTGCAAACTCAACACCAGCATCCAGTGGTACCTTTATGCAGAGGTTATGCAAAGGAGCACACCAAGATAGCGCCCGCTCCAAGCAAACTTCACTGTCAATGCACAACAAAGTGAATTAATGCAATGGCATCGAAACCAACCTTCATTCCCTGCAGTGCCGCTTCGACACTAGTGCTCTGGTAGCCAGGGTTTGGCAGCTGCTCAAGGGAGGCCTGCTTCTCCTGAAGCCACTTTTCCGTGGTGGCCGCTTCGGAGTACAGGGCGTCCAGTCCGTTCTGGATCAGGTCCAAGCTCTTGGTCCTGCGAAGTATCCGCTTGCGCAGCTCGTCGCACTTTCCTTCAAGGCACCTGTAAGGCAAACACTACAACGTTCAGCTCCTCTTCGAGGATTCCCCATATTTAAAAAGCCAGTTTCAGACATCAACGAGTATAAAAGCCTCAACTAACTCCTACAACAATCTTTATGTTGCCGGTACTCTCATTCTTCGATGCTACCGTCAAGCTGTCCTCCATATAAGAACCTCTGCAAAGCTGCTGTAACAAGCACTATCCCGTCAGCTATGTTACCATTTGACAACACCGTCTTCTTGGTCTTTTACCCAGGTAGCACAGACAGAAAAAAGGAACATAAACGGTGTTCAACAGGTTCAGCAAAATAGGTGTAAAATGCTAAAACTAGAGGTCATAAGATGATGTTCTCCGAGTTACAAATAGAAATTCACCACTGCAATGTTCTGAGTGCACGCATGCAATTTGAAAGCTCAGGAGCAGATGTGCTCCTGGCTGTATAGCTAGTAAACCGTTAACTAGAGGAAAAAACAAAGAAACAGTGGTCAGCCTCACATGTGAGGAGACTGATACTACCATGAAAGCAATGAGTCCTAAAGGTTCTTTCAGAGTACAAGTTTGTGCCCTGCAATTCTAATGTTTAACAAATTAACTGAAAGTTAAGAGTCTGTAAGCAATACTGCCATTACTGCCAGACAAGATAGCAGGAATAAATTTAGCCAACACGTCCTGGACGCTTGGTGTCTAACGCTAAAGCTTAAGAAGGATGAATGGCGCAGAGTTAAAATTACCAGCATAAATAAGAGGAGAGAGAAATTTCCTCCTGTTTAGACATATTTCTTCCTGTAATTTTAAACTTGCGCCATTCATTCCTCTTAATCTACGCACCAGCCAGTCCAACATAGTACTTCTGTCTGACGCCATCTTCAACCATTAGCGGCAGCCACATTTCAGAGTGGCGGCACACTTACTTGAGTTGGTCGTCACACTTGGCCTTGTCGTCTGGCTCGAGACACTTGGTGAGAATGGCAATTTTGCCTCTGAGGTCAGCTACATCGCCGCCAATGCTGGTCACCTCGTCCAGCAAAACCTGCAAAGAGGCATTTTTTTTCTTTCTTTTCACCCTATGGCTTTCCACGGTAAACCCTTTACTTACAATGTGTGAACAGGTTTTGCAGCAGCTTAGTAAAAACAAGAAAAGCATTCAGGGTGTCTACCAAGTTGACATTTCCAAAATTCCCTAAGTTTTCTAGGTTTTCCCTGAGTGCCCTTGCAAAATTCCCTGAGTGACACAAAACTCTGTTTTATGTCAAGACAGGCTGACATTATGTTGCCTGATGCTGTCACTCTCTAGCAAGCATGTTAAAAAAAAAAAACACCTACATAGTCCAGTTTGAATAGTAAGGGGTAGTGTTAGTGTTTATTTTGTTCAAAAAGAAAACGGAAGGGATGGGTTAGTAAAATGCACAGCGAAAAAAATGGTAACACCCGTTGCAAATTGAGTTGAGTATTTTCAAATACAAATAAAAAGGAGATGCATACAGAAGCAAATATTTTCAATATTTTTAAATATTTTCAAAATGGTGGTGGTGGTGGCTTTGATTAATGCTGTTCCGGACCTGCGGTCACGGCAAAAAGTCCAGAAAATCAGAGAGCGAAGTGTTCTTGCATCTGAAATTCCATACGTTCTTATACATAGACTCTATGGCGCACAACATTTCCAAAAAATTGGGTGTCCGGAAATTCAGTCGTTGGCTTCCTGCAGCCGACGACACGATGTCAAAGACGATTCGTTACGATTCCCCTATGTTACTCGAAGCCAGCATGAGTGCAGCTTTCGTTCCCTTTCAATAAAATTACGGCTGACTTTCCTTCCTAGAAGCACAAATTCCCTGAGTGTTCCCCCAAGTATTTCCGGACTATTCGAAATCCCTGAGAATTCCTGGTTTTCCCAGTTGGTAGACACCCTATGTATTGTGTGGTAAAGCATATAGGGTAGCACGCCAAATTAATTTTGCAATACATGAACAACGATTTTCACAGATATTATGCTACCTGTGCTTCTAATATATAATGTAAGATCTTCTCCAACTAATAAATGCAAGGCAGTTGTAAATTGTCACGCAATTCTTTTTTGGTCAGTCCAGCCCACTACAAAAAAAAGAAGAAAAATAAATATAAATAAATCAAAATAAAAACTGAATAAATTAAAAAGTGGGCACTGGGATCTGACAAAACAGAGCAACATTTGTTCCCACTAATGTTTTTTATATCTGCTTCATATGTCAGCCACAGTCCTTGGCTTCTTTAGCTCAGGGAAAGCCTGTCTCACCTGTACAATAGAGATTCACACAACAACCAAATGTTTACCAAAGTTGAAACAGAACCCCAGCTCACATTGAGTGTCTGCAAGCGTTGCTTGGCGTCGCCAACTGTCGGCCGCTGCGTGCTGTCCAGCGACGACTCGACAGCGGTCAGCCTCACGTCCACTTGGCCAGCCAGGGTGTTGTACTCTTCCAGAGTCTCCAGCTGGGTAGCTCTGGCGCTTGCCACTTGGGAGACCTGCAAGCACAAGGGCATGCATTGCTTGATGTGTCAATGTTTAAAACACGTTTCACTTAGTCACCATTGCTTTGTTGTTTCAATTTTCATTAACCATTCGAGAACTACTTTTTCTTTTTCACAAGTCAAACAACACTACGACTATGAAGAGCACTGTAATGGAAGACTCCAGATTAACTTGTGCCACTAGAGGTTTCAATCTTTACCAAAGGCTCAGCACATCTGCATTCTACAATTGTATATTCTATTGTTCCTCTTTTTTTTTTCATTCGTTGTAATTGCATTGTGCACTGTGAAACTGGACTGTCCTTTGCTGTTACTTTGGCAATGCTGTGGTTTAGCTGTTGTACAACACGTTTAAATTTCGTTTGACTCTGTGTTCGTCTGGTTCATGTTTACAATTACCAACTCACTACTGACTCCTGCACGTGCGACACTGTACACACTTTATAGTACTAGAAGTTCCCCTCTTGCAGTCCTTTTGACCTTGGGTGCTCCTACATTACCAAAAATTATGTATTTGTCGCAGTTGTTTTCAGAAGTGTAATGGCAGACTGCGCTAACTTCATTCAACGGTGGTGTTCTTGCATTCTACCACTCTAAACGGAATGAAAAGTATAATGCGCTACAAGCTTGCTGCGACTTGTCAATGCTTCAGGTCAGCTTTTCCGTGACACATAAGCTTCTCTGGTCAGCACAGTCTTTTTGTTTGTTTTTGTTTGAGCATACTACCAGGCCGGTACAGGGCCAAGATAGGAGTGAATACAATAACATTTTATATGTTATACTACGATAAACCCACAGCAGTGCATATGATTAGGTATACACAAACAATATTAAGAACAACAATTCATGACACTTGGTGAATCAGCTTGTGGCACTTACTACAGTACTATGAGGCATCAGAAAGACTGAAATTTTGTGCCACTAGGAAGAGGATTGTTGAAGGTGGGAGCGAAACTGCTCACAATCAGTTTGAAAATCTTGCTCTTGTAGCTTTGACACCCATTGCTTCAGAATTGTGTGCTCTGAACAGTTTGTAAGAAAGGCAGGATAGCAGCATTTCATGTGCACATGCCTACAACTGGTTACAGTTGTAGGCAACTGGTTACAACTGGCCTACAACTGGTTACATGCCTACAACCTCGTAATTCAATCTATTAACTAAACTATTTAGGCAGTGCTGGTGGTTTGAACATTCATCACATTTTGAGTGAGTGCCGTGGGTAGGCATCAGGAGTGATCAGCAGTAAAACAACAGTGATTTTTGTGCAAGTTCTTTCTACAAGTATTGAATATCTGGCCTTGCAGGCAAAATAGTAACAATAACATGGTGATTTGATTACTTTGCAGTGACTCTTTTCAGTTGGTGAAGGATGACAAAAGTGCTAGACGTTTCTTTCAAAAATACTGCCTGTTAATGCTGTTGAACCTGGTTGAAACAGTCACACCTAAAAACAAAAATATCTTCATTACACTCAATATTCGTTATAAGCATATATCCGTTACACGCCGATATTGGCAATGAACATTTCATAATCACCTAAATGTATCTGCGTTTTTATATTGAGGTCTGGCTTTATGGCAACTTTACTCTATCATTACAGTAAACTCCTCGGACACAAACCTGTGCTTCCAATTGGTGGAGACGGTCACGCAGAGCAGCCTCACTTGCTCCTGGCATTCCCGACTTCAGCTCCAGGGCATCCACGGCTGTCAACTTTTCAGAAACCTCATGCTTGATGTCCTGCAGTGGTAACTTGCCCGATTAACAATGAGAACACATTTTCATTTATTTTTTTTTTTTTTTTTGCCACATGTTTATGCCCGCTGTGAAGTTGTTTGATGATGCCATCCAAAAAATGATGTCTGGCTCAGTACAACAGAACTTTGCTCATACATGTCACACTAAATGTTTTCCAGGTTTTAAATAAGTGAAGCCCATTCCTCATGAGATAGTGGTATGTTGAGCATGTTCCCCTGGTTGCTGCATTCTACTGTACTTTGCACTTTTGCCAACCTAGATATATGCACACTGTAAATTGGAAAGTGCAGTAATGCTTCTGGTAGTAAGTGACAACTTTATTAATCAAAACAGTAATTGTGGGATCAAAGGAACTCTTAACCAGATGTCTTTATTTCTTTTCATTTATGTTAGCTAACGGGGATTTCAGCAAAGCTTTAACCAATGGTTATATAAAAGTCGGCACAAATTCTGCAGTTCAGTTAGCAACAATCATTCCAGCAAAACAAAATGACTTATAGTTAAACGAGTTGCTCGCCAGTGAAGACACTTATGGTTAAACAGCAAGAGTGGCATTTAATCATAACTATACGTGTGAAAATATTAAGGTGTGGTTGCACTGCATCATAGCTTTCTCAGGATGCTGCCACACTAAGTTAAAAAAACACACACACACATACACCCATAACAGCACTGCCTTTCAAATAGAAAAGTGCTGTTGTTAGAGGGCTTAAAAAATAATGATGATAGTACTTCCACGACCAAGATGTTCTAGACTGCCTTGTGGAGATGCTCGATCCTCTCACATTTCCCTACGTTAATTTTCACCCGCAAGACTCTCGTACCTTGGGACGTTTTGGTTTCCCGTTTGACACACATGATCACAGGGGCCATAGCTATAGTTACACAGTTACGACAAGAGAGGGTGCGAGCACTCTTATGGTACTGCCAGCTGATGCTGTGTGCTGCTCAGCTTCTCCCTCTTTGGCTATCTTTGGCTGAGAGATGTCAGTGCCCTTCACAGGAATATCCCGCGGAAAGCTTCCTATTTAGCTTCAAAGTGTTGCACAGGCCTGGGTAAACATGACTGCTCGTTCGCGCTTCAGTTCACAACATAGCAACCTGCAAATGACCTAGGCCTTGAAAGCATGGCTAAACATTTACTCAATATCCTTACAAGGCGAGCCAAACTTCGATTCCTCTTGGCGCCCCATCGAAGAACTAAACCTCATACTCTGAATAGCTGGCATTATTATATCCAAACGCCAATAAATGTGCTTCCATGTGTTTGAACTGATGCGTAATGGGTGTTTTGTTCTAAAAGGCCTAATCAAACCCCACCGTCTTCTCAATATGCAAGAGTTCTCTAGCACAGATTTGATGTACGTATTAGTGATCAAAAAACTTGCCTCAAGCTGCCTAAGTTGAGCCTGCAGTGCCAGTGTCTGCGGAGGAAACTTCGCACTCCCCAATTGCGTAACAGTGGACTGCTTCTCGACAATCCAGTCCTCGATAGCAGCTCGCTTGCGTCCGGCTTCCTCAAAGCCTCTGAGCTGAACCTCCAGTTGGGCAGCGATGGCCTCCAACTGAAAGTATGTCGTGAGGAACACAGAGAAGCCACAAGGTCATTTAAAACAAAACTAATTAAAGCACACTTACTCAACAAAAGGACAAGAACAGCATCGTCACTAAGAAGCAGTGCGCCAAGCTCTCTTGTGCTTGAAAACTGTTCTGACTTCAGGCAATTGAGAATGTGTGAAAGCAAATAATAACCACACCACTATATTTAAGTATTATATTACAATACACAATGGCATATTTTATAACCATTTACAGCTACAATGTTTAAGTTTAGCACAGACAGTGACAACATTTCTTTCTTTTCTAAGGCGCAATGTAAATGACCTAGGATGGTTGAGGTCAGGCGGGTGTTCTTCCAAGAAGAAAGCAGCAGGCTTGTCATTGTCCTTCTCTACACTGCACCTCGACAGCTACTCAAACTTTGTTTTTCGTCATGAAAGCTCACAAGAGTGCATTGGTCACATGCAAGACGCAACAAAACGACAACAAAATTTAAATTACCAGGGCCAAAGGCTGCTCTCACCCATTACCACCAACAGTTTGCAGAAAGCCAACCCTTCTTTCAAGAGACAAGTGAAAGTTTATAAAAGAGCGGGCACCTGCTCAATGTTGTCCTGGAGGCGTATCTTGATGCTGGCCTCCTGTTCTGGAACACTGAAGACCGTAGCCACCTCCGGGCTAGACGGCCTGCTTACTGAAGACACTGCCTCAATGCAGCCCTGAATGGCCTCTTGGAACTGGGTCCTCGCTTCGGTGAGTTGGGAGAGCATGCCCTGTTGACAGTTCGCAATCAAAAACCGTAAGCACATTTTCCCCGTTCGTTCTGCAGACTATTTGGACAGTCAGTCAGAACAGTTTGGTTGGACAGGGATATACACAGTCCCTGATTCTAACATGAGATCTCGAGAAACTGTACTTTGGATTAGCCCTTTCGATGTGGTGTTAGCCTCCAGCTGCCTCCCAACTACATGTGACAAATTGCAATGCTACCTCATTGGAAAAAAAAAAGAGTGACCACATCTACATACCCTATCTGACATCAAATGTTTGCTATGACTTCACTGTTCGCTTATTCCTTTGGTTACCATGGTAGCATTAGGGAATCTGTTTGTGTAAATGATCTAGTAATACAAGCAGACAGTATTGGGTACAATATACTAATTGAGTATAGCAAAGAAGAAAGAACCATTAGCTTGCTTACAACAAAATTTAAATGTGCGAACTTAGATGTTTTACTGTATCATAAACAACATCAAGTACCAATAAAAATGAAAGACTCTTCCTTTTCATAGCAAAATTATTATTCACTACCCAACTTCTAGTCTATGGGCAACACGTTACAATTGTACCAGCTCAAGCGAATCTACAAAATGTACAAAAAGAAAATCAAAATATATGAAATAGTATTCAGAGGGCTCAAGGCAGTAAGTTTTGTCAGCAACAGCTTTGTCCTCATAAAGCAAGAGTCTTGTCAGCAACAATCTCGTCGTCGAGAGACCTGCTGGCATGTCCTGTCGGCAGAAGTCTCGTTGGCAAGACAAGTCTCCTTATTGAAACAGCATACAAAAAAAAAGAAGGAAGAAAGAAAGCTGCACGTGCTTCAATGGCTACCAGAAAGAATAACAAACCTTGCAAGTTTCCAGCTTGATCTTGGAGGCCTCAGCTGTTTTCGGAGTGTCCTCAGAGAGCGCGGAAATCTTGGGCTCCAGTTCCTCCAGCAGCTTGTCACAGACCTCGAGCATCGTCTCGTAGCTGATGAACTTCTGCAGAGCACTCTCGAGACGAGCCTACAGACAGGAAGTCGATGTGTGAAACAGTGACGTGGCGAATGCAGTTCGGGCACAAAAAGAAAGCGAGAGACCTCCATATGACAGTGGTTGCACAAAGTGACAAACAAAACAATGGTTAATTGTAATATTGCAGTCACAACATCATGTAAAAAAATGTTAACGACAACATTCCACTGTCACTTCTCCGCCTGCAGTTAAATGTATGCAACATCCCACCATTTATTTACAATAGTGCTTTGCATTTAACAGACCTGTATGAACGGAATGTATTAAATTCAGTGCTTGATTTTCAGCACGTCTCACAGTGTGGCAATAAGCACGTCTTTCGGAAGGTAGTGAAAAGCATGTGGGTGCTCAGATGTGCACAGCTCTCATTTAAGCCTAGACAGCAGTGCTAGGCTGCTCAGCACACCAACATATGGTGTTGAATGTACCAAGGGCTGGTCACTGCTTTTTCAAAAGCCCCATATAGTGGAATCTTGTTGATATGACTCTGCATAATACATTTTTCTGGATAATATATTTTCCCCCTTCTTCTGGCTTACATCCCACAGGAGCAATTTATTTTCATACAGTTATTGTGATCGCTTTTTCGCCTGAAACTGGACAATACGACTGCAGAAGCGGGCTTTTACTGGTATTTCTAAAACTCATATCTTTATATTCTAGTGTACTAGCTTGAATACCATTCCAATGAGCCACGAACAAAGTGTTAAGCTTCAGTCACACTGTAGGAAAAATGCATGCAGAACACTGCTGGCAGTAAAATGCTGCTGGTCTAGTGTGGCCACACCGACTGGCGGTGTGCCGATTTTCAGATGAGTGAGGAAACGACGGCTTATTTTTTTCACTTCCAGAATAACTTTTTTTTTTACGGACATCAAAAAGAATAAAGTTCAGTGCAAACTGACGAGCTATTTCAATGTTGCTGAATAAAAATGTGTTGGCTGCAGTTCATAAGGCATCGAGTGATGCTGCTCTGCATAACGTGTTACGTGGAGCAGTATGACTTGACGCCACACGAACCTTTGCTATTAAGTTTGTCACCGAGTATGCCTACTTTCATACTTTTTAGAGCTTGCTCTGGATGATTCGATTTTCGGATGACACGTTTCATTTTTCGGGTTCCCGTTAAAAGATCGTATCAGCGAGATTCCACTGTAATTAGAAAGCCTACCCGTAAATTTGATGGTACTCACCAGGACTTGGTTTGCACCAGTCAGCAATGCATCGTAGCTCTCCTGAATGTTGTCGAGCTGAGACTGCACTTGCTGTTCCAGCTGGGGTGCATCTTTCTTGTAGCGGTTGACCAGTCCCCGACCCTTGGCCTTCACATCATCAAGGGTGGACTGGTACTGCTTGACCTCCGCCAGAATGCCCTGAGAGTCAAAAGAGAAGCGAATCGTGTTAGTGTTTGCAGGTGAAGGCATGACGATTTGTTCAGGTAAGAGAGCAGCAAGAAGAGACGAGGCATATACAAGCGAGAAGGCAACTACAATCGACTTCAATGTAAGAGAAGGCCAAATGGGCCCAAAAGCTGACAAGGCTGCAGAGTCAACTAGCATTATTTGATTTTGACAGGACCGACGAATCTGATTGAATTAAACAAGATGCATAGAAAAGGCCAGAACATATCACCGAATCACTTGGCAGCATTTGGCAGTTAAGCTTTGAGATTCACAGCTTTGCTACTGTGTTCTTCACCATCACTACAACGTGACAATATAAACTCTCAACAGAAACCTATAGCGTCGAGGCTGCATGAATGACTGTAGCTGGTAATTGTGGTTTCTTGCAGTTGTGTGGCCAGGTTTTTTTCCTAGGTTCTTTTCTGCCCATCTTTTCTACCCTTTCTCTTCACTCCCATAGTAAAGAAAAAGCCAACCATGCAACTCTAGTTAACCTACTGCCTTTCATCTGTTATTTTCTCTCTCTACTATTAGTACTGTTAATACTATTACTGCTACTAATGCTACATCAACTGTACCTTGCATACTTCTGATGTATTTATTCCATATTCTACTCTACCATGCTGTGTTATGTGACTATCAGATATAACGAATGTACTTCCATGTCGGATGCAACTTTACTATCTTGACTGTATATATATTAAGTGGCTGATCCTTAGTACAAGGTTTAGTACTAATAAGGGAAAGTCGAATCTCAATTTTGAAGTCTAGGTGATCAAGTTTGTTTGACCTAGCCGGTTTTCAATGAATCCGAGAAAGTCTGGCCCCATGCCAGCAGTGGGACATTACCTTGTACTTGTCAAGTTGTTCTTGCGTCTGCTGCTTGTTGAGCACCTGAAGCGAGTGTTGAGCCATTACTGGGAACGACATTTGCAGAAGCCACTTCTCAGCCTCCTGTAATGCCTTTTGGTAGCTTTGGGCATCGTGCAGTTCCGACTCCAGCGAGTCCAGAATAGCCTGAAAGGAAAGAACATTTGTGTATGTTTGTCGAATCAGTTGACTGATTGGGTTTAGTGATTGTTTGAAAGGCTGGTTGCCCAACCAATCAAGAATAGAAGAATACATGTCAACGATGATAGTTACATACTTACGGAAATAAAGCAGCAGTCAAATGTTGACTGATTGGGTTCAATTATTGATTGGCTGATTGATTCATCAATGAATCAGTCAATCGTATAACAGAGAGTGGAGCACTGTGAATCAATTATGCTCATGTTGTCTATCATGGTGTGTCCAAGTGTTCACACACGTTATGTGCCAAAATACACATATTACATCCCTTCTGCGGATCAATTTTAACCACAGAGTTATTCAATGTGCACCCAAAAAAATGCACGTGGGTGCTTTTGGATTTCATTCCTACTTGAGCGTGGCCATGAAGACTAGGAATTGAACCCGTGACCTCATGCTAGCAGCACGGCACCATAGCTACTTATCAATCACAGCAGGTAAGCACATAACTTCATGACAAAATCAAAACCTGTTTGAATGATCATTACATATAACCATCATTGGTGTCGTGCGACTGGTACACACCTATTAATGTTCTTCTGCGAAAGTGTTCATCAACAACCTAGTACTGCGCTGATACGAGCTGACCTTCTCGACACTATGGAAAAAGGATTTACCAGTATTGCTGTCAGTTAAAATCATCACTACTAGTTACACTAGCTGGCAACAAAGATACTGGGGCCAGGAAATAAAAAAGAATGCTTGCAAACATTGCTTTCTTGTACAAGTCCTCTTTCTCTTTCCTGCAGTCGAGTTTTTACAAGTGCGAAAAGATTGCGCATACCGAGAATAAGCTTCAGACAAAACGCATGCCGATTCTTCCAGCTTCGCATTTATAGAAGTGGAATGTAAGTAGTGAAACACCTACTTCCAAACAAAAGAACTCGGCTTAGTGAAAAAGGAAGAAAAAGAAAAAGATAAAATGAAAAGTACCTGACACTTCTTTTGAAGTGACTCCAATTGTTTCGCCATTTCTTGCAGCACGGGGAGCACATCCCCGCCGTCCGTCTTCTCGGCCAATTCGGACGCTTCGACTCGAAGCTCCTTCAGCTTCTGCTTGTAGTCATCCAGGTTTCGGGCTGTGTGCTGGCGGTGGACAGAGATTATGGAAGTCCAGCTTTAGTCCAGTGATCTTCGTTAACTAGCCCAACTAACTGGGTACTAAAGTGCAACGAAATGCATGCACTATGACGAAAGCGAACCCATTTCTTGACGCACGCCAGAGCACCGTGTTAAGCCCTTACCTTTCCTGTACCTTGCAGTGTGCTAAAATGCTGAGCAATTAGTTAACGTGCAACTAAGTTAGCTAAACCTAAGGCTCATGCATGAGGAAACCATGACTACTAAGGATTCGAGCGATGTAGTGACTCAGTTTATTGCTTACAGAGTCCTTACAGGTAGTTTTTTTTTCACTCTGCGAAGATAAGTGATGAGACCTTATTGGAAGACACAAGAGGGCAGAGGGGAGAACAGTGAGGTAAATGCGGTACAAGCTGATAAACAAAGTGTGAAATAAATATACACAATATATGCAACACAAACCTAAACGGTGAATTTCAACTGCTAACCGAACAGAATGTACATTAAAAAATATATATACAAAAGCAGTTTCTGGTTTACATTTGGAGGAAGTAAGATGCGGTAGAGATTAATATACATGGCAGTAATAATAGCTATCTACAGATAAGTGCAGAAAATAGGTGTATAAAATCAGTAAGAATGATGAAATAATTATTGTCGCTAAAGCAGAATGAACAGTGAATGATGGGCACAGGCTAACTACATTAGGTACTGAACCTAAGTGTTAGAGGTCTATAAGATTATTTTGTAAGGCACAATACAAATCTTCAAGCCTAAGTGAGTACTTTTCTTCCTTTGCTTATGTTGTTTCTAGGGCTTAAAAGGCAACAACTGGCAATGGCAACAAAATAAAAATGTAATAACAACAATCCTGGTCCTTAAAAATCTTGTTGTACAAAACCTGCAACAACTGTAACAACAGTCCTGGTCCTTCAATATTCCATTGTGTAGAACCTGCAACAAACTGTTGCACCATGCTTAGTTGATTGTGTCTCAACTTTAATACCAGCCACCATATATTGTAAGTTATCCAATTAAGAAAATGAGGCAGATAGCTTTGACTGCCTCACAATTCTTAGGCAAATCATGTGGAAGTCTGGACACACAATCTACATCAGCCGTCAACAGCTGTACAGGCACTTGCTTTGACAGTGCATATTGCAAAACACAAAGATTATGCAGGGCTAATCTGCAAACCACCTGCAAGAACTGTCCATAGTGCTGCACATAATGAGCACACAGACGTATAAAATAAGTTCACAGATTTAAAATTCTTACAGTGGTAAAGCTTTACTGCAAACTGATGCTACTGTGTGCAACCGTGCATGTTAATGTGGACATTATACTAAACATCAAAGGTATGTAAACTAACTAGATAACCTCTGATAACGTAATTCAGTATGTAGACTGAACACACATTCTACGCAACTGTGTGCATAAAATGAATGAACCTGAGGCTAGGCAGTTAAAACAAATTGTTCCAGTCGGTCTGTTCAGACGTGGGGCTGTGTCAGGGCCACTTGCACTCCGTTTGCGGGAAGTCCCAGGTGTAGATAACGACACAGATAAGCACGTATATGAACAAGTGTATAAACACCTTGTACTGCTCAACAAGGCAGCGGATTTGGACAAGGTCTCCGCCCGACACGGGTCGCTCCTTCAGTGACTCTTCGACTTCCTGGAGCGACACCTTCAGGGTGTCGGCGCCCTGCATCAGCTCTTGCCAGCGGGACTGAAGCGATGCCAGCCGGCCGGTCGCCTCGCTCGTCAGTTGCTCGAGCGTGGTTAGTTGGTCACGTAGACTATCCACCTGGGAAGAGATGATCGCAACAGTTTGGCATCCTGTAACTCAATTTTCCGAGTTGGAGGTTCTCGTACAAAGATTCGTAAGTCTTCAAAGAGACCTCCAAGGACATTCTCAAAGTCTGCGAGATTGCTGCCGCCAGAAAATCCTCCTATCGTGGCTGGTTGATAAGGCCAGATAAAGTGTCAAGCTGCTAGCATAACCAGGAACGAAGCGTATGTGTGTGAAGAGTGGGACGCCGGTCATGTGGTGGAGGTAGAGAGGGGATGGAAGAGCATAGAAGAGTGTGTATATGTGTTTGTATATGTAGTGCAACTAACGGTGGTCTGCTCCGGACCATAGTGAGTTGCACTTCGCTCCTCGAAGAGACAGGATGAGTGTCGAGTGACCTTCTGAATAACACCTTGCAATGCAATGAACCCGGTTTAAATCATAGATCCAAGACCTCAAAGAGAAATGCTAATACACTTCTCTCATATTCGCCATTAAATCACCGAACTATTTTTCATAACACAATATCTCACGCCAGTAGACATAAGAAATTGTACTTAATCACTGAGTGATGTATTAACTGGCTGAAATTCACTGATTAAAAAGGACAGAAAGCTGATTAAGTAGGTAACAATACATAATTTGAAAAGGTGCATGAAATAAATGCGTACACAGGAGTTAAAAAGAAAGTTGATAGTTGCTATTGGCGTTGTCTGTTTCTCTTGTGTCCATGTTTTTGATGCCAGCCTTTCCAAATCCCTGATTAAATTTTGAAATTAGTTATTGCCCTTATGTAATAGAGTATTTAAGAGTAAATGATGATGATGATGATGATGACATGTTGCAATCACAAAATTGAAACCACTCAGTGGTTAAGGCTTGTCCACTTAATAGGCATCCAAAAATAGCACCATTATCTGTCCGCAAACTTGCTTTCCACAAATCATTTCTCCACAAAGCCTTGCCCAAGCAACGTAGAATCAAAGTTAGGGGAACGCCGATGCATTTCTTTGCAGATTTTTGGGACGAATATTCAGTAACTGATGCTTGGCTAAGGGAATCTGCCAAACAGACATATCTGTTTCCAATAATTACTTCA